>NW_015386253.1:4808328-4873679 GCF_001527695.2 Protobothrops mucrosquamatus | reverse complement strand
TGCGTGCAGATAGCGGTTTGTGTGTGTTTTCTTCTGGTAGATGGTGTGTCCTAGGGAGCCATTGGATTTCTTGTAGACTAGGACATCCAGGAAGGGAAGTTGGTTATTAGCTTCTGTTTCCATGGTGAACTGTATTTTGGGGTGTAGGCTGTTGAGGTGTGTGAGGAAGTTGTCCAGTTTTTCTTTCCCATGTGGCCAGGTGTCGTCTACGTACCTGAGCCAGAGTTTGGGTTTGTGATCAGATTTTTCTAGAGCTTGGGTTTCAAAGTGTTCCATGTAGAGGTTAGCAATGACAGGTGAGAGGGGTGATCCCATGGGTTGTCACCACCACATATCCACGCAAAAAGCATGGCTCTCATGCCTATCTCCTCCTCTCTGGTCCGGTCCTGTCGGGGGTAGGAGGTGGGGCAGTCGGGTTGCTCTCACTAGCGCGGGGCGATTTGTTGGCTTGTTCTCCTCCTCCCTCGTCCCCAAGGGGGTGGCCATTCATTCGGAGTCCTCTTCCTATCAATCTTCAGGCTTCTCCCCCTTTCCCTATTGCCCGTGTCTCCTGCACTTTCTTTATAGACCAGAGAGGAGGAGATAGGCATGAGAGCAAGGAGAGGGGGACCAGTAGGGAGAGTGAAGAGGAGAAGAAGAAGGTGAAAGTAAGAGATACAGTCAATAAAAAAGGGGGGGGAGGTGCGAAGGCTGGCAGGGAAGAAGAGGATCCCGGACGAGTGGTCACCCGCTCACGGGCGAGGGAGGAGAAAAACAGACTGCTAAGCCACCCCACGTTAGGGAGGACAGCCCGATCACCCCACCCAGCAACCCCAACACATCGGGGCCATGGAGGAGATAGATATGGGGGCAAAGAGAAAGGAGCCGAAGAAGGGAATGGAAAGAAGAGAAAAGATATGGGGAGTGCGGGGAGTGGGAGAGGCAGGGGCAGCGCGAAAGGGAGCGAGGGGATAGAAAAAGCAAAGGTGGCCACGCATAAGAAGGAGGCGAAGGGGGAACCACCGGACCGATTTACGGCAGTGGGGATATCCCGACCACCCCACCCCAGTCGCGCTAGCCACCCAGATACGAAGGAGAAAGAAGGGAAAATATCGAACCGCCCCTCAGTATTGATGGTGACCCGACCATCCCACCCCGCGACTCCGCCGTGCCCGAGCCAGCTTGTAGTAGGGCCCCCCCTCCCGAGAACCAACGACTGCATTAGGAACAGCAGGCAAGGAAATGGGAAAATACGACCTGGGTACGACGACATCAATAAGAGGGACAGACACGAGGGGGGGAGAGGAGGATTAGTAAGGTGAATGAAGGGAAAGAGGAGGTGAGGAAGGAAGGTGAGCCTAGCCGGTCCGGACGGGATGAACGGAAGAACGGTAGGAGTGGGATGCGGAGAAGCGTAGGGAGCACGGGATACACGACCGCAGGAAGAGGAGAGGGAGCGACCTGTGGGAATGACAGCGAGGCAACTAAAGCCAGCGAGGGTCCAGGAAAGAGAGGGGGCATCCCGAACCAGGTAGATCTGACCAATGGAAGGAACAGGAACGTAGGACTACAGAGGCAAGGAGGGCAAGGGATACGATTGAGGAAAGAAAGAAGGGGGAGTACCCCAGTCACCCCCAGCCCACGAGCAAATGAACCCAACCCGCGAGCAAATGAACCCAACCCGCGAGCAAAGGAACCAGGTAAAGGCAACCGTACGGGTAAGCCTTGCAGGATAGGAACAGCTAACGGAAGAAAAGTCACTGCCGGAGCACAGCTGATGCAACTAGGACCGATAACCAGGTCCAAGAGCCGTGTGCAGACTGTGTTTGACCTATAAAAGACTCCCATAGACTGGCTGATAAAAAAAAATAAGCCCTGATGATGTCAGCAGAACACTGACGAAAGCTTGGCATTGGTATAGCGGCATTAAACTCTTATAGTTTGATGATTTTATCCTGGTGTTCGTTTTATTTATTTATTTATTTGTTTTGGCATGGATGCACCCAGGGATCATGTTTTTAGTGTAATTACTGTTTTTGACAATGCCTTTCTATACAAGCATAATGGAGTCCAATACATTTTAGATATATATTTTTTGTTGTGTAAGTCATAACAGATGAAATGATAGAAGGTGTTGAAGCCACAGGAACCTTGGGAGGTAGTGATCATGCAATATTGGAATTCAACATTATGGAAGCACAAGTCAAACTAGAGTCTTGGACTTCAAGAGAGCTAATTTCAATAAACTTAGAGAGGGCTTGGGAAGGATTCCATGGATGAGAATCCTTCAGGGGAAAACAACGCAAGAAGCTTGGGAAATTTTGAAAAGCAAGATAATAGAAGCCCAGCCTAGCTCAATACCAATAAAGAGGAAAAATAACAGCTCTCAAAAGAAACCAGCATGGCTGCATAAAGCACTCTCTGACAAATTGAAAGATAAAAAGGACAAGTATAGAAAGTGGAAAGGGGCACATAACTAAATCAGAATATCAACAAATAGCCCGAGCCTGCAAAGATGAAGTGAGGAAAGCCAAGGCTCAAAATGAACTAAGGCTTGCAACCAAAGTCAAAAATAACAAAAAAGCTTCTTTCAACATGTAAAAAACAAGAAAAAAGTGAAGGAAATGATTGGTCCATTAGTGGGTGAAAGTGGTAAGAAGATGACTAGCAATAGGGAGAAAGCAGAACTAATTAACTCGTTTTTTGCATCTGTCTTTACACAAAGGGAAAAAATAGACCAACCTATCAAAAATAGTGCCATAAAAAACAGTACAGAAACAAGTTAAGATAGGCAAGAAAATGATAAGTGAGCACCTGTCCAGCCTAGACGGGTTCAAATCACCAGGACCAGATGGATTACACCCCAAGGTTCTCAAGGAACTGGCAGATGTGATCTCAGAACCGCTGAGAACCACTATATTTTTCAAAGATCTTGGAGCACTGGGGAACTACCACAGGACTGGAAAAGAGCTGATGTAGCTCCCATCTTCAAAAAAGGGGGGAAAATGGATCCAGGAAATTACAGACCTATCAGCCTGACCTCAATACCTGGGAAGATTCTGGAAAAGATAAACAATGAATCAGCGAATACCTAGAGGCAAACAAAGTCATTACTAAAAGCCAACATGGGTTTGTCAAAAACAGATCATGCCAGACAAACCTAATTGCATTCTTTGACCAAGTGACAAAATTAGTGGATCAGAGGAATGCTGTGGATATAATTTACTTGGACTTCAGTAAGGCATTTGATAAAGTAGATCACAACCTACTCGATAAGATAGAAAAATGTGGGTTGGACAGCATCACCACCAGATGGATCCGTAGCTGGCTGACCGCCCACTACTCAGCGTGTGGTCCTCCAATAGAACTGCATCCAGTTTTGGTCACCCCGATGTAAAAAATATGTTGAGACTCTAGAAAGAGTACAGAGAAGAGCAACAAAGATGATTAGGGGACTGGAGGCCAAAGCATATAAGGAAAGGCTGCTGGAATTGGGTATGTCTAGTTTAATGAAGAGAAGGACGAGGGGGGACATGATAGCAGTATTCCAATATCTCAGGGGCTGCCACAAAGAAGAGGGAGTCAAGCTATTTTCCAAAGCGCCTGAAGGCAGGACAAGAAGCAACGGAGGGAAACTAATCAAGGAGAGAAGCAATCTAGAACTAAGGAGAAACTTCCTGACAATTAGAACAATTAACCAGTGGAACAACCTGCCTCCAGAAGCGGTGAATGCTCCTTGTGACCTTCAAAAATTCTTCTCTGACCTGTCGGTAAACAGACTTTACCATATCCCAAAGGACGGACTCGTCCCCCAACCTGATCTACTGGAAGTTCCAGGGAAGGTTGAAATAATAATAATAATAATAATAATAATAATAATAATAAATTATTATTATTATTATTATTATTATTATTATTATTATTATTATTATTACATGGAGGGAAATGTGTAGTGGGTGCCCCAGGGCTCTGTTCTAGGCCCAGTGCTCTTCAACATCTTCATCAATGATTTGGACGAGGGGATAGATGGGGAACTCATCAAATTTGCGGATGACACCAAGCTGGCAGGAATAGCCAACACTCCAGAAGACAGGCTTAAGATATAGGAGAATCTGGACAGACTTGAACCCTGGGCGCTATCTAACAAAATGAAATTCAATGGTGAAAAAAGTAAGGTTCTACATTTAGGCAAGAAAAACCAAATGTACAGGTATAGTATAGGGGGTACCTTGCTCAATAGAGAGGGATCTTGGAGTCCTAGTAGAAAATCACTTAAATATGAGCCAGCAGTGTGCTGCAGCTGCCAAAAAAGCCAACACTGCTAGGCTGCATTAACAGGGATAGAATCAAGATCTCGTGAAGTATTAATATCACTTTACAATGCCTTGGTAAGGCCACACCTGGAATACTACATCCAGTTTTGGTCACCACGATGTAAAAAAGATGCTGAGACTCTAGAAAGAGTACAGAAAAGAGCAACAAAGATGATTAGGGGACTGGAGGCTAAAACATATAAGGAATGGTTGCTGGAATTGGGTATGTCTAGTTTAACAAAGAGAAGGATGAGGGGGGGACATGATAGCAGTGTTCCAATATCTCAGGGGCTGCTACAAAGAAGAGGGAGTCAAGCTGTTCTCCGAGGTGTCTGAGGGCAGGACGGGAAGCAACAGATGGAAACTGATCAAGAAGAGAAGCAACTTAGAACTAAGGAGAAACTTCCTGATAGTTAGAACAATTAACCAGTGGAACAACCTGCCTCCAGAAGCGGTGAATGCTCCAACACTGGACGTTTTCAAGAAGAGACTGGACAGCCATTTGTCTGAAATGTTATAGGGTTTCCTGCCTGAGCAGGGGGTTGGACTAGATGACCTCCAAGGTCCCTTCCAACATTATTATTATTATTATTATTATTATTATTATTATTATTATTATTATTATTATTATTATTATTATTATTATTATTATTATTTTGTGGTCCATTGACACTTTTCTATAGAGACCCATTATCCAAGCACTATTGTTTCTTAAATTCCAGGAAAAATGAATTGCACAACAGAATAATTTTAATTATGGAGTTCTTGGTCTCTCTAAGTTTGGGTGTTTCCTCCCTGGGGTGTTTTGTTACCCAGCTAGGTACTATCATCAGTTCAGATCTGAGTACATATGTTCTCTTGTATTGTGACTTTAATCAAATACCAGCAAAGGTGATATTAGCATCTGGCATTTTCAACTGAATAGGGCCTACTGCTGATGCCTACCCTGCTTCCCTCTTACATTTACATTTTTCTACAATCTAAGCAGTGTCCTTGCTTACTTATTTATTGCCACTGTATCCATCCACTCAGATATAGGCACATCATGGTGTGGGAGGTATGATTATCTGATTCATCATTTGATCCAACTCTATGTGATAAAAAAGGATTGTTAGTAGGTAGACTTGCCAATTTCCACTACTGTTTCTTACTAAATTTTAGAGACTTCAGTAAAATAATTTCTGTTTCTTTTTGAATGAATATTTTCACTAATGCAAATCAGCATAGTGCTGTTTCTATGATGGTTCACTGAAGCTGGTGAAAACTGGCTTTGATAATTGATTGTCAGCACTGTCAACACATGACTGATCCATATCCATCACCTGATTTTTATTAACTTCTAGATAGCCACCACTTTACATTTTCTGTGGGCGTCTTTATTTCAAATCATTAATTAGAACTTTGATACTAAGGATGCAACATAGACAGCAATGATAAAAAGGTTGTAGTTTGTTAACATTCTTCAATTCTAGAAGGTCAGTTTTCATAACCATAAAGAGTTGGTCACACTGTTGCATTATATATTCTTATATTAGATAGCATTAGGTACCTTAACACAATTTCCATTTCTCTTTATTGCATAGTATTTATTAATTAAAAATATTTGCATGTTATTCATTACACATAATAGTTCCTTGAAAAGACTTACAATAATTGGAAAGTGGATGAAAACAGGAATTTCTAACTTTTTTTCTTAATGCTGACCATTTTCATTGCCATAGAAAAGTTTTCTGGCTGTTACCTGAGCAAGCCATTTAAACGAGCTCTCCATTTATCTACTTGTAAGAGATGGTGCCCATGGAGGGTTAGCTGGTGTGATGAATTACAGTGAAGCAGCAGTTTCCCAGGAAGGAGTGAGCACATTTCAGAAAAGTAGGGGAGGCAAGAACCAGCACAGTCCGGAACTTGATAGGAAAGAGAGTAAGGATAGACACTCGCTATATATTCATTAAGCTGAGAGTAGTAAGGATCTAATCTGGCAAGATTCTGTCATATGTAAGCAAATAAAGAACTGAACTCTAGATGAATTGTTCTGTGTTTTTCTTTGGCTTACGTTGACAGTAACAAGTGAAAATTCATTTATGGCTTCTCAAATGCTAACTGCTAAAGTGTGTCATTTCACTTGTCACACTACTGAAAAGCATTACTGAAAGCATTATTGACTGAACTCAGATAATGTTAATTTTGCAGATATTTGAGAAACAATTTACATTCTAAATACTAATATAACTTTGAGCATAATGTGTAGAATACACAAGTAACTGTTGATATTAACTCACTACATATGTAAACTATAGTATCCTCATGGAGAACAAGGTAGAAACTATTGGACTAAAACCATTAAATTACAGGTATGGCTGGGTTTTTAACCCATGTTTAAAGCATGTTTACTGGGCCTCAAAGTAATCAAAGAAGATCCTTCCATAGGAACTGCCATTGTGGCAGGTGAAAGACTGTATGATAAAATGGGCTAAGGACTTTGAACAAGATATACTGATGGGATAGTGGAACAATATATGGTTAAAAGAATTGAAATTTACATTTTAAAACTTAGAATCTTTATAAAATGATATACCATTGGCATATGATTTCAGAAAAATTATCTAGAATGCATAAAGGTACTACAGTTTAATGGTGGAAATGAGTTATTTGGACAACATAAAAGGATAATTTGTCATGTTTGGTGAACTTGTAAAAAAGTCATAAATTTCTGGGTTCAAAAATATATAATGATAAAAGAATTTTAAAGAGCAACATTCAATTAAAACCAGAACTTTTCTTGCTGAGATTAATGAACAGTCAATCAGAAAAGAGCCATGGAGGATTTTTTATGTATTATTTCTGCTGCAAGAATTTATGTGAAAAACTTAAAAAATGGAAAAATTCTGAATTACTCACAATGGAGAAATGATTGGTGAAAATAACAAATACAGAGATGGCAAAAACAACTAGTTTGATTACAGAAAGATCATCAACTATATTTATCAGTGGCTGGAAACCTCTTATGAAATTTTTGCTAAAAAAAAAGAGCAAAATGAACTTGTGATTTATAGGTTTGAGGATTAGAAAGTGTAAGTCAGGGGTGTCAAATTGCTGGCCCGCAATCCGGATGTGTCACACAAGCCGCGCCCACCCTATTGCTGGCAATGGCAAAACTGTCCCGAAACAGTGTGCGACATGTGACATCACGAGTTTGACATGTCTGGTGTAGCTTATGGGAAGAAGAAAATTCTGATGCAGCATAAGAGAGGATAAAACATTTATAAAAAGGGCAAAAAGTGGACCACAGGAGATATGGACGTATTCGCTAAAAATAATATGTGACAAATTCTGGAACAGGTAATCAAGCAGTAGGTTTGCAAGCACTTAGAAACAAAAAGAGTTGGATTTTTCTCTTTAAAACTTTCACCTATTGGCTCTTATAAGAACATTGCTAGAAGCCAGCAGGCATGTATTATAAACAGGTTGTGGTAAAAAAAATCTTACTATTAGTAGTGCTCAACTTACGAATACAATTGAGCCCAAAATTTCCATTGCTAAGTAAGACAGTTGTTAAGTTTTGCCCCATTTTATGACCTGTTCTGCTACAGCTGTTAAGTGAATCACTGCAATTATAAAATTAGTAATATATTTGTTAAGTAAGTGATTCTGACTTCCCCATTGACTTGTCAGAAGGTTGCAAATGGTGATTACAGGACCTCAGGACACTGCAACTGTCATAAATATGAGCCAGTTGCCAAGCATCCAAATTTTGATCATGTGACTATGAGGATGCTGTTATAATCATAAGGGTGAAAACTGGTCATAAGTCACTTTTTTCAGTGCCGTTGTAACTTAAAATGATCATTAAATAAATGGTTGTAAATCAAGGACCATCTGTATTTTCTTTGACCATTTATTTAAATTAGTGGGCTAAGGGAATGCTGTGGATGTAGTGTACATTGTACCATCACCAGTGGTGAATGGTTGTTATAGGATAGAGGATGCATTCTACATAGCCCATAGACAAGAGCCAATGGGTGAAAGTTTTACAGAGAAAAGACCAAACTGGAAATGCAGAGAAACTTCCTGACCATGAGAACTATTAAGCCGTAGAGCAGCCTGCCTCCTGTATTCATGGATGTCCGATCATTGAAGTATTAAAGAAAAGATTGAACAGCCATTTGTCTGGGATAATATAATATAATATAATATAATATAATATAATATAATATAATAATTATAGATAGTCCTCGAGTTATGACCACAATTGAGCCCAAATTTTTTGCTGCTAAGCAAGGCAGTCATTAAGTGAGATTTGCTCCACTTTATGATCTTTTTGCTACAGATATTGAGCAAATCACTACAGTTATTAAGTGAATTGTGGGTGTTAAGCAAATCTGGCTTCTTCCATTGACTTTGCTTGTCTGAAGCCAGCTGGGCAGGTTGATACAGTACAACTATCATAAATACATGTTGCCAAGTGCCCAAATTTTGATCATGTGCGTATGGGATGTTGCAAAGACAGAAATGTGAAAATCAGTCATAAATTACTTTTTTCAGTGACATTGTAACTTTGAACAGTCATTAAACAAATGATTGTAAGTAAAGGATTATCTATAATGCAGTGGACAGAGTGTTGAACTATAAGACCTCCGAGCAACCTTCCAAATCTATTATTCTATAAAAAAATATCTTTCCAATTCCATGCAAAACTAAATTGTTCTCTATATTTTTCAATGCATATTTTTGTTCCTTTGGTAATTTGCAAAACACCACAAGAAAATATGTCATGTGCTAGGAAGCAATGTGAAAATATGTGATTGTAAAATATATATATAAACAATGGGATCAAATTCCTCCAAATTTCTCAACCATCTTGCTACCACTCCTAATTCAAATAAAAATTCCTATAAATCATGAATAAGAAGCAGTAATACATTTCCCATTAACCGTAACCATGGCTGCACGTTGCTATGGCAGCTAGATGAGGGAGAGGCAGATATCAGTTCTAACCCATGTATAAAATCTAAGAACAGGATTCTATGGAGGGGCAAGTAACAACTGTCTTGAATCTGAGAGCCAGAAAATGGGCAAAATGAATTGTCTACAAAGTATACAAACCCAGAACAATTAAAGGAAAATATTACTTTTGCTATTGTATCCAGTAAATTACAGCACAATTAAAAAATATATCAACTCATTTATCAAAAACAGACAGTACTGAGGTCATCTACATGTAGTCATGATCCTGAATTCCTAATAGAAAAGTCTGATGGTTGTAAATTTAGATGTGATATTAAAATCATTCTTAGGAAAATCTACACTTCATTATCTCTTTTCTTGTCAAGGCAAGACTCCATAGTAGCAACAATAATCCCAAGTGGACTTCTCAGTGCTGTATGCCAGGCTCAGTACATTTTTGCTTTTACCAAACATCTCTTTCTCTAACTAATGAAATAGCCAAGAGTAATGAAATGCTGCTGCTGCTGCTGTTACTCTTCCCTTGTGTCTAACCAGAACAAGTAGTAGTATAATGTGGGCATCCAGGGAATATTTTGAGGAAATGGGAAAGCAGATTATTTTCCTAATTGGCTATGAGCATTGGCTATTGAGCATTCATGGATAATCTGATAAATAGAGAAGTTTGCTTATCCCTTAATTTTGTCAGCACAATATCTAGACGTGTTAATAATTGTCTTTAAATATACTTGTGAACTACTTAATTTCAGCCTAGAAGTTAGCAATCCAAAGAGCTATTTTTGAAACATGGAACCAATATTCAAACCAGCAGGAAAACAAAGCAGCTATGCAGTCAGCCTGCAGCTTACTTAAGATTTCAAAAGCTGCTACTGCAAGATGTTCTCTTTTAATTGCTTACCCTGACTTAATTCAATTTATTCTCACTGCAAACTCTCTCTTTCTACTGCTTGGAGTCCAAGAAGATTCAAATGTTGCAAGAAAAAGGCTGAACAAGTGAGTAGGTGTAGGCTACCACAAGAGAAAATTGAAGAATACTTCATTGAAGTGGCTCTTGACATTCTTAACTGCAATACTCAAGTTGATTTCTCATCTAAATGAGTTCAGGTGTGGATTCAAGCCACTTTAAAACTATTTCTTTCAAAAATCCTTCCTACAGGAAAATGCTTTTGTTCTGAATTATTTTTTTTAAAAAAAGATAAGATGAGGCTTTGAAAGTTGGACATTGGAGGGAACCAGAAAGAAGTAAAGATCACAATTAAGGGAGAAGAACATTTTAATTTGACTTACTAATACAGAATGGAGCAACGTATTTTAATATTGGACATACTTTTGAAGTTAATTTTAAGAATATTTGCCTCTGTTTTATTTATTTGTTAAATTTATTTGCTGCCTAGCTTACCATGGGGCTATCCTAGGCAGCTTACAACAATAAAAAGGAGGAAATGAAAAGTGTGAGCAGAACAGAAGTAAGATAATAAAGCATGAACAATAAAACAATGAAAAAGAATGCAATGGGAAATACAAATACATGATTACCAAAAAAGAAAGATGGACAGGTAGAGAGCAGAGAATAGGGGGCAGTAGCCACCTCCAGCATAGAACTCCCTCATTTGAACCTCAGGCCAACTGGCAGAGCCAGATCTTTAGACTTCATCAATAAATCAATAGACTATGTTTAAAAGTAGTTAGGGAAGAGATTTTACAGGACAAAGTTGAGACTCATCTGAAATGACACACTACAAGAATGATATGGAATATTTATATTGGACATATAAATGAAACTGGCTGATACAAATAAGCAAACAGTGAACAAAATAACTTTCCTATATTGGATTTACAAAAGAGACCTGTTAAAGCTTTGAAGCATTTTGTGAGAAAGGACAAAGAAAAATTAAAAGAAATCAAATTCTAGGACATTACAATATTTGAAGGGACTAAAGATCATGATTTTAAAAATAAAAGAATATAAGGCTGGTTTATTTGATCCAGCTTAAAATAGATATATGGTTATCTCTAATATCTTTTGCTGATCAGGACTGAGTAACCAAGTTTCAAAGATTTATTTATAGATAAAGAAGATATATGGGAAGAAGAAATTATTTGTTGAATTTTAAAAGAAGACGATAAAAATTTGTTTATGTTTGTACCTAGGCAAACAACCAGGCCTTCATAGCCTTCTCCAAGGCTGGTAGGGTCAGAATAGTCCCTATCTCCGCAGAGGAGGCTGTTACATAGGGCAGGTATAATGACAGAGAAGGGACACTTTCTAGAACTCCTTTCTCAATAAGGAAATCCAGAGTATGCACATTCTGCCAAATCTGGTAGAAAAAACACGCCATTAGGGGGAGGCAGTACCACAAGGCAGAATTCAAAAATGCTAAAGGAGCATCTTTCTTCCACTGCCTCATATGCTATTGTTCCTACTTTTTTGTCTCAAAGGGGTTATGAAGATTGGCATGAATGGTCATTTCATAAAGAAGAGGACAGATAAGGAACTACATGAAGTGGTACGCAAATACATTTGGCTATAATTCCAAGACTCCCTACCAGTAACTGGCTGGGAATTGTAGTCCAAAACATCTGAGGGCATCAGTCTGGAGAAGGATGACCTAAAAGTTTTCCAAAGGACTAAGCAGAGACTGCTGACCTTGTCATATTCCCCAAATATGGGAACATCTGCTTCTTGCTATAAGCAGGGTTTTTCAACCTTGACAACTTTAAGATGTATGGACTTCAATTCCCAGAACTGGCTGGGGAATTCTGGGAATTGAAGTCCATACATCTTAAAGTTGTCAAGGTTGAGAAACCCTGTGCTATAATGATGTAAACCACTACTTGCCATTGCTTTTATAAAATTTGTCTGTAGGGTAGAGGAAATGGAAATAAAAATCTTACATGTAAAAGTGGATTCCATTGAAGCCACACTTTTAAATGCAATGTAAATGCAACTTGAATTATTTTGCAAGATGAAATCTGATACCGCTCAATAAATTATGCAAGGTTTTTTTTTTCTGTCTCTGAATATAAAACCTATTTTTCCTCTTTCATTTGACCTAAAACTCTTATTTGTTTAGAGGCCACCTTCTTTGATCATAGTTGCTTCCTTTTCTTATCTGTATCTTTCTACTGTTAGTTATGTTAAAACCCTTAATCGTCCTTGTCATTCAGATTAGATGATTAGCATCCTACATCCTACATTAGTTTTCCATCATCTCCTAATCTAGGACAAATTACTTTTCTGATGCTTTGTCTCATTCTATATATTTTTTCTTCTTTTCTGATGTTTTCATCACTAGTTGTGACTTTACTTCTTTAATAGTAGAAATCCAGGCAAATGAAAAATCTAAGCAAAATTGAAAAAGTACAAGGCAGAAATCACAGGTTGGGGATGAGATGAAGACAATATTAAGGGGACACAGTAGGAAAAAAGGGCAAATGTGTATCATAGGAAGGGTAAATTCAGCAGAATTTGTTGCCAGGGAATGCTGAAATATTATAGAGAGGATACCAGAATGAGAATGTTTGCTTCAAGGTCTTTCCTGCCATGGGTCTTCCCCTGCTGTGGGCCTTTCCCTCCTATGAATTTAAGGAGCTGTCATCATTAAGTTAGCATAATCTTTACTGTCCCCTTTGCTAGTCTTTATCTTAACTGTCACTGCTGAAAGGCTTCCTGATTTGTGAACGTACTACAGTACTTGTTATAGATAACATGAATACTTCTGGTTTCACTGCTATTCTCCTTCAGCATGACAGCAGCCAGCTGGAAAAACAACTGGTAATCAAGAGATAGCAGGAAGAGATGGCTCTCTGGTTTCTTTAGGTTGGTTAATCCACCCTGCATCTCAAATCCATTTGGGCGTATTCCAAGTTAAAATAAAATGAAATTAAAAACATATGGGAAGATAACAGGACAGAAATAGACTTAAAAGAAGGGACAGAAGTCTTGCTGTGAAACTTGATAGTTTGTACATTGCTGGTGACTCGAAACTGACTAGGTGTTGTCTGGGGCAGAGAGGACTGCCTTCCAAGCTAACTAACAAAAGGCAAATTGACAAATAAATAATAAAAACCCAGTTCCCCAACTTACTGTTTTCTCAGACTATAAAAAGGAAAAGTAAAGTTGCTGCATTTTGGAGTATATATAGTTTTCACAAAATATTAAAATTAATTAGCACACTTTATTTTTTTCTGAACAAATATAGTAGTAGAACTCTGCTGTACTCTCCCTTTTTTGAAAAGCTAGAGAAAACATTTTACTGTATAGCTTCAACTTTTCCACTCATGGTCTAGGGACACTGTGGGAAAATTGGTGATTCTTTTTGCTTCCTCATTCATAAAAAATCAGATTTATGGAAAACTGGACTGAATCCTTTTTATACTCCAGCATTCTTTTCTTTTCCCCTTTTTGCTTTTATCACTTTCTGAAGAGCCCAAAATGAGAACTGCATTTAAGAAAATATAATAATTTTAATATGAGGAAAATGTTTGCATATTTTAATAATATTTTTGGAATACCATGTATTTTTTCTTTGTGGGAAAAAAATCAGGGCATTGCTTTTTTAGCCATTAATCTGATACCAGCATTCCTAATGCTGAGTCCTCTGGAAATACAGGATATTATCTTGCATAATTTCTAGTTATAATCTGCAAAGATATGGAAACTCCTACATATAAGGCAGGGAAAGATCTGGAGAAGAAAATGAAAGAAGTACCACCAAGGAAACAAATTTGAAATAGCTGGAACTGATTCTTGATTCTTGTGTTTGCAGAATTGCTGCATTGTTCTAACCATATTATATCATAATAGGACACGTTCTAAAACTTGTTATTGTTAATGTCAACATTGTGAATTCTGTGATCTTTGTTGATCGTGTCACTTTAACTTTGTTTAGTAATGGGATAGCCTTTAATAATGTGTTATTTTTTCATGCAGCTATTGCCTAATTCTGTCTAAAACATGCAAGTTTGCAACATTGCCCAACATTTACTGAGTATATGTGTGATGGGAAGAGAATGAAGTTTAAACCAGTTAATCAATGTTCTACTAAACTACAATTTAAAGTTTTCCCATAAAAGGTCAGTCAGACAAAAAACTCTGTGCTTTACTAAAATGAATAGCAGTGTGCTTTAAAAAAACAATTTTGTGTTTGGCAACTATAATAGTACTACAGCTACCATTACGCAGTGAGTTACTATGGATACATCCATTATATAATGGGGCAGTTATGAATAGTATCATTAATGGATCAATCACTGAATGTCACTAAATAGTCCTCTGCTGTTTATGCAATATATCAGAGGTCCCCAACCTTTTGGTCACCAGGGACCGGTTATGTGGAGAGAGGTTTTTCTGTGGACCAGAGGGGGCATGGTTTTGTGGATGGAGCTTTCCTTGCTTGTGTGGACCAGTTGCTGGCATGCTGCGGCCCAGTACTGGTCCAAGGACCGGGAGTTGGGGACCCCTGCAATACATTACAATCTAGCTTTAAATAGCTCTTACCTACTTGTCCATTCTGTTAATCACTAATTTTGGAGGTAATTGTTTGTCCAGGTGATCATCTCCAGTATATCTGGATATTGTGTGTATATGTATTTTTATTATTCTGCAATATCTCCCATATGTTTAGAAACTATTTTACCAGGAATTAATTTATTGTTCTATAAGTATAATATATTATTATCTATAAATAATACTTGAGTTTTTGTAAGCTTTCCTATCTTGTTAAAATAATACATTAAAAGCTATTACCAGTTATTATATATAGTTATTAAATAAAGAAATAAAGAGCCAGTTTGTTGTAGCAGCTATACCAGACTGGCTCTTTATTTCTTTATTTAATAATTACAGGTAGTCCTTGATTTATAGCAATTCATTTAGTGACTGTCCAAAGTTACAATGTCACTGAAAAAAAGTGACTTATGACTATTTTTCACACTTATGACTGTTGTAGTGTTTCCATGGTCACATGATCAAAATTCACAGAGTTGGCAACTGACTTATGTTTAGGATGGTTGCAATGTTGATCATTGTGATCAACTTTTGCAACTTTCTGACAAGCACAGTCAATGGGGAAACCAGATTCATTTAACAATCATGTTACTAATTTATTAACTTTGATTAACAACTGTGATTTGCTTAACAACTGTGGCAAGAAAGTTTTTAAAATGGTCAAAGCTCACTTAACAAATGTCTCACTTAGCAACATAAATTTTGGGCTCAGTTGTGTCATAAGGACTACCTATATACATCAAACTCATGATAGCTTTTAATATATTATTTTAGCAGCACATGAAAGTTTACTACACTATAGCCAGATAAAGATGCTAGATTAAAACTGGGAGACTGTGCTTAGTCCTTTAAGGAAATTGGTTAGATGACTTTAGCCAAATCACTCTGTCTTAGACCAGGATTAGGGAGTTAAAAACTTCTATCTACAGTAGTAACTCAATAGGTCCAGTATGGCAGAAGGTGGCCCATATCCTTCAAAGAAGAGGTTTTCAGCATATAATGCATTGATGCCAGCAGATACTGGTAGTAAAAGAGAAAGAAATAGTGCCACAAATTGTTTCCAATTGATAGCAATTTTTAAAAGTGGAGAAAATATGTAGTTCAGGGTTGAATGTTGCATTCTTGCTTTATCTGAGCTTATTTTTCTCCTTGCATATGTTTCATTACCAGGCTAGATAAGAATATCAAGAATCCAACAAAGAAAGAAATGTCATATTTTAAATCTAAGCAATGCACTCCATACACATTTATTTGGCATAGGGATACAAAAATTTGTCACAGATAATGGACAATTGCTAATAGTCAAATTTGTGTTTAACCCAATTCACGTTTATAGGAAAGATACTTATCTTTCTTATATAACTTTTATTATTTTGTCAATGTATAAAATTCAAAGAAAAATAAAAATAGGAAATTAAGGAAAGAAGAAAGAAAGGGGGGGAAATATGAGGTACAACGGAAGAAAGAAAAAGCCGTTGACTTCCGACTTTTTTTTAGCAAAGTATAAGAGAACATTACAACCTCAACTTTTTACTTTTACACATTAGTTTATAACTAGCCATTTCTATAACAACAATTCTATCTAATTGGCAAAACCAAAATCAAAGTTTCATTTTTTTTCATCACAAGCACAAAATCCAAAAGTAATATCCAAATAAAAAACATAAATATATTGTCCTCTTTGAATAGAACAATCAGTTTAATCATTACTGCTTTATCTTCCTTGCTGTTGAAATATTATGTATTTCTATTTGCACTTAATAATCTTTATAAACTGCCACCATTTATATTAACAAAATTCACTGTATTCTTTCAGATTCTTTAACCTTAAAGAGAAAAATATTTTTTTCATCCATTTTGAAACACTAAGCTTTTCTTTAAAAACATTTCTAAAATTAAAATATTGTCATACATTTTTTAAATCTCATTTTGGCATACATACTTTAAAGTTTCAGATCAATACAACTCCAACTCATTAAATTTAGATCACTCCTTCCAAGTTGCCTTCATAGAATATTTTTTCTTCTTGTATACATCCTTTTTAAAACTCTAGATTTTTCTTTAAGCTAATACATCTTTTTTTTAACTTTGTCTTAACACAGATATTTTCAAATACACTTTCAATAATATTTTACAAACTTTAGGAATTACTTAAGCATTATATATAAAGGAAAAATATATTTTCAGACTTTAGATTAAGACTTTCTTTCAATTACAAATATCAAACTGATGAAAATCCATCCTAATTCCAACTGGCTCATTAAGTTTAAGTCACCCCTTCCAGCTTGTCTTCTATGGAATAAAATCTTTTTCTTCTCTGGAATGTTTGTCAAGTAGGTATAAGCTTTTCTTTTTCTCAACCTTCAGGAGATACTTATCTTGAACTTGATTTAATGTAGTTGCTCAGTCACTTCAAAACCAGATGAGTGACAAACAAATGAACATTCTTTCTACAGTTGTCCTGGAAGGGAAATATAGGAAAACTTGATAGAAAACCCGATACTGCCCCTGTGAAATGGTTACCATAGAAACCACAGCTCATATTCTTTTGCATTCACAGTTCTACAGGGATATTCGCAACTAGATGATCAATCTTCTTTTAGTCAAATCCTACAATTTTTTAAAAAAAATTATATAAAGTGGCCTATAAAATGGATTTAAGTTTTCACTATCTGCCAATACCTAACTTGGAAGTTTCCACACAGGTCTCTGTTGAAACATTTTACATTTGGAGGAAGAATGAAGAAACCTCTTGCCTTTGCACCAAATAATGGGCTTCTTGAGCTTGCAAAATCTAGATTCCCTCAAAGTCAAATTATTTTTCCTCCAGGTACTCTGCGTATGTTCATAGTACACCCTATTATTGCTCCAGTTTAGGGACTAACGATGTTATTTGTGTTCTAACTCCTAATACCAAGGCTAATGGGGAAATCTGGCAAATCTACTAAACAGATTGTTTGGACGTGTTTGAAATGTTGCTTAGATATCACTATTTTCTGCTATATACAAGATCTACAAGATCTCTCTCACAGCTACTACTATTGAATCAGGTACCACTTATTCCATACTGATGCATTTAGTTTTTCTTGTCTAAATGTAGAACCTTGCTTTTCTCACCATTAAATTACATTTTGTTAGATCAGGCCCACTATTCAAGCCTATTGAGATCTTCTGTATCTGGAATGTTGGCTATTCCTGCCATCTTGGTGTAATCTGCAAATTTGATGAGTTCCCTTTCTATCCCTTCATCTAAATCATTAATAAAGATAAAGTTCTGGGCCTAAGTGAGATATCCCACTGCATCAGGGGTGTCAAACTGCCAGCCTGTGGGCTGGACGCATCACGCAGAAGCCGCGCCCACCGTTTGCCGGCAATGTCAAAACTGTCCTGATATATTGCATGATGTCGCGTGATGTCGCGAGTTTGACATGTCTGCATTGCATGCTTCCCTCCATACAGAAGCAGTTCTCTTAAGGAGTACACATTGAGTGCAGTTGATCAACCAGTTATAAATCCATCTGGTAGTGATGCTATCTAACTTACATTTTTCTATCTAATCAAGTTACTAAGTTGTGGTCTACTTTATCAAATGCCTTGCTGAGGCCTTACTTTGACAAAACCTTGGAAATCTAAGAGGTAAAAAACTTGTCTTCCCCCTTTGCTGCCTCTCTTGGCCTGGATAGCAGGTCCCCAGACCAGGTGTGGTAGCAGTTCAGTGTAGGCTTTTTTGATAGATGACTAAACACATTGGTCTAGCTATCTATCACAACTATCATACCAGATTTTTCCTGCCAGCTGATGAGATTTAGAAAGTGTGGGAGGAACGACTTGCCTGAATGAGAAATGAGGTCACCATCCTCCAGGTAGAAGCCAGCACAGAAGTAATTGAGATTACAGTAGGACACAAAGTCCATTCCATTTTAGTTTTTTGTTTTTTGTTTTAGTTTCCATTCAGATAGGAGAACACTTTAACTGAGTCTTGTAGAAGAACCTTTGGTAACTATATAAGTCTGATTCGCAAGTGGGAACAAGATAAAGCTAAAATACAATCAAAAGGAAAATGGGAAATGTCGGAGCAAAATAGAGGCACAGTAAACTATTAGTGGGTATAGAACTACAGATTTTCTATTTAAAATCTCTTATTTTGGTATCAATTGTTATTTTATTGAAGAGGGCTTGCCAGTTAGTTTCATTGTTAATCTGTAGCTTACATTTTACTGTTTTAGATTTGCTGCAGTAAAGTGCCTTGAGAGTATTGCAAATAGATAACGTTGAACTCATATGCAAGAATAAAATAACAAACAATAAAATATTTAAATAGCCAAGCCATTTGCAGGGAACGGAAAGCATTGAGGTAACACATATTCTGTGTAACCATTGATTTCCCCCCTGCGGGATTGGGGGTCGATCCACGCAGAGACAATGAAAGAAGACAGGGTTTTTTATACAATTACGCAGCAGCCACCAAGCATTTTAGAATTAACTTTTGTATTAAAATATAACAAAATGTACAACTGGCTAAGTCTGTCTTCTGCTATATTTCATGATTCCAGCTATTAAGGATCAGACTTGTTCCAATTGATATGATCTTTTCTGGACTGAAGTATCACTGTTATCACTGTTAAGAGGCATGGTGGCTCTGTGGCTTAAAGATGCTAGAGATGGTCTCTGCTCCAGCAGTTTAAGCATCACATGTTGAAGTGAGCTCCTGTCACCTGCCTCAGCTTCTGCCTATCTAGCAGTTTGAAAGCATGCTACCTATAATTAGATAAATAAGTACTATTTTAGTGGGAAATAAGGTAGTGTTTCATGAGAACAGTTGGTCCCCTGCCAGTGCAGTACCTGCCCAGATGTGATGCCAGGGCATCACAATGAGAGGCAACATTGGTGATAAGAGAAGGCCCTGGCTGACACCACAGGATGCCACTCGTCTTTCTGGTATGAAGCTAGTTCACCTCCTGTGGTGCACCCCGATATACATGAGTGTGAATTAAACAGATTAGCACTCTTCGGCAGCGAAATAACTACCATTGCCATACACTAAATAAACAAGCAAAATGTTCTTTTCCCTGATATAAAATGTTACATATCCAACTGTGGTTCATGATGTTTTTCTTCTGCTTTGTTTATTACAGTTAAATTTGTGCCCTACCTAGTTGCTTTGGCAATTGATGTGGTAAATATATTGTTTTAATTATATTAATTAAAATGTCTGTAATGTTGCATCAATGCTTTGGACATCACCGTAGGGTTTGGCCAGAACTTTGATGTTATCTAATCCTATGGATGCCTGCATAGGCTGCTTTACACTAGAATATTCATCAAAACAACATGTAGCACTCTTATTTTGAAGTGATATATTTCTGCAGCGCTTGGTTGAGTAATTCAACATTATGTTTAGTGTTTTGTGTGCCTAGAGTCTTAGTCCAGTTTTAATCTGAGTTTCCTCATAGGGAGGTAAAGGCTCTTGAAACAGCAACACCAAGCTTAAGGTGACCTAGTTCCTTCATTTCTTCAAAGATGGATGAGTTATTGCATGTTTTATCAAATGCTTTTTCAAATGCTTTGCACTTACCATTTTTTTTTAACTTGGTCCCCTTCCTCCTTGTTCAGACATATCCACCAGATTTAGCTTCTATTTTTAAAACTATAAATAATTGTAAAGAATGTATTGTGTCTATCTTGTCCTTATCAGCTCTATCTCTATATATCTTTTTCTCCCTATGAATTTGAGATCTTTTCTGGTAGCATATTAAACAATGTCTCCAAAGAGTTTGCGTTTGGTTGGACAGAAGTTTCACTTAAATTTTAGTGGAAAAAGTTTACTGGAACATTATGAAAATGATCTGAGCAAGTAATATCATCAAAATATATAACTTGAACATTTTTGCACTGATTTGTATAAGATTTGAGGGATTTCATCCCTTCACAATGCCCTAATTTACACTGGAGTACAACAAAATCTTCTGAATGAAAACAGAATGACCAAATATGCTTCCAGGCTTTTGTCATGTAAAGAAAACAAATATACTGCTCAAAAAAATAAAGGGAACACAGCAGTGTAGGATGTCTTATGTTTGTGTTCCCTTTATTTTTGTGAGCAGTATATTATCAGAATATATATATTAGGAATATCAGTTCTGAAGCAACTTTTTACTGCTTGAGAACTGAAGAAGCATCTTGGATGAGAATCAAAAAGTTTTCAAAGAAAAAAAAACCAAGAAAGGCCACTTGCCTTTTGGAATAGCATCTTTGGGACAACCATTATCTGGATGATTGAGAATCTCCATAGATGACTACAGTTTTATAATTTTTCCTTCCACAAAACAAAAAATGCTCCATCCTTGCACTGTTACATCAATGAGCTTGTAAAAAAGAAAAAGTAAAAAAACTTGCAAGCTATTCCACTAACTGATCGTGATAATGAGCCACAAAAAATAAAAATAAAAATCAGCTATTAGCAACCATAACCTGGTCCTTCAGGTCTTCCAATCACTACTGTAATTGAATCCATCCACTCTGCTGCTAGTTGCCTTCTTCTCTCTCCCCCCCTTTCCAGCATTACAGGCTTATCATGAAATCTAGGTCTTCACATAATATATTTGTGCTTCTAGTGAGAACTCTGGATTAACTTGTTTTATGATTTATTCGTATGTTTGAACAGAAGTCTTCTGCAAGCAAAGTTCAAAAACATCAATATTTTCTTTACATTGTTTCTTTATAGTTTTAATTGGTGTCACAACCATTATCTGCATGATTCTGATTTTTCTACATTTAGAGACATTATAAGCATCTCAGTATCTTTTCCAAGGCCTTCATTGAATGAAGATGTTCAGTGTTTAACATCTTCTAAGTATTGTTCATAACTTGACACAATCAAAAGTTTTTCTATAATTAATAAAGAGCATATCAACTTTTTTGGCTTTTTCAATTATCCTGTGTCTGTAGCAATAGTATCTTGTGTTCCTTAGCCTTTTCTAAAACCAGCCTGAAACATGGCTTTTTCCTTTCCATGTAGGATTTCAATCTGTGGATAATCCTAGGCCAGTGATGGCGAACCTTTTTAGAGACCGAGTGCCCAAACCGCAACCCAAAACCCACTTATTTATCGCAAAGTGCCAGGGCCGCATCAGCATTGTGGTGCCCTTGGGGGGGGGGCAGGGAGGCGCCTCTGAGTGCTGCCTCTGGCATGCAAAACCCAGGGGCACAAAAATGGACCACCATGCTGCAAGGCGCAAAAACAGCTGCCGCCACACTATGGGGTGCAGATACAAGGCACTGCACCACGCAAGAACGGAGCAGGGCTATTATCATGCGGGCACTAGCCCCACTCTATTTGCAGTGCGTGCGTGCTCGTGGCCCCATTTGTGCACGCACGCATGTAAATTGCTTCCCCCTCCCTTTTCTTCCAGTCCACCAAATGACAATGGCTGGTGACCTCTGCTTTACCACCTCTACTCAAGCTTGCTAGTCGACTGCTTCGCCTCCTTTGTGCTGGGCGGGGCTCCTGCTCCAGGCGGTGGTGGCCTGATGGACCTGCTGCTGGTGGCGGTGGCATGCGTGCCAACAGAGAGGGCTCTGAGTGCCGCCTCTGGCATACATGCCATAGGTTCGCCACCACTGTCCTAGGCGGTATTGCTAGTATGTGAAATTAAGCAATCTACAATACTTTACAAATTTTGTTATTCTCCTTTTTTGTAGACTGACCTCTGTTGGCCACTATGCCATTCTCCAAGTTACTGACATAGTTTGATTAGAATCTTCACAGATTATGTTGCTTGCTACATTCCTATAGGCATTCCATTAGTTCTTATAGGCTTCCAATATGGTAATGCCTGGTGTGCTGATTAACTTTATTTTCTAGCACTAGAGGTTTTTGTAACTAGGAAATATTGCCTAAAGTATATTTCATCTGTACTGTACAGAATTTCAGTTCACCCCTTTCAGTATACCCCTTTCATCTTTTGTTTGATTTTCTTTGATCAGTTATTATCTGCCCATTGGTGTTCTATGGCCTAACAATTTAAGCTGGAACATTCTTTTTTTTTTAATTTTTTTTAATTTTTATTATTTAAACCAACAAAACAAAACAAAACATAACACACATATATACACAGTATATATTTTAACAGCAATTTCGTAACAGTAATCTTCTATTATTTACATTTCCCCCCCTTATTCTTCTTTAGAGTATTTGTCCTTGTTGCCCCATTATTTCTTATTTGCATTTTTTTTCCTTCATACATTATTATACACACATTTTCCACTTTTAACCTTTCCACATTTATTCTCTCTTATTTCTACNACAGTCCAGGATTTTCTTTATCACTTCTTCCTCTGATGGTATATTCTCATTTTTCCAGAACTGTGCGTATGCTATTCTTGCTGCCGTTGTTGTATGTAGAATTAAGTACCGTATTTCTTTACTATATTTTCTGTTTAAAATACCCAGCAAAAAGATCTCTGGTTTCCAGTCTACAGGTTGGTCTATTATTTCTTCGATCTAGCTGGAACATTCTTTTGGGTTTGGAGATCCTTTTTGGAAGACTGTCCTTGTTTTTTTGTATCTATTTCCATCTTTTATGTCTTTACAGAAGACATTATAATACTGATTTTTGTCTCTTGTAAAAGTTCTTTGAACTTTTTTTTGTTAATTTGCTTCCTGAGATCCTTGACTTTCTTAGCTTTGGGTTCTCTTCCTGACAATTTGTACAATTAATTGTTTCTCGGTATTTGAAAAATCTCTTTTCACATTAATCCTTAGCAACTTCTTTGATTTTATTCCATCATTTCTCTGATTCTATATCAATCAGATTTCAAAGTTATCCTTCCTGTTTTCCTTGAGAGTGATAAGTATATGCTCAAAATCCTATTGAGAAAAGTGGTTAACTTTTTTTTCTTTCACCTTAGCCTGGCTTGGAATTTGCATATGATTAATTTGTGATGTGTGGGGTCCTTGGTGCTGTCTGAGCTTGGTTGCTTTCTTGTAGACATTACCAAACTAGGTAACATCATCAGTGCTAGAAGGGAGTGTGGTTTGCTTTCTTTATAGTAGCTTGCTCTGCCAGTGTTGGTGGGAGTGTTCTTTGTGATTTCTTGATTAAGCTGTTGTTTATTGTTAGCCTGAGTTGGTAGTTCCTTGATTGGGGTATTATTTTATTTCTTGATTGTTGGTCTAGTACAGGGGTAGGCAACCTTGGCTCTTTTGACTCGTGGACTTCAACTCCCAGAATTCTTGAGCCAGCATGGCTGGCTCAGGAATTCTGGGAGTTGAAATCCATGAGTCATAAAAGAGCTAAGGTTGCCTACCCCTAGTCTAGTATTAATCCTGGTGTTAATCTTTGTTTATCTGGTGTTGATTGCTGATAAAGAGGTATTTTGGTCTTTTGGTTTCCTTTTTGGATTTTTGATTGTTTCTTTTGAACGATAGATGTTGTTTATCTCTATGTGCCTGTTGATGACTGACTGCATAATATCCAAATATTGTTCTTTCTTGTTCTTCCTGATTAAGAAAATAATCTCATTCCTTCTTAGCTTTTTGTGTCCAGAGTAATAGAGTACGATATTCTGTATGGAAGTATCCAATTTCAATCCATTTCAATTTGTTGATACCTAAGATAACAATATAAAGTCTAATCTTCCACTGCATTGAGCTTTCTCATATTCATGCTTTTTACTTTTCATGTTTTAACTATAATACTGTTATTGTATGTTCTTTTCCTGCATGGCAATATTAACAACTAGACATCTCAAATTGAGCTATGTCAAAAACACTATTAGTGCTCTAGTCTAAAAGATCCTTAGCTCTTCCTCAGTACCATATTGAGTGATTACCAACTGAGGGGCCCATTGGCAGTACATTGCCTATCCATGTAGTTTCCTTGGTAAAATACAGGAGTACTTTACATTGTCTCTCCTGCATAGTAGAAGGAATCATCCACCTCCAGAATGTTCTTGTATTGCTGTTTCTTCTTATATTTAGCTTGCTTACTTTCTTTAGCTGCTGCCTGGGATCATTCATTCTTATACTCTGGGCATGCATTCCTGGAATTTTTTGCTGATCCCTCCCAAGGACAACACCCTTCCTCCCCCCCTCCCCCAGTGAGACAGCCCAGGAGTAGTTGAATGGAATATTGTTCCACTAGTGAAATTGTTAAAAAAAATTAAAAGGGCAGTAAAAAGCAGTAACTAGTTCCCCGCGCAGGCTATTGTAGCTAATAGGAATATAGTGGAGGGGTTTATAGGTTATTAAAACACAGCATACTAACTAGAAGCCAAGAACAGCAGTTCTGATATGGAGCCAGAGGTAGAGATTAGGTTACTAGCCAATTGAGGGTGAATTGACAATTGACATCATCATCATCATCATCATCATCATCAACAGTCTAGCATTGTTGCAGGCCTCAAGAAATGATGGGCATTGAGGTACACTGAAAGTGTAAATGTGCCCCAAGTTACAAAAATATACAGGATCGTGGTAGATTTGCAATGATAAAGTATTTACTGTTTGTGATGGTTATGTATTTATACACAAAGTATAGCTATACTCTCAAACTCTGCCTCAGTAATTATCCAAAAGAAGATAACTGGAACAAGATGGGCGAAAGATATATTTCGGTTTGGAGAAGATGGATAGATTATATTGAGAGTAAATATGGGACTAAAAAGTTTCATTTGGTTTTTGAGTGAATCTTAGTTAATGTTGTTTATATGTTATAATAGTTTATAGTTTATATGTTATAATAGTTTATTTTTATTTCTAATTATTAATATGTTATAATTATTGTGTTTAATACTAGTATATTTGCTTAAAAGAGAGTTAAAGGATGTTACAGATTTGTTATTTTAATAGAACTAATTACAATCTATTTCATACTAATAACATAACAATTGGGACACTGCCCGAGACCCTTCACCCCCCCTCCCTCCCCCCTCACCTTCCCACCGTTTTGGGGAGGGGGGGAATTATATTGTAAAACTTTTATAAAAATTTCAATTAAAAAAAAGATGGGCTATAAATTAAATAAATTGTTTTGGTGTTTATGTATGCAACATGACACTTCAAAAAACGCCAGTTAAGTATACATGTGCTCATTATACATTTAAGTGCCCAGGAAAAGGAAGAATAAGTCAGAGCCATTGGACAAAAAAATAGAAAACACAACTAAATGTAGCTCTAAATATACGCACAAACAACTAATGCATCTCCACGCTCAAAACCTTTTCTCCTCTTGCAACAAATAGACGTGCGCGCGCATCTCCCTACAAGCGCACGGCAGGGTGTAAGCTTGCTCTGCTGAGAGAACCAATAAGACTTTCTTTCTCACCACAGAGGCGGGGCGAGTGAGAGTCCCCGCCCCTCCAAGCAGGCGCAGATCGCCTGGAGTGGTTCCGTCCGTTGGCGGCTGTCACGGTATGTTGTGGAGCCGCGGCGTAGCCTTCCCTCCCCCTGGCGGCCGTTGAGAAGAGAGGCTGAGGGTGAGTGAATGGATGAGGGCGTATGTAGGGAAAGAAGCTCCGTTCTTCCTCTGGATGAAAAAGGCCGGAGTCTTCTTCCTCATTCCCTAAAAGAGGGAAGAATAAGGGGGGGGGGGGGAGGTCGGGGAAAAGTACGTTCCAGGAAGGGACGCAAAGGAGGGGGTGCTTGTTTGCTGCTACTATCATATTCTTCGCTTCACCCGCCGTTACTTCTGCGATCTTACACATTTTGCACTTCAGACTTTCCCGAAACTTAGTATCACCATCCTTGTTGCTTGGACCTTGCCCTTTCTTTCTCTTGGCGGCGGGTGTTCTTCCTTTGGCACTCCCTGCTCGGCTCAAGAGGCTCAGCCGGATGGGGGCGGGTAAATTTGCAGAAGAGGAACTCTCTTTACTGTACCATTGGAAGAAAAGGAACGCTTACATTTCTCCAGATCAGTCATTTCCCAGTTCAGAGCTCTGGTTCTGCCGTTAAGAGAAGATAGCAGGGACTGGCGGGGAGAGGGAGGGAGGGAGGGAGGGAGGCAGGGGAGAGAAGGGTAGGAACAAAATGCAGGTCTCGGTAGGTTCAGCCTAACTTCTCGCACGTGGTATGGGTATAGAATGACAGCCTTAAATGGGAATCTTTGCTAGGGTGTAAATCTTAAAGAATCCCTAAAGAAGCCAACAGCGCAAAATAAAATCACGGAGGAAGATGACAAAATGGATTAAAGAACAAGTTAAACATTGATAATGTGACAGATTCCTGACTGAACAATACACTATTTGTGGTATACAAAGCATCCTTGGGATGGTGCCGGGAGGGAGGGGCAAGTGGAAACGTTTGCTTAATAATATCGTTGCAGTGATGCAACTTGTGTATTTCCATCAAACATTATGACGCCAGAATGCAATTATCACGTCACCCTGCATGTGTTGCCTTTTGACATAATTGAAGTTTGCTACAGTTGTCACTGTTCCAAGGTAGTGCTCTTAAGGCATATAATTTTGTACATTTACCTTCAATAATAAAATAAATATTAATACAGTTTTAAAAGTTTATGAAATATTTCAAATAGTTACAAAAAAATTAACTACTGGTATAAACTTCAAAAAATCTATAATATTATTTATTACTATAAAATATCAATAGCACTAAATGATCAAAATGTATGGATATAATATATAGGTAGTCTAAAATCAATATAACACAATAAATATTAAAATTAACCTAAAATAGTAGCTAAATTAAATTAATTATGATATATAATTTCAAAATAGTATCTAACTTTTCCAAACTACTATTAAATAAATTTATTTCTTCAAATTTGTTTGAAGAATCATTGAATTAAATAATAAAAGGCTAAAAATACAAAAATAAAAATTTCTGTTGTAATTAATGCTAACTCTATATTAGATCTATCAAATATATGCTACCCTTGAGAACCTGGCTGTTCTGTAAATTACAAGTGAATAATTATTTTGAAGTGATAAATATAATAAAATTAGACCTACTGGATAGATAAGAAGATATATGTTCTTTAATAGATAAGTTAGATGTACGCTTTATAAAACATAAAAATAAGGTAGAAGAACATACACCACAGTTTTAAAATGCCTATTATTTCATGGGCACAGGCATTCTATGTAGGGACTCTTCTTTTATCATTCTTCTAATCCCTCTGGTCTCATCCCTTTTTATTTAGAATAATATGTAAGTGCCTTTGAAGTTTGCATGTAATTTTCAGATAATATTGGTATGTGTGGTGCAAATAATTACACAATTTTGAAGACTTAAATTTCTTCATAATTTTATTTGGGAAATAAAATGAAAATGTTGAGCTTAATTCTACAAAATCTACATATAAGGATGGTAGTACAAGACTGTCGGTGGATTAATGCAAGACAGCAAGGAAATGAGCTTTTAAAAAATATATATATGTTCCTTTTTAGGTTTGTGCTCAAAATGAAAAGCTGATTCTTTAACACTGGCCCATTGCCTTGAGAGAAGCATAGAAACTGTTGAGTTGAACAAATCAAACAGTTGAGTGGAAGCATTGCCATTACTAAATTGCAGTGGGAGAGCTCTTGTCCAGAGCAGAGGAGAAAGAGCAAGAAGAAAAAGTGCCAAGAAAGAGGGGAAGTACTATCTGTGAGAACAACCAGAGATTGATAGCACATTCAGGATATGTGGCAATGATAGCAAAGTGCAGCAATGAGTAGAGATGATAGCTGTAGGCTGAAGCTTGGAGAGAATCCCTTGCTAACATCAGCTGTTGGGCTGAGTTTCCTGAGACTATTATGAGAGACTAAGTATAGACACTATTCTGTAAACTCAGAAGCTGGCAGCCTGGACACTAGCAGATGCAAATGCTAGCAATTAAGAGGTACAAGTGCAGGACATGACCAGTCTGGAAAACAGTGAACAAAGAACAGCTCAGCAAGCAGTGGAACAGTCAAAAAAGGCACTTGAATTATCTCAGCAATGCTGCTGTTTGAAGAGGCCAGGGTAGGCCAACAACATTCCATTGCAGCAGACTGGGTGGGGTGAGGCAGGATCTGACTAAACAGCACCAGAGTATAGAACCCTAGATAAAAGGGTATCAGAAAGCTCATAGCAAGGGATGATGAGAGACCCTAGGAATTGGCAGTGGTCAGAAGTAGCAGAGGTCCATAAGAGTTTCAGAGCAAGAAACCCTGGGAATTATCAGTGAGTAGAAAGAGATTCATTGGCACAGCCCCAGAGCATAATACTGCAGCCTGGCAATGAGTCCTTGTATTAACCTTTTAGAAACTGAGTGGATTAAGAGCAAAATCAGCTGGAATGGGCAAATTTACTATAGGCAAGAAACCTCAAATTAAGAAAGAGGAAAATTAAATCAAAGAAAAGGTAGAAAGTAAGGGGGAATGGTATAACCTAACCAACAAAAGAAATAAGCATTGTAGTACAGAACTAAATTAACTAAGACAGAAATGTTATAACAAAGAAGCTACAGAAAGATAAGGCACTGTAAAGCAATGTAGGGATAGTCTTGGGAAAGGAATGGCTAAATGGTTGAAGAGAAACAGCAACTCAGTCCAGGGAAAATGGAGAGCATGAGAAAGAAACAGAACAACCACATCTTGTTTTGGGGTGGGGAAATATGAGATAGGACAGAACGAAATTCTTGACAGGTTTTCCAATAAAATAGTATTTCTGAAATACTTGTGTCTTGTTTCCTGACTAGAAACTAAATCATCGGGATAAACTTCTGTTTTAACATATGTATCATATTTGATACAAGGATTAACATACATTATGTTTCTCCAGTTAAGTACCTTGCAAATATTTTTAGTTTCAGGGTAATCTGCTGATAATTTGTGTAAAAATCTCAAAACTTTAAAGTCTAGAGCTCAGAGAATACCAGAATGAAGAGGGAAATAAGGTTCTTTGAAAAATGTCAACATAAACAACAGAGCTTGACTGAAAATATGTGGCTAAACTGAAAATGTCTTTTTCAAATTGATGGTAAAATTTTGTTGTTGTTGTACCCCCCAAAAATGAAAGCCGACAAAAAGTAGTTGTTTTGTAACAGTATTGCCTTGAATATTACCATCTTTCACAACCACAAAACTTTTTATTATTTTCTACTTATTTGATAAGTTGGTTGTCAAAAAGATGAAGATAAGCTGGTCTGCATATGATACATTTGAGGCTAATTTCAAGCCTTTGGTGGTGGTTGAGCTTGCACAAAATACCAAAGATGAAACCAAAGAATGGCTGATGCAGAAGATTGTAGGGAAGAAGAAGAATGGAGGTGAGTGCCCTTAGTTTTATAAGACAATTTATAAGCACTATTGACATTTTTTGTGAACATTGATTTATAATACACAATAGAAAAGAATGCATATGTGTAGGCAAAGAGATTTTTCAGGGCACTTTTAAACATTTTTTTTCAAAGAGACTGTGTTCTATTTTGGAAATGTGAATCAGAGATGAATAAAAATAGTTTTGTACCTAACAAGAGAAGCAATCCAAATGTTGTATTTAGCTACAAATATATGGCACATGTGCCAGGATATGTGTTTTAAGTTCAATTTGTCTGTTTCTCTGTAATACAAGAATTTATGAAGTCAAGGAATAAGTTTCAACTCCTGAGAAAATTAACTTCATATTTAGGAATTTACTTACAGTACAAACTCTGAGATTACACAAGAAGCAATGATGAAACTAATTAAGGAGAGAAGCAACCTAGAATTAAGGAGAAATTTCCTGACTGTTAGAACAGTTAATCAGTGAAACAATCTGCCTCCAGAAGTTGTGAATGCTCCAACACTGGAAGTTTTAAAGAAGAGATTGGACAGCCATTTGTTGTCTGAAATGGTATAAGGTTACCTGCCTGAGCAGGGGGTTGGACTACAAGATCTCCAAAGTCCCTTCCAATTCTGTTATTCTGTATGGCTTGATAAATTGCTTTATTGCAGATGACAGAAGATGCATGCACATAGACACACACACACACACACATATTCAGACACATATAACCTGATTACTGCAGACTCTAGAAATCAAAACCTGCATGTATACCTGCTTCAGGGATTAATTTTTAGGCTTTAAAAAAGTTAGAAAGGAATTCCACCTTTTGGAATCAAAAGAAATGTTATTTTTTTCCCTGGACCTAAGTTTAGAGATATTTATTAAATAATGCTTCCATCTAGTCTGAGGTTTCCATCTTGCCAGCTTTAGACCTTTTTCTTAGCTAAATTACATTTTGGAAAACCTTTTAAGAGCAATGTCTAATTTCGAATGGTTGCTGAATAGAATCATAAGTCAAGGGTTATCTTCATAGAAACTGTGTTGGGAATCTTAAATGGGGAATGTTTTACAAATAAGTGAAAATAGGGAAGAAATGGCTATCTTACCCATTTGCCTAGAGCTTACATTTTCCTATTTTTTTAAATATAATTGCAGCAACCAAATCAAGTAAAAGAGTTCTGTTGTGCTGAATAAGTACCCTTTTGTTCTGAACAGTAGAGGATACTGTTACACTTGTAATTTAAAACTCATTTGTATTCCTAAATAACTTTTAGTTAAAATTTTAGTCACAATTATTTGAATGAAAATTTTTTAAGCATATGCTTAATATTCCTTCATGGAAATTACTAGCTGTTTACTTTTTTATTAATATAACTTGACTACACTGTAATGTATTTCTTGACATTTTAGGGCAATGAATTATATTTTCTTTTTTTAAAATCCAAAGCTTTGAGAAAAGAATTATATGGATATAAGATAGAATAATAACTTTATTGTCACTTTGAATGTACACTAATCGGCATACATTAAAATGAAATTTCATTGCATACAGCTCTCAAAGGGTCACCACCTCCAAAATACACTACATAAATATGACAAAAATAAATAAATACAGAATTATACACATACCCACATATATTATATGACACAGAGAAATAACACAGTCTAGTTCGGATTATGTATACATGTGCATGGTGAGAAAAACGAATCTTGCGAGTTTACCAGATGGATGGCATATTTATTTATTGGATTTTATTTTATTTTGCTTTTAGTTTGATGTGAGTATTAGACTAATTTATTAATACTTTGTGTGTAATTTAACTTGAAAATATTAGGAAATATTCTAATCTAATCAGTTTCCACTGATGTTTCTTTTTTCTTTCTCTCTGGGTCTACACATTTCTAATTTTCCCTAATTCAGATCTCCTTTAATCCAATAATTTCATAACAGAAATGACCCAATAAATGAAATCACTGTGTAATTGGTTTAATTTTATCCAAACATGTCTTGTGAACATAACTGTCATTCCCATGTTTATGACTTAGCATAAGCTGTGTACATAATACACACAGTACATTCTCTTCATTATGACCTTAAATAATTTATTTGATTTGTTTTCCTTTTTTGAAGGAGCCCAACTTTTAGTTAAACCCTTGTTGGAGAAAGGAAAAGAGATTGAAGGAAGCAAGAACATATATCTTGTTGGAGCATCTTATTTAAGGCTGCTTCTAGGAGCGGAAACTGTAGGGTTGGTTAAAGAATGTAATGATAATACAATGAGAGTGTTTTCATATACATCTAGAAAAAACTTTAAAGATTTTGCAGGTAAAAAAATAAACAATTAATTGTGAAATAATTTCAAGTTTCTTGCTATTTAGGAATCACACTGTTAACCATTTCAGGAGATATTGTGAAATAAATAAGCATAATGTTATTGGATAAATTTTGCTCAGAATACTAGCATTCTGTTAATGTCTGATCGTCTGAACTTGGAATGCGAAAATCTTGAATATTTTGCTTAGGCTTAAGTTTTCTGTGATTGTAAAAGTTATTCAGTATTCATGTTAAACATTTTTTAAAGATTCTAATCTGTACTTTTAATAAATATACAGTATCTCCCTTAATAATTAACACTTTTAGAAAAGTGGAGAATATTTTCATCATGGGATATATATTTCATATTGCATATAGGATGTAAGAATTTAGAATCCTCATGCAATTACTTTTGCTTGGAACTTGTCAAAATAAGAATCTAGTTTTCAGCAATGCATTTCTTTTTTGTTTAGAGGACAATCATGATTTCCTTACAATGGCAGAATGTCAATACATTATCAAACATGAACTTGAAAATTTAAGAGCTAAAAATGAAAAGATGATCCCTGGCTATCCTCAGGCAAAGCTTTATCCAGGAAAGTCAATTAGTGAGTAATTTGTTCCTTTTGCATTGCATGTGTAATTACATTTAAAAAATAGAATATAAAACTCTTTGGTTCTTCATTTTAGAACATTGTATAATGTTGCAATAGATAAATACTGTCTGCACAACTCCCATAGTTTCAGTTATTTATTTATTGATCATCGCACAGTCAGCCAGATATTCAGACTATGTTTGGCATTTTTGTCTATCTATCAAGCCCTTATCAAGAACCTGGGATAGGCAGATGTGGATATTTGATGGTATTATAGATATTGTTGCAGGATGGAAGCTGTTCCCAGTAAGCCCGCCTTTTGCAGTTGACTAATGGAGAATTTGTCAATTCCAATAGTGTTCAAGTGGTGCTCCAATTGTTTTGGGATTGCAGCCAAGGTTCCTATTACGATCCTTGCTTTTGCCACAGTCGTTCTGTTTCTATTTGTAGTCTTTGTATTTTGTTATCTTCTCCAGTTTTTCTACTGAATCTATTATCCAGACTTTTTTATTTTTCTTATCGACAATTGGGATGTTATGTATGTATTATATATTCAAGATGGACAATGATTAATAGTTATATGTTGCTTATATGTATGGTGTAGGTCTATACATATATTGTATATAGTATGTTTAAATGTGTGTTATGTATGTGTACACTTTGAGAACAAGCAACTTAATTTCATTTTTAATGTGTGCCAGTGTGCCCATAGTAAAAAATGATAATAAAGGTTATCTATCTATCTATCTGTCTGTCTGTCTGTCTGTCTGTCTGTCTGTCTGTCTGTCTGTCTGTCTGTCTGTCTGTATGTCTGTCTATCTATCTATCTATCTATCTATCTATCTGGCAGGTGTCTATTTGTTTGAATTCTGTTTTTTTAAAACAAATTTTATTGGTTTTCCAGTTTTACATTTAAGTGCTTGGAAAGCAGCATGGTGACTGGGCAGTTAATAGTTCAATAACAAAGTCTCTAGTACATATCTCAGGTTGCATTATCAAAAATTCCTTCTCTATTTCCCTTAACATTCAATATATAATACTTAAATTAGTAAATTTCTAACCATGACAAACTCAAGACATTTATCAATATATTTTTGCTTATACATATCCATATTCTGTTTTTAAGTTTTAGCTAATTTTTCATTTTTCATTATAATATTCCAATGTGCCTTTAACATCCATAGTATTTAAATTCCTGGCAACCCAATATTTCCTTTATTTCACTGCACAAAAGTTATAACATCTAAAATATACATATTACGTACTTAAAATATATTCTTATTCTATTTCATATAGATTTTCTATTTCTCATTCTAATACATCTCTACTTACAAATAGAATAACCTTTATTGTCTCAAATCCATCAAGTATATTTTCTGGGCTAAAGAATAGTTCAGAACTGATTCCTAATAATTATTTTCAATTTCCCTTATAAATCTAAATCCTAAGTATTAATCCAGTTAATCCCTTATTTTTATCATTTTCCAGAATATTTAAATCTAATAATCATATTTCCCTTCATCTCAAAATCTCCCTTTAGCCCATTAATTGAGACTTTAAAATCCTCTCTAATGAATCAGAAGACCCTATTTTTTTAAACCTAACTCTAGCTTTCTTTTTGTGCCAACCAGGCTTCCATGCCAGTGCCTTTAAATCATCAGATAGATCTCCCTTCATTCTTGCACGTATTGCTTGAATCAAAGGAGACCATCTACTCATCAATTTTCCAGAGGAACTGGCCCATTTATAATCATTAAATTGTTGTCCTGGTGGATCAGCTCTCCATATTTGCTCTAGTATCTTTATCTTCAATTGGTCTGGTCTTCTTCTTCCTCAGGTTTCTTCTGGTTTAAGTAAAAGGTCATGTCCTGTTTTGTAGTTGTTGTTTGGTTATCTAAGTTTTCAATATGCTGTCCTTGTTGATCTTTAATACCCTCTATCTTGGTATTACTTTCTTCCGCTTCTGTTACTTTTTGGATTGTAGGTTCTTTGGTTGCAGTCAGGGTTTGATCGTGAGCATTTTCAATATATTGTAGTTGCTGTTCTTCAAGGTCCTCTGTCTTGGTATTAATTTCTTCCACTTCTATTGTTTTCTGAATTGTAAATTCTTTAGTTGGAGTCTGGGTTTCAATTTGTAGATTCAAGCTGGCGCCTTTGTCTTTCAGTCTGGATTTAACTATCTCAGTAGTTTCAAGAATTTGTTCAAGTATAAGTTTATAGTTAATCAAAGTTTGTTACTGGTCCTCCTCCATTTCTGAAATGGTTATAGGTAGTCCTTTCGTGGAGGCTATTTTTTAATCAAGAGTCAGTAAATATTCACCTCCACAGTTCTTGAAAGCCAATTTCACCTCCCAGCTGTTCTTTCAGCCTTTTATCTTTTTTTTTTTATAATACCAAGGACAGGTCTAGGCTGTAAGCAGGTCTCTTTGTCAAGAATGTTTAGTTACTATACCAACGTTCGCCACAAGATGTCCCCGGTAGCATTTAGAATCCTTTTCAGAACCCGGACTGAGTTTTTATCCAATGTAGATTCTTTTTCATCTTTTTTACAAGTAGGCAAAATAACAGGTCCCCGTGAAAGTAAGAACTTTTTGGGTCCCCAAATATCAGAAAAATGCAAGTCTAGTTACTTAGTTGTTCTCTTCAGGGCTTTATTTTCCCTGCATAGTCAGACACCGCCATTTTAGAGGGTGGGAAAAAGACGTTCCCTTCCCTCTCTCCTTGCAGGGGGAAGAAGTTTCAAGAAGCTTTTTACAGAAAAATACTTGGGATACAAAGAAGGTAGAATCTCACCCAGTTCCTCTGCGGTGCTTTCGAAGTACTTGATAGTAATTTTGGCCTCGGCTGGAAACGGCATTAGTGATGAACCACGTGAATGGCCGATCTTTTTCCCATCAGTTAGAAGAGCTGCCCTCAAATCAAACAGGAGGGCTGCCGCCTTTCCGCGATCAGTCGGGGGTCCTCTTCACACTCATCACCCCTCCAGGATGACTTTTGACCCTTTTCAGGGTCCCCTGGCGGGAGAAAACCAGACAACGGAGGGAACAATCGCTCCGCACATCTGCCAGTGCCACGATTACAAACTGGAAGCCCCTATTTGTTTGAATTCTAAAGTCCCAAAGCAATTTGATTTCTTCATTTTCTATGACTTTCTTTATTTTATGGTCCCACCAGTTCTTGCTTTCAGGCAAATGATACTTCTTACAGATCTTCCAATGCACCATTGTTGCTACTTTGTCATGCCACTGCTGTAGTCAGTTTGTGCAATCTTCTTGCAGCAACTTACCAGGTAGTCCATTGTTTCTTCAACTTCTTTGCATAGATGGCACTTACTGTCTTTTGCTTTCTTCTCAATTCTGGCTTTGTATACATTTGTCCTTAAGGCTTGGTCTTGTGCAGCCAGAATTAGTCCCTCGGTCTCTTTCTTCAACTTTCCTGCTCTTAGTCATTGCCAGGTCTTGTTATTATCTGCTTTCTCTGCTGTTTTTTTAATGTACTGGCCATGTAGTATTTTGTCTTCTCATGCCTCCGTTCTGTTCTGCATTTGGTCTTTCTTGTAAGAAAGACCATTTTGGTCAATAAGCCTTCCTGGCATACTACCTTCAGTGCATCTTCTTCATTGTTCTTCAGTGATTCTTCCAAAACCCTTTTTTTCTTCTTCAGCTATCTGATGTACTTGCAATGTTCCATGCCCACCTATTTGCCTTGGTAAGTAGAGTCTGTCAATGTTGCTGCAAGAATGAAAGGCATGATTCATTTTTCTGGTCTTCCTATCCATTGCTTTTAGTTCTGCTTGAGTCCAGTTCACTATTCCAACTGTGTATCTAATGACTAGAATTGTCCAGGTATTGATAGCTTTGATGGTATTTTCTTCCCTAAGTTTGGACTTTAAAATCTTCGTTCTCTTGATGTATTCACCTTTAATCTTTTTCTTGACTTTGTGTGCTTGATGTTGTCAGATTGAAGGATTCTGGGGTATTTGTAGTAATCATCACGCAGACTCTTATTGCTATTTTCATGGGGCATCTTGATTCCTTCAGTTTTCACTATTTTATCTTGTTTGATAGTAAGTATGGCACATTTGTCCAATCCAAACTCCATTACAATATTTTGGTTATATATATGTGCAGTTTGAGCAGTAATTCTATTGCAGGCGATGTTTTTCCATACAGCTTCAAATTGTCCATGTAAAGAAGGTGGGATAGTCTGGCAGATGTTTTTGATGTTTGATAGCCATGGCCTGAGTTATTCAGTATTGTTGACAGAGAAAACAGTGCAGTGACAAATATTAGTGGTGACAGTAAATCTTGAAATATTCCTCTCTTGATATTAACCTCTCCCAATCAATCACCATTGACCTGCAACAGTATCTTCCATTGTGCCATTGATCTTTGCATAAAGCTTCTGATGTTTCTACTGACTTCTGTTATTTCTAGACACTTGATTATCCAGTCATGTGGCAGAGAGTCGAATGCCTTTTTGTAGTCAATCCATGCTACATTCAGGTTGGTCTTTCTTCTTTTGCAGTTTCCCCAGAATCATTTTGTCAATTAGGAGTTGATCTTTTGTTTGTCTGCTATTGGGATATTTCTTTTCTGCTCAGGTAGAAAGAGATTGTTTTCAACTAGGTGCTATTGGATAGAATCAGCTATCAGTTAGCAATTTGAAAATTTTTGGTAAAGAGATAATTGGCCTGTAGTTGCTTGGTACTGCCCCTTTTGTTTGATCTTTCGTTATCAGGTAGGTTTTCCCAGAGGTTAGCCACTCTTCAATTTTACTTCCTTGCAGTATGTTGTTAAATTATTTGGCAGTGAGTGGGTGTAGACTAGTTAGATGTTTCAAAAAAAAAAATGCAATTCATCTTCACCTGGTGCTGACCAATTCTTGATCTTCCTTGCTCTTTTCTCTACCATTTCTGCTGTTATTACTAGTTCTTTCATTTCAGCTTCTTTTTTATTCTTATCCACCTCCTTTAACCAAGCTGCATTCTTGTCGGATTTCTTTGTGACATCCCATATCTGCGCTCAGAACTGTAGTATTTCTTCCTTCTCAGGTACTGACTGATCACTGCAGTCCCTCAATTGATGGATTGGTAGAAACATTTCTGATTGGATTGAAATTGGAGGTTCTGTCTATCATTTGCAATTCAAGCTTCATATCTGCAGATTGCCTTGGCTATAGCTGTTATTTCTGCTTTATTATTTCCAGATCTGCTCTTTCAATAGAATTTGCAAGTCTAGGAAAACCCCCAGTTGTGCACCAAGTCTTTCTGAGGTAGTACTACCCCATCCAGAACTAAAGATGATAAATCTCCAGATCCCAGATCTCCACATCCTCTAAATACTACAAAAAGGCAGCCATAGCAGCACGGGTTATGATGAATGGAGATGTAAAGCTGATTATCCTCAGCATACTGGTGATATCCCATCCTGTTGGGCCAGATGATCTCATCTAGTGATTTCATGTAGATATTAAAAAGGAGCAGAGAGAGTGCTGAGTTCTGCAGCAGTGGCCATGGGCACCTGTCGCACCAATTGGAACTGGACATGGAGAAAGGAACTGAATTAGTGCAACACTGCACCACCCAATCTCAAATCCTGCAGCCATTCCAAAAGGATACCATGGTTAATGGTATTGAAAGTCACCTAGAAGTTAAGGAGAGCGAGGATGGATGCACTATCTCTATCCTGCTCTTGCCAGAGATCATGAACAAGCATGACAATCCTTTCTATTCCATAACCTGAAACTCAACTGAAAGGGGTCCAGATAATCCATTTCATCCAGGACCTTTTGAAGCTTCAGCATAACCATTTCCTCCACTATCTTTCCTAGAAAGGGAAGATGGGAAAAATTGCCTCAAGGTGGGGATCTAATTATGTCTTTTTAAGGAGGAGGAGAAGCACAGCTTCTTTAAAGGGTGTCAGGTACACCCTGTCCCGCAATGATGCATTAATCATTGCATGCAATACCCAGAAGTCATCGTCCTGTGGGCTTTCAATGACAAGGATCTAATAAACAAGTAATAAACACTACCTCAGGTCCAACAGGATCAAACTATTTCCAGATAACAACAGGATAAGTCCATTCCCAGGGTATCTGTAATGGACTTGCACCATGCTTGGATTTCAACCAAGAGCAAATCTGAGTGATTTTATCTGTCAGGTGTTGCACAAACTCCTTCATGCAGTCGTGAAGATAATATCCAAGCCTTCCTTGAGGAGGAATTGGGTGACTTTGAACAGGGCCATCAGGTGACACTGTGAATGCAATAAGTGTGGAGAAATACTGGCATTTAATGCTCTTACTGCCACAAGTTTGGCCTTAATGGCAGCTCTGATCTGTGTTCGGTTGGATTTGTTCTTTATTTTCCTCCAGCAGTGCTCTGGATTCTGAGGCCATCCCAAAGGACAACAGATTGAAGCCCCCAGGACCATAAGCCTGTAGAACTCTGCTACCAAACCTGAGATGACCTCCAGCAGCTCATGCAGAGAGGTTGCTAAAAAGGAGGATGGTTGGTACAGCAATTAGTCCCAATTGATCCTGCAAAACCCAGTCTCAAACACATGGTCTTACATGCGGAAACTTGGAGAGCATGGCTCCTCATGGCCAAAAAAGGTTCCTGAATTACAACTGCCACCCCCTCGCCCTTCTCTATCCTGTGGCCTCAGTTGATGCCAAACTAATATGAACAATATTGCTTGAGGCTGGATTAAAACCTGATAAACTGGGAGCCAGTTTGGTCTAGTGGTTAAGGCACCAGATTTGAAAGTGGGAGACCATTAGCTCTAGTCTCGCCTCACTCATGAAAGCTGTTTGGTGACCTGGGCCCACTTTTTCTCAGGCCAACTCACATCACAGGGTTGCTGTGGGGAAAAAAAGTAACAGTATTGTATAGCACCATAAATACATATTGATATGCTTCCCTGTATTTCACTGATAGTATTGATACAATTTTTCTCTTTTTGATGAAATGATAAATGTCATCTGATTTTTGAAAAAAAATTGCATCATGGGAGAAACTTCTAAAAATATGAAACATACAACTTTAAATGCTTGAACTCATTTTGTGAACTAATCAGTCATTATAAAGAGACTTCAAATTTAAATTTAGAGGGATAAAATGCAGTATAGATAATCATCAACATATATCCATTTGTTTAGCAACCATTGGAAGTTACAACAGCACTGAAAAAGTGACTTACAACCAGTCCCCATGCTTATGACCATCATGGTATCCCCATGGTCACATTATCAAAATTTGAATGCTTGGCAACCAGCATGTATTTATGATGGTTGCAGCCTCTTGGCATCCTTCCCAGTTGGCTTCTGACAATGTCAATGTGGGAAGCCAGATTTGCTTAATGACCCCATGAATCACTGAAGAAGTATAGTGATTCACTTAACAACCATGGCAAAAAATGTAAAATTGGGTACAAATTACTTAATTTTCTTCCTTAGGAAAGGAAATTTTAATTCCAATTATTGTTGTAAATTGAGGACTAATTATATACAGTATAAAATCTGACTTGTCAATATTTATGTCATTATGGATATAGTTCTAAAATATTTAGGGTTTCTTTAGAATCATTGAATTAGAAGAAGTCATTTAAGTCATCAATCCCCTACACTCCATCCAAGGCAAGAGTTCAAATTAGAACAGTCCTGACTAATAGCTATACCATTTCTATCTGAAGACATTCAGTGAAAGGGAAGTTCTTCCCCACTCTCTAATCACTGTGCTAAATGCTTAATGTTATGTTAAGATGATGTGTTGGAATGTAGTCTAGATTCTCAGGAAGGAGTGTGTTCTAGAGAAGCAAAGGGGAAGGTTAGATAGTTTAAATGGAGGAAGAGAGTTAAAATGGCTCCTCCCTCGGAATTCTCTAGAGTATATACTTAATGGTGTGAATGGTCTGCTTTAGTTTGGCAAGATTTCTAACAATAGATGAGGATCAATAAAGGAAACTGCTTGGAAGAACTTCAATGTGTCTTTCTAGGCTTTTGGAGCATGACAGATAACTACTACTGGAATGGGCAGTATTGGGCTTCAGGATTTAGTGATTGTGGTGTAGAGAACAGTTTTCCTGACATTTCATTGACAATTGTGGCTGGCATTTTCAGAGGCAAAGTTAGGCAACTAAATGGACTGTATCTAATATTTGATTGGCGTTTCAGAACTATACAGAGTACAGAGTGGTGAGGGACTCTAGACCACAATCACTAAACCCTAAAACCCAACACTGCCTAACAGATAGAAACCAACTGTGAAAGCCTACATCTGTACATTACTAGTGGAATGTATAGAATTAGAATTAGAATTAGAATTAGAATTAGAATTAGAATTAGAATAGAATAGAATAGAATAGAATAGAATAGAATAGAATAGAACTGGAAGGGACCATGGAGGTCTTCTAGTCTGGAGGCAAGCTGTTCCACTGGTTGATTGTCCTCACTGTCAGGAAGTTTCTCCTTAATTCCAGATTGCTTCTCTCTTTGATCAGTTTCCAACCGTTGTTTCTCGTCCTTCCATCTGGTGCTTTGGTGAACAACCTGGCCCCCTCTGACTTGTGGCAGCCCCTTAGATACTGGAATACTGCTATCATGTCTCCTCTATTTTTTCTTTTCTTTAGACTAGCCAAACCCAAGTCCTGCAGCCGTTCTTCATATGTTTTAGTCTCTAGGCCTTTGATCATCTTAGTTGCTCTTCTCTGATTTTTTTTCCAAACTCTCAACATTTTTTTTGTGATATGGTGACCAAAACTGGCTGCAGTATTCCAGGTGTGGTCTTACTAGGGTTTTATAAAGCAGTACTAATACCTTACGTGATCTTGATTCTATGCCTCTGTTTATATACAACCCAGGATTGTATTAGCTTTTTTGGTTGCTACTGCATACTGCTGGCTCATAGTCAAGTGATCGCCCACTAGGATTCCAAGGTCCCTCTCACTGTTACTATTTTTAAGCCAGATCTTGCCCAAACTTTGATTTTTCCTGCCTAAAAACTTTGCTTTTCTCCACACTGAAACTCATTTTGTTGGATAGGGCCCATTGTTCAAGTTTGTCAAGATCTTTTTGGATCCTGAGTTTATCTTCTGGGGTGTTGGCTACTCCTGTCAGTTTGGTGTCATCTGCAAATTTGATAAGTTCTCCTTCAAGTTTGTATGTAGTTTTGTATGAGATTGGAAAAACAAAATCTTAAACTCTTCAGAATTTAACAACTTTTTTATTTATTTCAGTGCGAAGGTTAACAACTAATGGCATTCTACTTCAGGTTTTTCCACTTCATGACCCAGACCATTTAAAGAAACTTGGGCAAATATGGTATGAACAACTGAAAATTAGATACCAACCTTTAGGTAAGTTTACTGATTCTGGAAAAGAACAGATTCAGATTTGCATAGATTATGTAATTGTTAGGGGCTTCAGATTCACAAAGCATAAGACTGCATGTTGAGTGCAAATTCAAGACCATATACGGCCTGTGTGCAAGAAGCACTCTCAGATAATACTGGCCTTTTTGTTTGATTTGATTCTTTTCTGATACCACGTATGGGTATAGGTGTATTGTTTTGTATTTTTTTAGTGTAATGAACTGATACAAAATTAATATTCACAGAGGGAATGGAAGGATTTTTTGCTTCCCAAAGATGTTTTTTTAAGAGGCAACTGGACTTTCTTGTTTTTCTTTGAAGCCGTTTTACTTCTCATCCAAGAAGCTTCTTCAGCTCTGACTGGATGGTGGGGAATGGAAGGATTATATTCCTTGCAGACAGCTGGTCATTTGCATTCTTTTAGAGAGTTGTTGAGACCATTTGGAGGTTTATCTGTGTCCTCAGAGTCACCTGAGTAATGCAAATGGGTGTGAAGCCTTCTTGGAACTGCTGAAAGGACTGTGTTGTAGTCTGGTGATAGATGCTATTGTATCTCTCCCCTTTGGGACACCCATGATCTGGATGACTGAGAATCTCCATAGACATTTTGCTACAAATATTAAATAGTTAGAAAATGCTTGAAATTGTATATAGCTGATAACTGCAATACAGTATTTACTAGGAACAGAGCAATATGACTTTGTAAATAGGACGCCATTTCCTTTTTGGGAGGTAAGGGCTTGGCTTGACTTGACTTGATAAGTTAGGGAAATAGTAAGATGAAGATTTATAAATAGATTCATTATATAATATATTCATTATATAAATTCATTGAAGGCTAACCCCATTTAGCTTCTGCTTCTGAACCAGGTTACTTAGGTATTGCTACCTAGTGAATATGACATTTTTTTTCCCTCCCACAGATGAAATTCGCTGTTATTTTGGTGAAACACTTGCTTTCTATTTTGCCTTTTTGGAATATATCACATTTGCTTTAATTCCAATGGCAGTCATTGGGCTCCCTTATTATGTTTTTGATTGGGAAGATTATGACAAGTATGTGCTATTTGCAGCATTCAATCTGCTGTGGTCTACTGTTATCCTTGAACTCTGGAAACGATCTTGTGCTATTATGGCTTACAGATGGGGAACACTGATGATGAAGCGACAATTTGAGGAACCAAGATCAGGATTTCATGGGGTTTTAGGTATTAATCCTGTCACTGGCAGAGAGGAACCCATATACTCCAGTTTCAAAAGACAGTTACGGATTTATTTTGTTTCACTTCCATTTGTGTGCCTTTGTCTCTGCCTTTCACTTCAAATAATGATGATTTATTTTGACTTGGAATTCCAAGCACGTTTATATTATGAAGAGAACCAAAATGAATTAAGCGCCTTGATATTATACATGCCCAGCATAATTTATGCTGTTGTGATTGAAATTCTAAATCGAATTTATAGATATGCTGCGGAATTCTTGACCTCATGGGGTAAGATTATTCCACCTTTTTCATGTATCTTGTTTACTGTTACTATTATATTAACATGTATAATACAATTACTTCCACTCTTGTATGATAGTAAAACTATCATAATTTAGATGCCAAAATAAAACCTGCAATAAAATAATTAGCGTGAAGGTATCTTATAAGCATAACAACAGAGGATTCTCATTATTGGCAATAGTTATCTTCAATAAAGTCACTGTGAACAATGAATTAGCAAATACTGAAACATCTGCTGGGAATATGTGTGTTGCACCAAAGGTTTTTCTTTTTTTCCTTTTTTTTGGTTGCCCTCTGCATGTCCACAGATGACTGTGAAAGCACCATGTCTATTAATTTTTTAGTTATAAATAAAATTTAACAAGTAGGCAAATTCAAAAATACAGAATTTGTGAATAAGAAGAATCAACTGCATGGTTTCATCTGTTTTTTAAAGAGCTGATAAAAAAAATTACTAAGCCTAAAACATTGAAATGCAATGCTCTTGTTTTGTGACAGCTAAAATATCCATCTTGTTTGGATTTTTTTTCTTAGGGAGGTGATATCTATGAACCCAACACTGCCCTGTTAGTTTCAATAATTTAAAGGCAACACAGACTCCTTAATTATCTGGAAATGAAAGTTCTATTATTTTATAGTAATCACTATAAATTAAAATTTGGATAGATTTTTGGGAATTGAATCTTGTCTTATAACGGATGATGCAGAGTTTGAATCTAGAATGGTAGAGAACTGAAGTTCAAATACCTTTTCAGTTATGAAGCAAATTGCCTTTGGCAAGTTACAATTTAATTCTAATCATTCTAGATTGGGCAAGGTAAAAAGTTATTTGAGTCTGTTAAAGTTTTGGAAAAAAATATAACTTTGAATTTAACAAAGTTGATAGTGAAAGCTTTGCTACCAGGGTAACTGCCCTGTTCTTGCGTATAGTAACCCTCATACCTAATTTTATTTAAAAAGGCTTTTCTTCTAAAATAGCTTGATCTAAAATTATTTTAGTCACACTTTACTTAGTTCAAGGCTCACATATGGAATGTCAGACTATTTTAAAACTCAGTGTAGTTTTTCTTTCTAGTAGTATGGACTCTAGATTACCGAAGTTGATAATGCATCTTCTTAATATCTAGACAGTCTCATGTTTAAAATCATTCTCTATAATAAGAAAAAGAAGAAGAAGTTTTCTTCATTAGGAAATAGCTATTGCTTCACTATTCTTAGAAAGATTTCTTGATTAAGACTTTCTGGGCTATTGAATAAAGATTGTTAATACTCTTTAATAATTGACAGCCTCAGTAAAAAAGAGATGTTAACTTTGAATGTACTGTTTTGTTTAAATATTTAATGTACACTGTAAATTTGTAAACCTCAAAGTAATATGAATAGAAAACCTTAGTGAGAAAAAAAATCTCACCTCCTTATTTTGATAAACGTATAGTAACCTTTACTGTATTTAGTTGTACTATTTTATTTTCATGTTTTTGTCTCAGTATAATCAAGTTGCCTTGGTGTAATCAAGTATACACATGATATAAATATTATATTTTTAATATACATTCTGCAGTTTCTCATACTTTTCATTTTTACATTCATTCTTACCTTCATTTAAAGACAAAATATTTCACTTACTATAAATAGTCTAATATTTTCACAAATTGCAATTTTTTATTATATTTCAGAAAACCATAGATTGGAGTCTTCATATCAGAATCACTTAATTTTGAAAGTCTTGGTGGTAAGTATAACTGAGGCATTTTGCTTCTGTTTATTAATACCTTTGTAGAAAGCCAACTGAAATGAGTTTGACTCCAGAGATTACTGTTTTTGGTCAGAAAAGGCTTTTGTGTATTGTGGTTACTTGATTGGAGTAGCATTGTAAATCTTGGGACCACATTTAGTTCATACAAAGATTTTCTGCATTAAACTTCTTTCTCCAACTAATTAAAATTAATTATACATAGGGTTATATGTATGTATGTGTTGGTATGTCATATGTATCATACATTACTCTTTCTGGATATACTAATACAATGCCTTTTTAATTAATTTTCTATTCTTTTTGCAGTTCAACTTCTTAAATTGCTTTGCCTCTTTATTCTACATTGCATTTATCTTAGTTGACATGAAACTTCTGAGACAGGTAAGTTTTGTGGAAAAATGTTCTAAAAAATCAGCTTAGATGATTTTCTTTATAAATGTAAACTATTGCTCAATCTTGAATGGTTTGAGTTAAGAAATTCCTAGAACTATTTTCCTGTCATAAAAAAAATCTTATGTTTACTATTGCACTGATTTATTTGCTTACTGAAAGAACTACTGAAGTGTGTTGTTATAAAGGCTGTTTTAGTATGTGTTCGCTTGTATCAAATTTGTAAGACTGCTCTTTATTTAGTAAACAATGTTCCATGAAAATAACACAGTTTTGCTAACACTTCTCTTTGTAAATTAAGATTTGCTAAAATCATTTCTGTCATAGAACATTAATCTGCATATAGAACATTTGCAGAATTCAGTGCCTTCATAAAATATAAACTTTTAAAATATATGCATATCTCAGGCTTCAGATGTCATGAATGGGGGAGAAGCAGTAAAAGTGTTGTAATGGAATTTAAAATAAGCTCTATTTACAATAGAATTTTTCAGTAATAATAGTTGAACTTGAGGCATTTTTTTAATTATCTACTAATATATTTTTCTCCAGAGAATGATTAATTCAGTAAGGCTCCTGAAAGGTAATTGACACCAGGTCTGCAAATGAGTTATTTATATTATTATTGCTACACACATCTCTTATATCAACCTCAATACAAAAACCTGGAATAATTCAATATATTTTTAAATGTTTGCTGGAATTCACTTGATCCTTTCATTGGTTGTAAATATCATTGCTAAAGATCTGTTTATTTATTAAATCAATACATATGGCCACCCACCTGGCAAATGTGATTTTGGGTTGTTAACAACACTATAAAGCAATAGAAAAAGCAATATCTATCACACAAAAGATGTTGAACACTGTTTAATTTTGATTTTTTTAATTTTCTTAAAGAGCTTAGCAACTTTACTAATAACTTCACAAGTCCTTAATCAGTTTGTGGAAGCTGCACTGCCTTATTGGCTCCAAAAAAGAAGGAATAAAACAGTAGAGAAAAAGGTGAAAGCCCTGGAAATAGATACTGATATGTCTTTATTTGAACAAGTTAATCTGGAAAAGGGGATGGATACTTACTTGGTAAGCTATGATCTCTCCTTTCTTTTAATCCTATTAGATTTAATTCAAGTTTATTCAGTCAGGGTTTTTGCCAAAATTACATAAACATGTAGCTTTATAAAACATTTCTTGGCCATGTTTGTATTAATTGTGCCTAAAGCTAGTCTGATTTATGAATTGTAGATTATAAAAACACTTGGATTTTGATATGCCAGGAGAATTCAGTTGGAATATAATAATGTACATTGATTTAATCCAAAATTCCATCTTGTTTACCTGCTTTTGTACATTTAGATGTCTAGTCTATACCTGGCAAGTAAATTTTAATACATGCCCTCATGAATCCAGACATGAATATTCCACTTGTAATATTTGTCTGGGGGTTTTTTTCTTCATTTTTTTCCCTTTGGACACAAACAGAGAAAGAGTTACCCCAATGACTTTCATTAATGGGAAAACTGAATTTTAGGATGTCAGGTCATTTTTGTCACCAGCTTTTTAAGAGTGTTTAATTTAGGGTTGTATTTAATAATAATGATAGTCATGTAATATAAGAAAAAAATCAAGGAAACTGTAGGCCCGGTAAAGGGAGAAGATGGCAAGGAAATTACAGACAATAGGGAGAAAGCAGAGCTGCTTAACTCATACTTTGTATCAGTCTTCACACAAAAAGAAACTACAGTCTAACATACCAAAAAAATCCACTGCAAAAGACATACCAGAAACAAAAATTAAAATAAGCAAGAAAATGGTAAGGGAGCACCTATCCAACCTTGATGAATATAAATCATCGGGACTAGACAGGCTACATCCCAGAGTTGTGAAAGAGCTGGCAGAAGTTATCTCGCAACTGTTGCACTACATTCTTCATAAATCCTGGAGAACCAGGAAAGTACCATAGGATTGGAAAAGGGCTGATGTGGTCCCCATTTTCAAGAAAGGGGAAAAAACGGACCCAAGAAACTATAGACCAATCAGTTTAACATCAATACCTGGGAAAATCCTAGAAAAGATTATCAAAAAATAGATCTGTGAACAACTAGTAGTCATAACTACTAGCCAGCATGGGTTTGTCAAAAATAGACCATGCCAAACCAATCTCATCTCATTCTTCGATAAAGTGACTAAACTAGTAGACTAGCGAAACTCAGTGCACATAGTATACTTAGACTTTAGTAAGGCATTCGACAAGGTAGACCACAACCTACTCCTTGGTAAAGAAAAGGTGGAATAGACAATATCACTACCAGATGGGTCTGTAACTGGCTAACAAACCGTACTCAACAAGTAATCCTCAATGGCACTACATCCACATGGAGAGAAGTAAGCAGTGGGGTACCACAAGGTTCCATCTTAGGCCCAGTACTCTTCAATATCTTCATCAATGACCTAGATGAGAGAATAGAAGGGAAACTCATCAGATTTGCAGATGATACCAAACAAGCAGGAATAGTCAATACCGCAGAAGACAAACACAAGATCCAAAAAGATCTTGACCAACTTGAACAATGGGCCCTATCCAACAAAATGAGTTTCAATGTGGAGAAAAGCAAAGTTTTACATTTAGGCAGGAAAAACCAAAGGCACAAATACAGATTGGTCGAGACCTGGCTCAAAAACAGTAACTGTGAGACGGACTTTGGAGTCCTAGTGGATGATCACTTGTCTATGAGCCAGCAGTGTACAGCAGCAACCAAAAAAGCTAACACAATTGTGAGTTGTATAAACAGAGGCATAGAATCAAGATCATGAGAAGTTCTATTAGCGCTTTATAAAGCCCTAGTAAGACCAAATCTAGAATACTGCAGCCAATTTTGGTCACCATATCACAAAAAAGATGTTGGGAGTTTGGAAAAAATTCAAAGAAGAGCAACTAAGATGATCAGGGGCCTGGAGACTAAAACATACGAAGAACGGATTTGGGTCTGGCTAATCTAAGGAAAAGAAGAAATAGGGGAGACATGATAGCAGTGTTCCAGTATCTAAGGGGCTGCCACAAGGCAGAGGTTGTTCACCAAAGCACCAGATGGAAGGACGAGAAACAACGGTTGGAAACTGATCAAAAGAGAGAAGCAACCTGGAATTAAGGAGAAACTTCCCGACAGTGAGGACAATCAACCAGTGGAACAACTTACCCCCAGAAATCATGGGTGTCCCATCACTGGAGATTTTTAAGAAGAGGCTAGATATCCACCTGTCTGAGACATTGTAGGTTCTCCTGCTTGAGCAGGGGGCTGCACTAGAAGACCTCCAAGGTCCCTTCCAGCTCTATTCTATTATTATTATTATTGAATGTTGCTGTACTTTAGGGAAGGAAATTAATTGGATGACTCGTAGTGTTAGATGTATACATTCTCTCATGCAACAATGTCTTGATATTTTTGTTTCATGTGAAATGAATGCATAAATAGGATTAATTAGACTTCAAACAGCAGTAAGTTAGAATGGATAATCTCATTTTAATCTTATTCTCCACTTTCATCTTAGTAATTAGTTAGCCATGTACATAAATTTGCCAAGTGTTATTGCCTCTAATCTGAGAATTATTAATAAAATATTGTCTTTCTTTTCAGGGTACTTTTGATGATTATTTGGAGTTGTTCTTACAGTTTGGTTATGTGAGCCTTTTTTCATGCGTCTATCCTTTGGCTGCTATTTTTGCAGTGCTAAACAACATCACTGAGATGTATTCCGATGCCTTAAAAATGTGCAGTGTTTTTAAACGCCCATTTTCAGAGCCTGCTGCAAATATAGGTGTATGGCAGGTAATCCATGTAAATAATTATGCTTCCTAGACTTTATAGATGTTATTAGCATTGAGAAGATTAGGTCAAATATAGTCAAGGTTGACCATACTTTGTTTCCCCAAAAGCTAATTTTCTTTTTCCCTTTTTCTTTCTTTAGCTTCTAAGGTCCTGGGGAACTGTGGTAAATAACATAATGATTTCATTGCATGAGTGGGGCAATTTCTCATCTCTTTTTTAAAATTCTGGAGACCTACAAATAAAAGAAAGTAGATAAGCAAATCACTTTTTCATTGCTCTCAGTTGAACAAATATCTTGGATCTCAGCTGTCATAGTTAGGATATCTCTGTTTTTATTTTATTTTATTATTTATTCTCTATTTTATATTATAAAATAGAATGTCTCTCTTATTACATTTTGATCCCACCCACTCATCTGCAAAAAAGCTGGGAAGCTGATGCTTTAATGAAAAAACCAACACCACTGTAAATAAGATTGAGAAAAAGATGCAGATAAATCAGCATTACAGGGCCATGACATGATTTCATATTTCAGATGCTCTACTAATGACTCAGATCTTCATGGCATTATGGAAAAATCAGACTCTAAGAACCCTAAGATGTTGGGAGGAATATATTTCACAGAATGTGGGCTACCATTGAATAAACCTAGGAACCTGCCAGAGAAGATGAATCTAGAACATTCTTTCGGATCATTTAAATAGGAGAAATAGATTCCTTCTGGAGAAAATGGTTCTTTAGCTAATTTAGTTTAGGCTTCATAGATTATAACCATTACTTCGAATTGCATAGAGAAGCCACCTGGCAACCAAAGCTACACAGGCAACATAAGTGTAGCATTGCCGTAATTATACAGATTCTTACCTAGTTGTAGGTAATTATACCAATGAATATTAAACAAAAGAGTATCAGAAAATAATGTGATTGTAGTTAATACATTTTATTTTTTTTATTTCTTTATTTCTTTTAGATGGCTTTTCAAACTATGACTGTAATCTCAGTTATTACCAACTGTATCCTAATTGGCATGTCACCTCAAGTAAATGCACTCTTCCCAGATTCAAAATCTGAACTCATCATAATTGTAGTTTTGGCAGAGGTAAGTCAAGGTTTAAATATTTCTTATATTTCAGAAAAAGTTACTATGGCTTACATATACTTTATGACTACCTTTACCTAGCCATAAATCCAAGTAGTGGATTTAACATTTTAATATTTTAGCAATCCCTTTGTACCATAATATGTCTCTGCTGTGAAATCTCAGTAGGTTATAGAAAGCACAAATTTTATCTTGATTGGAGACCCATGAATTTGGTTTATGAAGGAAAATTGTAGAAGCAAGATAGGTGATAGGTGAATGCAAAAGCGGTATTGTTGAAAACATCATTTCTTGCTCTTTATTATATCCAGCTAGGAAAAGACAAGGAAGCAAGGCTGAGAGCAACTATTGGAAGAGTTAAGAGTTTATATCCACAAATCCGCTATAAGTAGTCATCAACTTATGACCAGTCACCTAGCGATTGTTCAAAGTTATGAAAAATTAAGAAAACATTTCTTTATAAGACCATCAATTCTGTAGGCTATGAATAAAAATAAATTATTTTATTTTGTTTTATTTATATGATTTATATAGCCATCCATTTCTCACAAGTCTCTCTTGGCATCTTACAAGGTTAAAACCCACCAAACATAACTCTCTGGTTAAAGAAAAGCCACATGAGTATTTATGAAGATAGAAAATAACTAGCTTTCTAGTTCAAGATGGCATAAGATAACTGCCATTACTTTTCCAAACTTGAATCAAAATCATTAATTATATGCTTCTTGAGTAAAGCCTAATTAAAAGTATTTTGTAAATTCTTCTAAAACTTGTACTGAACTGAATTGTTGATCTGTTATGTTTAGATAACATATGTATAAATTGTTCTTACAAAATGTTTGTTATAAAGTGATTAATCTTAACTTCATAATTATTGTTACAATATATTTGCATAGAATAATTTCATGAATGCACTCACTAGCATTGTCCTTGGCTCATTCATCTTACTAAATTGATTGAGTTCCACCATAAGGGGGCGTGTGAATATACTGCACAGTACAAGTTGTTACTTAATTGAATTCTTGTTTTCCATGAACTCGTAATACTATGAATGTCAAATGAAAACATTAATAGAATTAAGAAAAATAGTCTCAAGTAAAAGAACTTAATAAAAAATTGAATAATATAATTCTGTCCATATTTACTGAGAAGTAATCAATGCAATGTTCAGGGAAACTTAACTACTTAGTAAAATCAAACTTTAAATACACTAAGTAGTCATTAATAAACTAATTTAATCTACATTTATCATAAATCTGAATCATATCCCATAGCCTAGAGTAGTGGTTCTCAACTTTTTCTTCACCTTAAATACCTTTTGTGACCACTGCCACGGACTCCCAAGACCTAACTCAAGATTTAAATCATAACATTTTTTTCAAGTCTTCACATACCCCCTATGACAACATTGCGGCCCCCCAGGGGTCTGCGGACCACGGGTTGAGAACCACTGGCCTAGAGACTTCTATAAGTACCTTTGGAAATGTGATTTTTTTTCCAAAAAATGTATTGGAGTATAATTCATAATATATTCATTATAAAGAAAAGAAAGAATCAAATCAATTCAGCTGTTACTTTTAAAAATGACTGTAACTGTAGCTCCTTTACTTTTCAGCTCCTATACTCGTAATATCCATTTTCCATTTCTCTAGACCATTCCCATTCTTATTTCACTTCACAGCTGTTTTCCTTTTCATAATAATTAAAATTTCTACTGGCATTTGCTGAGTGTGCTGTCATCACGTTACCTATTTCATGTCACTTTATTTTCCATCTTGCTTCTCCTATCTTCAGTTTCCATATACCAGTCTTTTCTAGCCTATGTATACTATATTATACTAAACAGCTGATTGTTAATAACTGTTAACAGCTATCAGGGCCCGCTTCAAAACCACATCCTAAGAAAGCAGAACTCGTGGAAACAGTTTTGTACAAAAGGAACTTTTATTAGGAGAAGCTGATAGCAGGCATACTAGATAGGATCTGAGGGTTTCCCACTCAGATCAATAGGTTAAAAGTGTCCCAAGCAAACCCCACCCCAAAGTTCATCCGGTCAGTTCACATGGGCCAATCCCCAGGTGTTAAGTCCATTGTGGGAAAGAGCAGATAACGCCAGTCTGTCTCAGGGTTGCAGTGATGTTTTGTCAGCTCTTCACACCTTCCCTTCCGAACGTGGAGATAAATCAGTTGCCGGAGGCACATTCCTTTCTTCTCCCCCCTCTTTCTAGCTGACATCAAGGGAAAAGATAGTTCACAGAGGAAGTATGCAAAAACAGCAAAGTATTACAGTGTAGCGATAGAGGAAATCAGAACAATAACCCGCAGTGCTTTTCTCCCCTCCCATCCAGGGCATGGCAGAACCCAAAAGTATAGAAAGATTAGAGCCATGGTGGTAAACCTATGGCACGCATGCCACAGGTAGCACACAGAGCCATCTCTGTGGGCACGTGCACCGTCGCCCCAGTCCTAGGCCTCCGCCACCGTTGCAAAAAAAAAAGGTTCAATCAATCAATTTCAACTTCTTGCAGGAAAAAAAAGATCTCACAAAGTTGGAATTGCTTGATTGAACTTTATTTTCAGTCCCACACAGCGGTGGAGGAAGTGATGCGTCGGAGCAAGAAAAAAGGTGCCGTGTGGGGGTGGGGGGAGCGGTGGGAGGGGTGCTCCATGCGAGGGGTGGGGTGGGGCCTGTTGCTTCCCTCCCCCTGCCAGACACCTGCCGAAGCTGCGCAGGGTAAGGTTGCTGCCCCCACCCAGATGCCCTCGCCTCCCCCGAGCATTGTTTTACTAACCTGCCTTTCAGCTGCATTCCATTTCTCCATTCACTTCTCAGCCTTTGCCATGTTTTATGGGACAAAAAAAAGTTCCATGAGACTTTCTAACTTCTCGCAAGATCTCGTGAGAAGTTAGAAAGTTTGATAGTCCCACAAATATGCAGCGAAGGCTGAGAAGCAAATGGAGATACGGAATGCAGCTGAAAGGCAGGTTAGTAAAAAAACGCTCGGGAGAGGCAAGGGCATCTGGGTGGGGGTGGGGGCGAGGGGCGGTAACCTTACCCTGCATGGTGGCAGGAGGGTGGGGCACGTGCCCTTCCCATGCCAAGCCAGCCCCTCCTCGAGCCTCTGGCACTTCACCTGCTGCTTTGGTGGCTCTGTAGGCAGAGCTGCGAAGTTCTCTTCTTTGTCAGAGAATTTCACAACTCTGCCTACAGAGCCACCAAAGCTGTACTGAAGGGGCAGGTGAGGGGGGAACCTGCCCCACTTGTTCTGCGGCCTCATGGCAGTGGCATTGCGCAGGAGGCGGCAAACGGCCAATTTCAGCGTGGCATGGTTGATTGCCACCTCATGTACCCAATGCCCCTGCAATGCGGCTCAGCTGAAAGCGGCCATGGAACAAGTGGGGCAGGTTCCCCTCTCACCTGCCCATTCAGCTATAGCTTTGGTGGCTCTGTAGGCAGCGCTATGAAGTTCTTTGACAGAGAACTTTGCAGCTCTGCCTACAGAGCCACCAAAGCAGCAGGTGCCAGGCCAGGGAGGACCCAAATTTGCCCCCTTGGGGCTGTCCCAGAAATGGCAAGGGACTGGCCCCCACTGCCCCAGCCCTGGCTCACCCCAACCCGGTTGGGCGCCCTCCCGGTGCACATACAGGAAACGGCAAGCGCTCTGGGGCTGGGCTGATGGTTTGCAGCAGCAGCTACAGCTCATTTGCTTCATCCCATCCCATTCCACCCCTCCCAGCTTCGCCCATCACACCTGGCCATTCCCAAGTTTGCCGGGCCTCTCCTCGTCCCGGTTCTGCTGCACCATGCCTTTCCTCACTTGGGCCTTGGTGTTCTGTAAGCCTAGCGCCCCAGGGCACACCCGGCCTGTAGGATGAAAGGCGCAGAGATGGGAGCGCACAGTGGCATAAGCTGAGCATCTGCCGGCTCCCATTTGCCCTCTCTGCCACATTGTAGGGCCGGAAAGGGGAATGCAGCAGTCATGCAGAGCTGCAGCCTGGAACTGCTGGCGGCCGGCAACGTGTGGTGGACAGAGAGAAAGAGTGAGAAGGAGGAGAAAGGAGGAAGTGTGTGTGTGTGTGTGTGTGTGTGTGTAAGAGAGAGATAGCCAGGAGGGGACGACGAGGAGGAGGAAGCCAAGGTGATATAAAAAAGGGGAGCCTCCCCCTTTTTTCTCCCCCTTCTCTTTTTTAACCTCCTCCCACTCCGTTCAGGTGCAGCTGGAGGAAAAGAGCGAGAAGGGGGAGAAAGGGAGTTTTTGTGTGGGGGAGGGAGAGAGAGATAGAGATTGAGCCAGCAGGGAAGCGAAAGTGTGGGGAAAGGAAAGCGTTGCAGAGTAAGTAAACTTTAAAAAAGGGGATCTGCCGACAGTTCCACACTGCGTTTCTTTATCCGGTATGAATGCTGCATTCTCCTCTCCAGCCCTATCACGTGGCAGAGAGGGCGACATCAGGCTTGTGCCTCCATGCTCTCCCATCTCCCTGCCTTTCATCCCACAGGCCAGGCGGCGGGCGGGCTAGGCCTTTTCTTTCGATCCCCCTCCAGGGCGGCCCTGAGGATCTAAAACTGACCACATTCTGGATGGCCGACACGAAGTTTAGATCAGCACCGCCCCCGCCACCAACACCTCCATGACGCACTGCCTGGCATCATAGCCTGTGAGTGCTTCTCTTTCCCCACCCCTGCGTGGGAAAGCCACGGCCACCAGCAGCGAAGAGAAGCAAGATGACAAAACTAGATGCAGTCAGTTTGCAGAAGGCCAGCGAGAAGGTGAGGCTGTTTGGGGGGTCAGGTTAGTCACGTTGCGATTCTCAGAAAAGTGAGAGGCCCAAAAGAAATATATGGAATTATCTGCAAAGGACTTCTGGGGAGATGGCTTGGAGCCATGTGCTGCGTCTAGGAGGTGATGTGCAGGCAGGCGAGAGAGCAAACTCACAGATTGGCTTTGGGTCTATTCTTGTCACCTCTCCTCCCTAAAATCATAGAACTCTTTGGATTGAATGGGAAGTTAAGAGTCAACTCCCCCCCCCAATTATTTTGTCAGAGGCGTGGAAAATGTTTCTTGCTTCTACTTCCTCTCATCTGCTCTTTTATAATTTAATCCAGCCTTACCCAAACTAATATCTTTTGGGTGTCATGGACCACAGTTCCCATAATCCTGTGGCTATGCTGGCTAGAAATGCAATGCCTTATTTTCTCCGTAGTATGTGCCTAGGAGGCAGTAGGTCTGTGGGATTTAGATGTATTTAAATATTTGTTTCTTCTGCCTAATTTATTAAATCAACATCTAATTTGAAATTAAATGTTTCTGAGAAATCCAGGGTGGTTTACAAAAAAAACTCTCAAAGACAGCTGTTGTAAAACATCACCAGCACTGCTTCAAACAATATTAAAAGTGTGTATTTTAAGAAAGAAAAATATTAGTAGTAATTTATTTAGTGCTGTTTGACCATAAAATGTGGTGTTGTTCTACATATGCTTGGCTGAACAGTGTTTGAAGTTGCCTCTAAATGGGTGAGGGATGCACTGTTCATATTTTCCTTGGAAGAAAGTTCTATAATTGGGGTGCTGTCTCTGAGAAGGCTCTGCTCATGGCCATTGTTCTATAAACCAAACCAGGGGGACCATCTGGTCTAAATGGATAGTAAACATAGATGATTAGGGGGCTGGAGGCTAAAACATATGACAAATGTTTTTGGGAATTGGGTGTGTCTAGCTTAGTGAAAAGGACTAGGGGTGGTGACATGATAGCAATGTTCTAATATTTGAAGGCTGCCACAGGGAAGACGTGGTCAGCCTATTTTCCAAAGCATCAGAAGGCAATAATAGATGGAAACTAATCAAGAAGAAAACCAGCCTAGAACTAAGGACTTGTGAAAACAACTAACCAGTAAAAAGGCTTGCCTTCAGAAGTTGTGGATGCTCCATCACTGGAGGCTTTTAAGTAGAGATTGGATATTCCATTGTCTGGAATGATATACGTCCCCTGCTTGAGCAGGGGCTTGGACTAAAGATCTCAAAGGTCTCTTCCAACACTCTTTGAGAGAAGCGCTGCCAACCTCTCCCCCTCCCCTTGTCCCTTCCTGGGCACAGAGAGAGGGAGGGAAGGAAGGAAGGAAAGAGGGGAGGAAAACAGGAAGAAAGAAAGGGAAGGAAAGAAGGAAGGAGATGGGAATGAAAAGGAGGGAGGAAGGAAAGAAAGAAAGAAAGAAAGGAAGGAAGGAAGGAAGGAAGGAAGGAAGGAAGGAAGGAAGGAAGGAAGGAAGGAGATTGGAATAAGAGGAAGGGAGGGTCTGAGGGAAGTCCTGTCTTAGCACTTGGCCACCAGCGGCCCTGTTGCCCTTTTGCCATCCCCTGGTGGTCTCCCATCCTATTGCTGAGGATGCTTTGATTACAAAGCCAGGTCTCCTCGCATGGAGAGGGAGTGGGCCTCCCTCTGACCCACGCACTTTGCCCTCCTGCACCCACCATGAGCAACCTGGCCAAGGAGAGCAAGCACAGAAGCAATAGCCTTGAGGAGGAGGTAAACGCAGCTGGGCACCCCCTCGGGGAAGTGCGGCTAGGGTAGGCAGGGCTGTGGGGTCCTGGTGCCGTGGGAGCTCAAGGGCCAGGCTGGGCGCTTGACTTCCGCTGCCCAGGTCTCCCGCCACCATCGGTGCCACCAACCAGGGGCCCCCTGCATGGCCTGAGCTCAGTGAGGCTCCTCCAGTGGACCATGCCCCAGTGCTCGCCCCGGTCCCACCCATCCCTCCACCGGAGACCCTCAGCTCCATCCCAGTCCTGCCCAGGCCCGCACAAGTGCCCCTGACACGAGTGACATCGAGCTGGCCATGCCCACCCAATAGGCCACGCCCACCCAGTGGGCCACGCCTACCCAGTGGGCCATCCCCATCCGGCACCTGATGATAAATAAGTGGGGTTTGGGTTGCAGTTTGGGCATTCGGTCTCTAAAAGGTTCACCATCACTGGATTAGAGTATGAGTTAAAGATAGAAAAGAGCCCCCTTAGAATATGGGTTCTTCCTGTTACCATTAGTTTCAGCCTTCTCTGTTCTTTACCTGTATCTCTGTATCATTCCACTAGTTCATTTTGAGATAGGACTATAGGTGAAAAATAAATATGAAAAGTTTTCTCTGAAAAAGAAAGCCATATTTAATGTTAACTATAATATCTCATTCTATTATACTTTAGTCTTGCCTATCTTTTATTATACTGGAGACCTTGCAATAACTGTGTGCTGAAGGACCTTGCTCCTGCACTGATGCACCATCTGTATTCTCATAGAATTATTTTAATTAATGAAACTGATTTGTAGCTGACAAGTTTCCTACTTCAAATAGTTTTATGTTTTCCTCTTTTTATACTAATATAACTTCTTGTTTTGTCAAAAGGTTTTGTTTTGTTTTTCTGTCCTTTTTCTAACTATCTTACAACTTTCTTAGGCAAAAAAAAAATCTGTGAAATGTTTTCTCTATACATTCTTAAAATATTTTTAGAAGTTGAATGCATTATATTAAAATTTTATGCATCCCCCTTTCTTTTTTTATTCAGGAAATTATTTAGAAAAGCACTTTTTTTCCTGGAACTTATCTTCATGGGCTTTCCTGGAATTAGCATGTTTGATACCAATTACAAATGTAGGATTTCCTTTCTCCTTCCATTAGTGAATAGAGAAAGACAATTTGCAGTATGTTTAATTCCTCCAGTCATACTAATTAACATTGAAGATGAAATTGGCAAATTTCTTTTGTTGGAAGATCTAGCACAGGATAAAATGTAGAAAATTTGATAAGGTTAAAAAAGGATTTTTGTTGTTGTTTGAGGAGCCACAGTGTACTATTTGCCTCAAAGTGCAGTGTTTTCCCTTAAAATATTTGCTGATGTGAAAGTGTAGACTGGTAAACATAAGTATTTTGGCTGTTTCTAGCATTAAAGGATTTCGCAAGTCTGTAATAAAATTGTTGTAAGAATACACTAAATTAGATATCCAAGGTAATAGAGAAGAATGGAATAAGAGATGTCTGGTATCAAACATTAATAGATGAGCATTTGGGTATTTGTTATATTTCTTCCTAAAACAAAAATTGTTGGGTTCAAATAATAGTTGACAATGTGGCATTCAATATAAAGCATTGGCTCAATGATTGGTTATGTGTGGCTTCCTTTGAGGCAGATGATATTTCACATATTAATTTTCCCCTGGAATACTGTTGGGTTTTTTTTCAAACATTTAAACCTGAAAATCATCAGCAGGTCAGTAAAAATGGATATTGCATCTATTTATGACTGCAGCAGCAGCAGCAACAACAACAACAATAATGAATACAAATATATAGGAACACATTCTCCATCAGTTACAAAATGCACACATTTTGCAACAATTGTTACATGATCTAAATAAGCTACTTATACTACAAGTACTACTTGTAGTATAATTAGAGATTTAGATTGCATACACAGTTTACATGCTTAAAGTCCCAGTTCACAATAAATATTCATATGATGACTTGATTTTAAACAATTTACTGGAAAATAGCAAGTAGTCATACACAAAGGCAAGCTGATTACTGAACAATTACATACATGCCTTGTTTGAGAACCAGGCTGTTAAAGAACTCAATCCAGAATAAAAAACTGAGAATGGGTCCAGAGATACAAATAATCCTTGAGTTATGACCATAGTGAAGTCTATTCATTACAGTTGGACTTCAGGATGGCCGTAAGTAAACATGTGGTCCCTCAGGCAGGGGAGACTCTGGGATCCTAGTGCAGGCACAAGCCCACCTGCCTCACGCCTCCCAAGGCCTTTCCCTACCCCCTGATATATCCCATGTTCTTCTTCTTGTCCCTCGAGATCAGCTTGGACCTCCTCTCCACCCCTGTCACAATCATACATTTACCTTTCAAAGCACCCAGGAAGTAGGAGAGGAAAGGAGGACAGGCTGTTACGTTGCTAGGCCACATGGCACAATCCCACAAGTGGCTGTATTTTTCTGAGTGCAGCTGCAAACCCAGCGACCCATGCAGCATAGCAACTAAGGAGTTTGTAACTGTGCAGCATGATCATGGAAGCACTGGTTGAAAAATGACAGTCACTTGTGGAATCCCAGCCACAGAGAGGTTGCTTTGCTTCTCTGAGGTTGGGAATCCCACAAGTAGCTGTCATTTTCCAAGCAACAGAGAGCTTTGCTTTTAAAAGCTTTCCAAGTTTGTGGAGAATTTTGTTTTTCTTTATGAAAGAAACTAAATCTCTCAACTTTCCAAGCAACAGAAAGCTTTGGTTTTCTTCACAAAAATAACCAAGGCTCTCTGCTTTCCAGAAATGGAGAGGTTTACTTTTAAAAATAGCATTGTTGAGATGAAGGCAGGGGGCTACAGCACAATGAATCTGATCAAATCTTGTCTTTTCCTGATACCATCTCCTAATTTAATCATATAAGTATATTTCAGATACGATGTATATTTCAGAGACTGAATACATATTTTATTCGGTTGACGTGCAATACTAATCCTGTTCTTCAAATTATGATGGTTCAATTATGCTTATTATTAGCTGTTGAACTAAAGAGTGAATATGTCAGCACAACATCAAGATACTAAGATCTCAACCCTGAATGCTATTTTATTCATCTACTTTTTTTTTTCAGCATTTAGCCCTAGCAGTGAAATTTCTTATGTCCTATGTGATTGCTGACAAACCCCAAGATATTCAGATAAAAATGGCAAGGCTAGAATTTGAATCTTTGGAAGCACTGAAACAACAGGTAAGGACTCTGATACAGGCAAGACAAATGCAGAAAACTATATTGCTTTTCTTAACTAATTAATTAATTAAATTATGTGACAATTACTCATTTGTTTAAAAATGTATGATGGTCGCAGCTGTTCAATTTTTAATTTTTAAATAATAATAATCTATAATATGTATCTGCATACATGTCTGTAAGTCTACATGCATATGTCTCCATTATAACCCTTACATGACATTAATAGACAATATTAAGAGTGTTAAGGTTAATTAATAGGAGCTGTGGTGGCGCAGTGGTTAGAATGCAGTATTGCAAGCTGACTGCCCACAGCCATAACCTGTGACATGCAACTTTATAAATACATGCCAGTTGCCAAGTGCTTGAATTCTGATCATGTGACCATGGGATACTGCAATAGTTGTAAGTGTGAAAACTGGTCATAAATCACTTTTCAGTCATTTAATATTTTTTGTTGAACTAATACTTCCCATTTATTCACATTTGAAGTATGCTTGAAGTAATTAGGGATGTAATATAAAATAATTCTGCATTCTAAAGTATGCTAAACCATCAGGGCCAAATAAGGAGCTTAACAAATATTTTAATTGAATATATTGTTAGTCAGCTATTTTAGTTTTCAAAGTATCATTACATATTAATTAGCTAATATTTTAATTATTAATTTTCATCTCAAGATTTCAAAAAAAAATCTCTCATTGGATAAGTAGTTCCTCTATCGAACAGTTATTATTGCTGAAAAGCTTTTTCTAGAATACAATAGGAATCTGTCATTTTGTAACATAAATATGTATTCTTGGATAATATGTAATGATTTAACTTTTCATACCTGTGAAATATTGGTTCTGATTAATTCTGATCAGCTTTCTCACCTATGATTGTAAGATATAACAGCTTCTTAAAAATATTGGAGAGCTTTGAGGGAATCTGACTTTTTGCTATCTAATCATTTGCTCCAGCCTTTAAAATTTCCTCCTCTTTTTCTTTTTTATTACTCTATTGTTGGAATAGGGATTTGTTTGTTTGAAAACAACAATTTTTTAACACATTCATTCACGTGATAAATGATATGTGGGAATAATATGAGGGAAGACAGAGCAACAAGAACAATCAATGGAAGTGGTAAGGCCACACCTGGAATACTGCATCCAGTTTTGGTCACCGCGATGTAAAAAAGATGTTGAGACTTTGGAAAGAGTACAAAGAAGAGCAACAAAGATGATTAGGGGACTGGAGGCTAAAGCATATAAGGAACGGCTGCTGGAATTGGGTATGTCTAGTTTAATGAAGAGAAGGACGAGAGGGGACATGATAGCAGTGTTCCAATATCTCAGAGGTTGCCATAAAGAAGAGGGAGTCAAGCTATTTTCCAAAGCGCCTGGAGGCAGGACAAGAAGCAACGGGTGGAAACTAATCAAGGAGAGAAGCAATCTAGAACTAAGGAGAAACTTCCTGACAGTGAGAACAATTAACCAGTGGAACAACCTGCCTCCAGAAGCGGTGAATGCTCCAACACACCTTCAAAAATTCTTCTGACTGGACAGCCATTTGTCCGAAATGGTATAGGGTTTCCTGCCTGAGCAGGGGGTTGGACTAGATGACCTTCAAGGTCCCTTCCAACTTTACTATTATTATTATTATTATTATTATTATTATTATTATTATTATTATTATTATTATTATTATTATTATTATTATTATTATTATTATTAAGTAAATGCAACCTGGCCCACAGCAGGAATGTGGGCAGAGCAAGAGGCTCAGAAGAGATTCTCTCTATTTGGAATGGAGGGGAAGAGAAGTACTTTTAGATTTGCAAGATTTTGTTAATATAACTTTATAATAAAGTAGAATTAGTTGACTTGTCTTCATATATAAAATTTTACTAATTTTATCAAGATATAAGATACAAAGGAAAATAAAAAGTAATGGAAAACTAGGGGAAGGAAAAAAGAAAAAGGGGGAAATGTGGGGTGGAAAGAGAGAAAAAAACTGTTGACTTCCAACACTGTTTGGCACAGTAGAAGATAATAACATTATAACCTCAACTTTTTACTTTTATACAATATGCTGGCCATTTCTATACTAACAAATCTGTCTAATCAACAAAAGCAAAAGCAAAATTTCATTTTTTCCCCATCACAAGCGCACAGTTCGGAAGCAGTTTCCAAATAGAAACAAAATTAAATATATTCTCTTCTTTGGATAAAAGAATCAATTTAACAATCTCTGCTTTTCCTTGCTGTGGGAAATAATATATATTACTATTTTCTCATTAATAGTTATAGATTGTCATAATTTATATTAATAAAATTTAATATATTCTTTCAAACTTTTTAACCCTAAAGGAAAAAAAATACTTTTTATAAATTTTGAAACATTAATCTTTTTTAAAAAATAATTTCTAAAATCAATAAGTTCTAACACATCTTTTTTTAAAATTTTACTCCTGTTTAACTTCTTCTTATACATTAAAATTAATTTTCAATAATATTTTACAAACTTTAAAGATAACTCAAGCATTATCATACTGCCCTATGTATAACACAGGCAGAATTAAATTATTGTCTCTCCTTGGAATTGATCCCTATGGTCCCAATGTTAGTAATTTGGTCTTATATTGTCTAGGGGATGGCTCCCCCTATATTACTTCTCAGGTTTCTAAATTTCTTTTAAGAGCTGTAACTATTAGAGGAGAACGTTGTAATTCCCTTTAGCCAAGGCTTCTGGTGTTTAATTGTTTGTGATTATATTTTTCTTGTGTCTTTTTTTTGTTGCACTTGCATTTTGGTCTGCACTTGCAAAATAAAATATTATATATAACTCAAGCATTATATATAAAGGAGAAAATACCCTTCATTTTCAAACCCACTTTATAAACCCAGAACCCAAATCACAAAACTACATTAAAACTTTCTTTGAATTATATATATGTCACCAATAAAAATCCAACTAACTACAATTAACTCATTAAGTTTAAATCTCTCCCTCCAATTTATATTCATGCAATAAGATTTTTTCTTCTTTTTAAAAGTATTAACCATTCGTATTTTTCAATTTGATTTCAATAATATTTTACAAACTTTGGGAGTTATTCAGACATATAAAAAGACAGAAAACAAACATTTACAAACCCATTTTATAAACACAAAATTACATTAAAACTTTCCTTTAATACATATATCAGACTTGTAAAGATCCATCCTAACTCTGATTAATTCATTTTATTTAAGTCACTCCCTCTAGCTTTTTCTTATCCTTCTCAGGAATGTCTTTTAAGTCCCATTTCCTCAAGAAATTCTCAAGTTTGTTAATATCCATGAAAACAAAATCCCAAAGTTCTATTAAAAATTGTAGGTTAACTTGAAGCTCTTCCACATAGAATAAACTTTTCTTCTTCTCTGAAATGTCTATCAGATCTCTTTTTCTGAAAGAATTCTCAATTCTCTATGAAGAAAAAGTCCCAAACTTGTCCTCTTAAGACGTTCTCGAAAGTTTTGTTTCAACTGTGTTAAGAGGGTTGTATTCAAACCATCATTGTAATAGAAGTTGGTGTCAGATTTGTATTTCAAAATTGCAGTTACATTATTTGCATTGTCAAATATTTGTGAAGTTATCTCATTGGATTGATAATTTTCAACACCTAATTGCACCTCTTGCTCTTTTTTATGTCATTTTTAGTACCAATTTAATTTACAAAATAAATTATTCTCTGTAAAGATGTTTGAAAAACTTCCCTAAAAACAGACTCAAGCTGAGGTTTAAACATCTTTGTAGTGGTCAAAAAGTTATTTTTATTTATTTTTTCTTTTTCTAGCCAATCATAGTTCATAAAAATTTTAACAACCGACAGCAAAATAATCCAGAGATACAGATTATTTTAAAAGTACTGTAATAGAACTACAACTTTCTATCCTTATACTTCTCCATCAAATTTAAGAAGAAACAATACTCCACACTTCCTTACTTTAGCTTTCATCCAGCAACCCTTTTCCTTGTCCTTTAACAATAAAGAAGTTTTAAAATGATGCAGAGTTTCAAAAGGGAGTAACAGGCTGTGACTAAAGAGAGCTTCGTTTAGCTAATAAAAATAATAGTCTCATAAATTGCTTAAGAAATGAAAGCCATGACTTATCGTCCATTTGAAAAATAAATTCTGAAATGGCTGTTTTGTCCAATAATAAAGTGATTGCAGACCCCCCCAACTATTGGCTCACCAGCTGCTTTGAAGCACAACTCCTAAAGCTACTTGCAGACTGTTGCTGTACGGAGTATCTTGTGGGATGATTCTAGGTCTCTCCCTAACCTAGGAGAGTCATAAAGACGAAAGGAAACCTTACTAACTTCTGTTAGTAATTTGAAGAAAAAAAAATCCAGAGAGAAACAATCTCTCTGGGCGTGTCATATCACAGGAAATCAAATTAGTTCACCTGTTATATTTCCCATTTGATCTTCCTCATAAGGCTGACATGCATCCATGTTTTTCACATGATCTCCCATGGGGAAAGCATATGTATCAACGGCCCTGCCTGAGTTGGCCGACGTAATAGCCGGGGTGGCAGTTGAGACCCCCAGACTTATAGTCATGGGGGATTTCAATCTGCCATCGGCGGGCGAAACGTCGGCGGCGGCTCGGGAGTTCTTGGCCTCCATGACGGCCTTGGACTTGACCCAATTAGTTCATGCCCCAACTCACACGGGGGGACACA
>NW_015386253.1:4682395-4807039 GCF_001527695.2 Protobothrops mucrosquamatus | reverse complement strand
GGCTGTGGCCAGGGGGGCGTTTTACCGGGTTCGCCTGGTTCACCAGTTGCGGCCTTTTCTGGACCGGGATGCCTTGCGCACAGTTACCCATGCTCTTGTCACCTCCCGCCTGGACTACTGCAATGCTCTCTACATGGGGCTCCCCTTGAGGAGCACTCGGAGGCTCCAGTTAGTCCAGAATGCAGCCGCGCGGGCGGTGTTGGGAGTGACCCATCGCTCCCATGTAACGCCGCTGCTGCGCGAGCTGCACTGGCTGCCGGTGGCTTTCCGGGTGCGCTTCAAGGTGCTGATTATCATCTTCAAAGCGCTCCATGGCATCGGACCTGGTTATCTCCGATAATATAATATTTCTTTTTAACTACATTTTAAATTTTGTATATTGTATTGATTGTTTTGTTTTTAAATTGGCTGTAAGCCGCCCTGAGTCCACCAGGAGAAGGGCGGGGTATAAATGTAATAAATAAATAAATAAATAAATAAATAAATATTCTACTGTTGAAAACCATTAGTTTGGAATAATATCTATTTTTCAAATATAAGTTCATGTTTCCCTTTAGTATTTATGACGTTCACCTTGATCAATGGTATACAAGCACAGAAATGTCCAACATACACATTGCCTATCAGTTCTAGGCTTTTTAAAAAATACATATTTCAATCTGATCCTTCATTTGTATTTGTATTTCAAAGTTTTTATTAGTTTATCAGAATATAAAATACTAAGAAAAATGAAAATAGTGGGAAACTAGGGGAGTCAAAGGGGAGAGGAAAGAGTGTGGAGTAAAGGGGAGAAAAAAACTGTTTTCTATTTTTAGCAAAGTACAAGATACAGCCTCAATTTTTTACTTTTATAGAGTAATATATACTTCTACAACAGTGAACCTATCTAATAAGTAAAACCAAAGTTTCATTTTTTCCCATTTCAAGCACAAAATCCAGAAGCAGTTTCCAAGTGGAAACAAAATTAGATAAACAAAATTGAATAAAGCAATCAATTTAACCATCTCTACTTTTTTCCATGCTGTGGAATATAATATATATTTCTATTTGCACTTATTAATCTTTATAGATTGTCATCATTTATATTAATAAAATGCACTATACTCTTTCAGATTCTTTAACCTTAAAGGAAAAAAACTTTTTAAATCTCCATTTTAAAACTTTAAACCAGGGGTCCCCAACCCCCGGCCCATGGACCAGTACCGGGCCGCGGTATGTCAGCAATCGGTCCGTACAAACAAGCAAAGCCCCATCTGAGGGATGCAGGCAGCACACAAAACCACGCCCCCTCCAGTCCATGGAAAAACATCTCTCCATGGAACCAGTCCCTGGTGCCCCAAAGGTTGGGGATCTCTGCTCTAAACTACTGTTTGAAAATATTTCTAAAATCAATACATTTTAGCACATCCTTTTAACTTCATCTTAGCATACATACTTTCATATTCTCTTTCAATATTATTTTACAAGCTTTAGGAATTACTCAAGCATTATATATAAAGGGGAAAAAAGAAAAGCCCCATTTCCAAACCAATTTTATAAACACAAAACTACATTAGAGCTTTCTTTCAATTACGTATATTAGACCAGTAAAAATCTATCCTAACTGCAATAAGGTCATTAAATTTAAGTCACCCCCTTCAGCTTATCCTCATAAAATAAAATTTCTTCTCTGGAATGTCTATCAAGTAATTATAAACTTCTTTTTTTTCCAAGAGATTCTCAACCTTATCTGTATCTATAAAGAAAAAGTCCCAAACTTGTTCTCTTGAGAGTTGTAGATTTTCTTTGAACTCTTCTTTCAACTGCACTGGAAAGCTTGTATTTAAACCATTGCCATAATAAAGTCTGGTGTCAGATTTATATTCCAAAATTGCTGTTAAGTTCTTAAAACCATTACATACTTATGAAGTTGTCTCAGTAGTTTGGTGACTTCCTTACACATAATTGCATCTCTGAATTACTCATCTTTCTTCCAATTACTTAACTAGTTTGTTCCTCTTGCTCTTATTTTATAACATCTATAGAACATAATTGATCTATAAAGTGAATCGCTGGCCCTATGTTAGAATCCAGGTTTCTTCATTTTCTTAACTCCCTCTTATGGTCAAAGAGTCGTTTTTTTCAATAAATCAATTAATCTAGCTAATTTAGAATTCATAAAAATCTGAAAGTTTCAGCCAGTCACAACAAAACAATCCAGAGCTACAGATTACTTAAAAATAATAAAACAATGCCACAACTTTGTATTCTTATGTTTCTCCATCAAAGTTAAAAAAAATGATACTCCACGCTTCCTTATTGTAGCTTGCCTCCAGCAACTCTCTTCCTTGTTGTTTAGCAATAAAGAAGTCTCAAAAATGGTGCATATTTTCAAAAAGGTTATGGCTAAAAAGAGTCTCTTTTAGTTCAATAAAGATAATAATCCCATAAAATGAGTAAGAAATAAAAGGTATGTCCATTTGAAAACTAAATTCCAAAATGGCTGCTTTTTCAACAGCAAAATGATTGCAACCTCCCCCCTAGCTGAATGGCTCAATGGCTGCTCTGAAGCACAGCATCCAAGATTTCCTGCAGATGTTGCTGTACGAAGGAGTTGTGGGTGATTCAGTGACTCTCCCTAACCCAAGAAAGTCCTATAAACAAAGGGAACATGGTTTCCTTGTTAATACTTGAAGAAGCTTCAATCCGGAGGAAACTCCCCCCAGATTGGTTGGCCATGTTCATTGGAAGCTGCGCCTCCTTGGTTTGTGTTTGTTACTTGCAATAACATAATGCTCTATGTCTACTTTAGACAATGCTTAAAAAATTATTGTGGAAGTGGCTAGGGAATAAAAAAATTACTATTAAAGCATCTTAACACTATCAAAAATCTTATTATTAATTTGAAGAATTTAAACCTATTGTAATAAGTAGAAGTAGTGCTCAGTTAACAGTTGTTAAGTAAGACATCAAATGACCCAAACAGGCTTATGACTTCATTTCTGCCACTAAGCAAGACATCATATAACCATGAATTGCAATTTACATGTTTTACTATTAGTTCCTCAGTTGACTCTACTTGCAGAAAGTTCCCTCTGAAGTGCACAAATAGCAATCCTGTGACTGCAGGCTGCGGCAACAGTTATAAATACCTGGGCTGCAAATCACCCGAATCTTGATCATGTGACTATGGAGATTCTGTAATGGTTGTAAGTGGAACTGATCAAGAGGTTACTTTTTCAGCACCATTGTAATTTTAAATGGTCACTAAACAAGGCAGTCATTAAATGAACACTACCTCTACAGATAAACTTACTTAATTTTGTTTTGGTTTGTAGCATGTTATTTAAAGAATACAATGTTTGGATGTTAAATTGTTCCTTGTTAAGATTTAATAACAACTGATGAATAGAAGGCATGTAAAGGAATAATATTCGTTCAGCACAGGTTTGGGACAAACTATCTTACTCCACAATATTAAAGCAAAAGATCCCCAGATATTTTATAATTCTTTTTATAACATTTGAGTACTACATTATCACTTCATTGTCTTTCTGCATTTATTGAATCATCCCACTGATACCAACATTATTTTCACTCATCATGTAGACTGCACCAGGTATTCATAATTTTTTATAACAGCTCTCTGACCCAGGCTATTAATATCTATGCCTGAGAGATGAATAAAGTAGCTGAGAATAATAATGGCCAAGGTCATCTGGAAAGTTCTCAGGCTATTAATAAGATACAACAGCTCTTTATCATTTAAATATTGTGAAAATAATATTGTTAAAAAACAAGCAACTCTCCAGTGCAGTTGTAATTTGTTTTTAATGCTTGCTTAGGTCTTACATTAATACATTACATTTGCAACATTGTACATTAATTTGTGTTAAAGAAAAAACCAACATTGACCAGAGGTTTTAGAATTGCTTCTTTTTTGATGGAAGGAGAGAGATTCTGCATAGAATGAAGTGCTCGCCATAATTTGTATTGTAAAGCTAATAATTAAAATCTGATTTTAAAAAGATGAAATAATTTGTTGAGGCATGCTTATCATATATAGGGTTGAAGATTCATTCACTAATATTAACTGAAATCTTTGAAAACTTGGTAAACCAATGCAAGTCAAGATTACCAATACTGGGTTTCAGCTATGCTTAACAAAAATAAAATCTTAGCATACAGTCATGTGAAAAAGTAAGTCACCCCATCTCCTATAACCACCATCACCGGGGGATGAGTTAATTCTCTATGGAAGTCAAAGAGGAGTTTTTCCCTGTTTATTATTGGTTTGATGAGGGTATAGTATGTTAGTTTTGTGCATAGTATTTTAATCTTTAGTAGGGTTAATACTTTTTAGTACTTACATAGTATTTTTTCATGTACTGGTAAGGTTAATATTCAGTGGTCTTAAAGATGGCTTGTTTTTATAGATTCTATAGGTAATTATATTATAATAAAACCTTTTAGATGCTTAGGTTGAGGATGCTGAGCCAATATAAAGGTTAAGGTTATTTAAAGTAATAAATAAATACAAAACTGATGTTATATTTGTACAAGAATCTCTTATTGGAGAGGATGAAAAATTTGTCTGAAATTGGATGGGAAATGTTTAGAGGGAAAAGTTCTAACACAATTATGCTATTGGGAAAGAGATTAATATAGTAACAATGCAAGTCAACTCTACAATGAGCCTAGCTCCAGCCCTCTTTCTTGTCTAATTCTAGGTTGCCACATGCAAAGGAGGGAGGGAGATTTCACAGACTCTTTGCTAGTCTAAACAATATTCTGTCCTGTGGGAACCAAGATCATCTCTTATTCCTGGGACTAGGGACAGGGCAGTGTATTAGAAAGCCCGCCAAACATTTCTATTGGGAAACATAGTAAAATGCATATTCTTGAGGGTGGGCCATTATACTTTGTAACTGGCTAATTTTTAGTGGGAAATTCAGACTTAGTTTCACTTTTGACTGTGCCGATACTTTATAACCAATAAGCATGTTCTTTGAGGAATTCACAAACCTCGGAATTCTGCTTTATTTGTCTCTATCTATCGCAGGAGTTCCCAACCAGGGGTGTGAGACGATATTCCAAAGGGTGCAAAAACTTGGCTTTTCAAAATTATAGTGTATATGCATAATTTGTTGCTGTTATTTCGAACTTTTGTAAGGGGTGCGAGAATATATCAGAAGTGTTCTAGGGGGGTGGGGTATAGAAAAGGTTGGGAACCACTGGTCTATCGGAACCATAACAGCAAGTATATATTACATGGGCATTTTATTAAATTGAGGATTTTTGAATTTGATATTGCTCTTATTAATTTATATGGGCCTATAAAATGATCTGGAATTATTTGATGTGACTGTGTGTGGCAAGAGGATATGATGTAGCATTTATTCATTTGCTTTTTCGTTTGTTTGTTAAGTTTATTTGTCTTTTAACTTGCGTTAGGGCTACTCTAGGCAGCCTACAATAATAAAAAGGCAGAAAATGAAAGAGTCTAATTGAAAGGTTGTTTTGACAGCACATAAGATCTTGTCCACTTCCTTAGATTCAACAGGGTCAAATTGCTCCGAAATTGCTGGGCAAGACATCTTTTGATTGATAGGTTATTTAGGAAAATTAGTTTGTATAATGGCCTGCCAAGTTTTTCCTTAGCTAAATCAGATTACCATTTGAAGAAGGTTGCTTTAATTATCTGATTTGCAAAAAAAAATACCAGTGGACCAATATTTTATTAGCCACTATTGGCAGAATGAAAACATAATTGAACAGATGGAAAGTTACTATATATTTTCATTGCAATGAGGGCAAGTGCTTGGAACAACATTTAGCAGGAAAGGTATTTTATTTTTTTCAGCCATTCCTTGAGGGATTTATTGGAATATTGAGAGTCATTGCCACGTCCACTTTTGGTTGAGGTTCAATCTTCTGAGATGGTCTCATATTATACTCAAGCTCCTTATAGTACAATTAAGACTAGATTGTGGATTGTAGGATAATTTTGCTGCCTAAATCCTGAAGCAACAAAGCAGGCCCAAACCATAACATTTCCACCATGATGCTTTACCGTTGGTATCAGATTCTTCTGGTAACATGTCTCTTGGTACTATGGACAAATAACTCTATTTTTTCCTCATATTTCCCTGATGTTCTTTCTTGGCAGCAAAGGTTTCTTCCTGGCACACTTCCCATGTACTGTAGATTTAATTTGTGCAGCTTTTTTCTAATGGTAGAGTCATACATTTTGACATCAGTCATAGTGAGAGGTACCTGTAAATAACATGATGAAATTCTGAGGTTTTTAGAGACTCATTTCAGTATCTTGCATTCTGTGCCCAGGCTGAACTTGCTGGGATGGCCAGGGCCTGGGCAATATGACAACTGTTTGAAATCTTCTCCACTTGTAGGTGATCTTCCCAACAGTGGAAAAATTGATGTCCAGTTGCTTGGTGATCTTTTAAATCTCTTCTCAGACTCAAAGGCATTTTTAATCTTTCTGAAGGCCTCAAAGAGGCCATCATACTTTTCTATCTAAACATGATGACATCACTTCAACAACAAAGAGCAATCAAACTAAATGTCTGAGATTTAAATATAACAGGTTCCTGCCAGATCCTTTCTAATGATGTCCTAATTATTTGTACATAATCTAGTGCATCTGATTCTAGTTTTTGAAGTAGTGATAAATGTAGGCCTGCATTTATTTTTTCCATATGAGAAATTTGTGTTTATGATTATTTAACCTAAGCAATAGACTACAAAATGTAAATTATGCATGATATTTATCAATCCATTTGTTTGAATTGAAGATCAAATATCTGCATATCTTGAAGTCAAAAATTTCAGTGGTTTACTTACTTTTTCACATGATGGTACGTAACCTATTTCTTTTTTGAGCTTTGTGCAACTTGAGAGTAATAACAGGAAATGTGCGATAACACCAAGTGTATTTTTCAGAATGATAAATTTAGCTCTATAATGAGGGATAATTGAGTATTAACATCATAAGCAAAAGGGTTTTAATATGTGAAAATGTTACACAATCAGTTATTTGCTGTTGAAGGAAAGAAAGGCTTTAAGGAAATTGGAGTTTATTTTTAGATTGTTTGGCTTCTTTTGTTAAACTGAAGCTGAACAGATCATTGTAGGTATATCCTGAAGTAGATAATCATCTTTGATTGATTAGTATCTGACAGAATTTGATTTGCAAGTTAATTTAAAATTAATAGCTATGACAAGTTGTAATGCTGTGGAAAACATGAACAGTAAACAACAAAATGATAAAGATGTTACAGTTGGTGAGGTTAGAACTAGTGGGACTCAGACCAGTTAGAATCATTATGTAAACATTCAGTAGATATATCTGACTTTCATAACCAGGAAAAGAAAGCAGAAGTCTCATTAGTCTTTTCAGAGTAATGAGTAATGATGTGAGGAAATGAATATTTAAATTCTGGAGCAATCATTTAAAGCAGAGGCCCCCAATCTTTTGGGCACCAGGGACTGCTTCCATGGAGATAGGTTTTTCCACGGACCGGAGGCAGCGTGGTTTCACCTGCTGCCTGCATCCCGTGGATGGGGCTTTGCTTGTTTGTGCAGCCTGGTTTCTGGCATGCCATGGATCGGTGCCGTCCACGGACTGGGGGTTGGGGACCTCTGATCTAAAGAGAGAGTTTTATGCTGTATTTTGCTGTAGGCAGTTTTTCTTGCTTCTTTACAATAAAACAAATCCCCATTGTAAGCAAGTTTGAATATCTAGTGAGTTGTGGGTTGTTGTATTGTCTGATGTCTGAGCCTTGTCTCAGTCTGAAAGTCAGAGCTTCTGTAACAAGTTGTTTCTATTTCACCAGTACTGGTAATCATTTAGCAGATCTCACCTAGTGAGCACACTGGGAGAAATGCTGCTGAAGAAAATTCCATGATTTTTTTGAATGATAAGAAGGATAGTGACCATTTAGATTAGTTATCTGACAAACCCAGAGAAGAATCATGCAAAAGGGGAGGATTCTAGATGCTAATTTGTGAACTTGCTATTAATCATATGGAGGAAGTACTGATTCAAGATTTTGCTATTGTGAGAATACTGCAGATAATTGCAGGGTAATTTAAATGCATCCTGGAAGGTCTGGAAAATACACATGTAGTTACATAGAAGTGTCTTGAAATAATCACTTTTCAGAGAGATTTGTAGTTACTATCAGAATAGCTGTTGATTTGCATTCTGAGCTGTAGAGGTTGATTTTACTATTGTTCTGAAGCACTAAACACTACTATATAAATTACAAATCTCTTTTTTTAAAACATACTGAACAGGGGCAATTGAGGCATCCACTAACAATACCTCTTCCAACTTGCCTGGATTGAGTTTATTTTGATTTGACACATGTTTTTTTTTCAAGGTAGGCAGACCTCTGAGTCAATCTGAAGAATAGCATGACCTTCAGTGCTTATTATGTATCCCAGTTGGGGAAGAAACAGAGTGAAAGATTTACAAAAAGAGAGAAAAGTTAGTGCCTACAACCATTTAGTTCACCTAATCCAGTGAAGGAGTAACTACTGTACTAAATGCTGCTCATTTAGACTTGTTTAGACTTGGAGGAGAGGAATTCAAAACTTAAGGATAACTGCATTGGTATGTTGGACTGTTGCTGACCTCTAATGGAAACATGCTTAGCTGTTAGCTCCAGCTAAATCCATTCCCACTGAATGATATGCCAATTCATGTGGTAAAACGTAATTCAAAATTTAACAACTTCAATGTGTGACAGACGGCAAAAGGGATTTTTTTTGTGGTAGCATTAGATCTCAGATAAATATCTTTAACCTATGTCCATACCATGAGAGGAGAAGAGCCTAATGCTGGGAAAAATTGAGGGCAATAGAAGAAGGGGACGATAGAGAATGAGGTGGCTGGATGGAGTCACTGAAGCAGTAGGTGTGAGCGTAAATGGACTCCAGAAGATGGTAGAGGACAGGAAGGCCTAGAGGAACGTTGTCCATGGGGTCGCGATGGGTCAGACACGACTTCGCAACTAACAACAACAATACCATGAGACTTTTTAAATTTTAAAACCCACAGAGAATCATATGACCACCTGTTTTGCATGACTAATAATACATCAAAATCTTAATTGTAGGATATGCTAGAAAGAAAAGTTATATATCTGTTCAGTTGATACTTCATGACTTTAGCCCTTATATAATGTAATAATATATTCACTGTTGTGGTCACACCACCCATCCTACACTGTCTGAATAGTGTTATTTCTTTGTGTGGTTAGAACTGTTTCTTTCAGTATGAAAATATTTCCTTTTTATTCACAGTAAGCTCATCTGACTGTAAACAGCAACTTTGCCTCAGGCAGTCAAAATAATCCACTTGCGTATGCAGTATTTTTAAGCAGATCTTAAATATGTAGGCTAGTTCTCATGTTAAAGATATTCTTGAGAACTTGTTTGAAGACTGCCAAGTTTTTTAAGTACTTGGATTTTTGTTAAAAATCAATAATAACATGGGTAAAAAGTACTTACTACTACATGGGTAGAAAACATGCATGCGTGTTTTTTTGTTAAGCTTAGAAATTTTTGAAAGCTTTTTGACTACAGTCTATTTCTCTCTTTTTCTGTTTTGTACTACTTTTAAACAAACCTGGTTCTTGTGAGAAGACAGGCATTTCTACTGCTTGATAAGTGTTGGCTGTTTGAGTAAATTTATGGAAGGCCTTAGAGCAGAACCTATTTGCCCCCTCCCCAAATATTGAATTATCTCTGACCATTTCTCTTATTTGCTGGGTTTGCTGAGAATTGTTCTAAAGAACTTCAAGCCAAATGCTTTTAGAAAAGACAGCCTTAATCTTTCCATTTCTTTGCAGCATTGGCAGTTCGACTGCCACCTTTATATATAAAAAACTAGATAAGGGCTGACACATTTTTCACATATTTATCAGGGAATAAGACTTTGAAGCTGTCAAAAAAGATTTTTACCTTTGGGATAATATATCCAGTACTTGAGGAGCATGCATGCAACCATGCACAGAAATAATTAAAAGAAGTATAATTCCTGATACAAACGTTTTTCTGATTCTCAAATAAAAGTTGTAACCGGCTATAGCTGCGGTGAAGAAATTCATAAGCTTCCAATATATTTCAGTTTACTTGGTTATCCTCTCATTTGGAAGATATCTAAGAATGTTCTCCATTATATAAATATGATGTTTGTAGTAGAAGAGATCAGAAATGAAATGATAAAATACTCTACTTCTGATATAAACTGTAGATTGCAGAATGAAATACAGTATTATGATAATCTCCCAGGGCATTCTCTTTTAATTTCCCATTTTGAAAATATGGTGCAGAATGCATATGTAAAGGAACCACAGTATCTGAATATGATAGTGCATTAAAATTCCAGCCAAACCCAGTACACCTCAAATAATCCTTGATGGTATTTTTTTTTAAAAAAATTCATAATATGCTGAAAGGACTAAACTTAAAAATGTTTTGGAAACATATATACACTGAAACATATTTCTGTTATAAATAATATGTCAACTCTACAAATGAGCATGGCTGTAGCCATTTTCCTTCTCATTCTAGGTTGCCACATAGAACGGAGGGAGGGGGCTTGCCCAGGTGCTTCGTTAGTCAAAATAATATTCTGTCCCGTGGGAAACAAGGTCATCGGCTGATCCCAAGATTAGGGACTAGGTGTTGCATAAAAAGCTCGCCAAATAATCATATTGGGGAATGTAGTTGCTTGCATAGCTTTTATGGGTGGGACATTTAAATTTGTATTGGAAAATAGTTACTTGTGTATCCATACTTGGTTTCACTCTTGACATGCCCGATACTTTGTAACTAATAAACATGTTCTTTGAGGAATTTGGAAGCCTCAGAGTTCTGCTTTATTTGTCTCTGTCTGTCGGAACCAGGATATAATATTTAGTATCATGACTAGATTTCTCCAATATGCAAATAGCAATACTTCCCAACTTCAGAGAATAGAATACCGAATCTGTGTACTTCTTACCCTCTTGAATGAAAGCAGATACCCACAGGCAAATCTCAACATATATGTGAAATGGGCAGCTATATAAGTGGTCCAAACAATGAAATTGCTGTGCACAAGAGTTTGTGAATTCAGTAACTGTTTCAAAAGCTTAATTTATATGCCACTGTAAGATACTTTTATTATAAACACTAGAATATTGGATATAATAAAGGAATTGATTTAATAAGTGCTCATTCTTATCAGAGAACACATTCAATTTGAGTTAATTAGATTATACATGTATAAAGAATTCAAATTGTTTTGAAATATGCTATTTTTTATGAACATCATTCTTTAAATAGTCATAAGATCTAGACTTCTAACTAGATGGAATAGCGTACATCGCTCATTTTACTTATAACATTCAAAATGCCTAGCTCTCAGGATTTTTATGTAATAGGTAGAAAATGTATTGCATTTTAGAGGAAAGCCCAAAGCATACTAAAACAAAAAGAGAAAGCTCTCAAAATTGCAAGACTGTTTGGTGAAACTTGTGGGTGAGCTGAATTTAGGGGACCTTTGCTGTTATTTGTAATTATGTTGGATTGATGATAAATTAGTTTGCACTTGGAATAAAGAAACTTCTTTCTGTAATATTTTTAATACTCTTTACATAAGATGATAATGTTCTTGCTTATAAAATTGATATTTGATACATTTGTTTCCTATCTTAGCTCTCTGTACAATCGTACGATTAAATTATTTTTCTCTAATTTTTCTAGTCTAGTCAATCAAAATAGGAATGAAAATGATTTGAAGTCAGGAACCTTCATTTTTGTTTCTATATTTACGCTTGGCTAGGCTAGGCTAGGCTAGGCTAGGCTAGGCTAGGCTAGGCTAGAATAGAATAGAATAGAATAGAATAGAATAGAATAGAATAGAATAGAATAGAATAGAATAGAATAGAATAGAATAACAGAGTTGGAAGGGACCTCAGAGATCTTCTAGTCCAACGCCTTGCACAGGCAGGAAACACTATACCATTTCAGACAAATGGTTGTCCAATCTCTTCTTAAAAACTTCCAGTGTTAGAGAATTCACAACTTCTGGAGACAAATCATTCCACTGATTAATTGTTCTAACTGTCAGAAAATTTCTCCTTAGTTCTAGGTTGGTTCCCTTCATCCATTGCTTCTTGTCTTACCCTCAGGTGCTTTGGAGAATAGCTTGACTCCCTCTTCTTTGTGCAATCCCTTAGATATTGGAGCACTGCTATCATGTCACCCCAATCCTTTTCATTAAACTAGACATACCCAATTCCAGCAACCGTTCCTTATATGTTTTATCTTTCAGTCCCCTGATCATCTTTGTTGCTCTTCTCTGCACTCTTACTTGAGTCTCAACACCTTGGCTAGGTGGTGGTGACCAAAATTGGATGCAGTATTTATGAAGAGAGTTTTACCACACAGGCAATGGAAACATGCTTTGTATCATACTAACAAACTTAAAGCCACTGAAGGCTTTTCTATAGCATTACCAGAAGAAACAAGACTCTGTTCTTTTTTCATAACCATACCACTTTCTGTTCCTTGATAAAGTTGATTGAGATGTAGTAAAGCAGTAGCTCCTAAAAGAATGAGCCCATTTAAGCTGCAGTGAGATAATTGTAGTAAAGACTATTATGACTAGAAAGCATTTACGCTACTGCTGAAATAATAAAATATAATATCTCAGTAAACACAATATATTTTTATAATTTATTTTATCTCTACTAAATTATGATATTTATTATTACCAGTCCAAATCAACCCATTGGAAATTGAAGTTTGTATACTGTAATCTACCTCAGTAGTACAGTGCAAAATGGTAGATTGATTTTTTAAAATTTCCCAGTCTAGTGTGTGATTGATCCAAAGTCACTCAGATGGCTTACATGCCTAAGGGGGGATTGAATCTGGGGTCTGTCTGTTCCTAGTCCCGTCATTGATCACCATGATATAGATGCATGGTAAAGAGTAAAGAATATGGAATATTAAATTTTCAAATTAGTTTTTCAGATGATTCAGGTTGTATGAACATGGCTCTCCAGGTTGTGCTGAGCAGGCTCTGTTTCCAAGGAAACAATCTGTTATCATCATGAGAAATTAGACTGTGTTAAAAAGACAAGATTGCCTTCTGAAAGCATATTATTATATTTAACATTTTATGATCACAGTCATTGAAAAAATTATTTTAGCTACAGAAAAGCTCAGCTTTGGCAGTATGATGCTGTAATATATGTATTCAAACAAACTAAAGGTGAAATCATTTGTAAGAAGTTGTTCAGAAATAGCTAATTGTAAGAATTAATGCAGAATAAAACTATAATTGAAGATACAACTGTTGCTGTAAAATTGATTAAAATTAATGAATTCCTGTGAACTTTATAATGTGGCAAGATCTCTCACAATTCTGTATAAACTAACAATAATCCTAACTTCAGATTTTTGCTATATATTTTACCTATTTTATCATTTATAGTAGAATTTATAGTTATTCTCTATTATTTGGATGTCAGTCACTGTCATTAGATGGAGAAAAACAGGGGTAAAGGAAAACTCCTTCTATAACAGAGAATAGCCTTGAAGGACAGTGGGAAGGTAATGAACAGAAAAAGCAGCTTAAATTCATTTCAAGAAACTAATTGGAGAAAATGTCTCAGGCAGACTTCTCTCTAATTCACATGAAGATTAAGGACTATATTTTATTTTCATGTATACTATAGTTCTTCTAATAAAAGTAGCTCAACACCTATACAGCATTGATTTCTTAGCCTGATTTACTCTATAGATATGACAACTTCAGCCCACCTCAGCGGCAAGCTGCTATCCAATAGAGCCTATTATGAGGAAATATTCTCAGTTGTAAAGAAGTTCAGAAATGGCCTTGGAGAAGGAATTCAACAATTCCTTAGGTAAACACCATCATAATCCTGGAAAGGATAAGTAAAATAGAATGATAATAGAAGAGCCTGGGGAATTCCACTGCCAACCCTGAGACAGCATCAAGGAGCTCACGCAGGGAGATTTTTACATAACAGGTTGGTGTACTATCCAGTCCCAATTGATCTCTAGAACCCAACTTAGGGAAAAAGATCTCACATCTGTCAATTTGTGGAACAGCATTTCTGAAAGCTGTAAGATTTCCAAATGACAATGGTCAGATCCCATCCTTGCCCTTGAGTCTCACCTGATGCTAGGCACATTTTTGAGAGGGGAACCCCCTCTCCCTGGTCCAGGCCAGGTCTCAGTAATACATGCCAGATCAGCCCTTCTACAATATACATTTTAGTGTTATTTACATTTTTTATAGTTATCTAGTTATCTATAGCATTTTAAGTATTCATTGTAATATTTATTTTTATAGGATTCTCTAATATTTTAATTTTGTTTTCTATAATTTTACATTAATAATTTTAACTTTATCTAATTTTTAAATTTTTCATTTTAAAGTGATTGCTATTTTATTAGTTCTACGCTAGTCTATTATTGAAATTAATATGTATGTATTTTGAATTATGAATATTTTCAGATTACAAATGTGAGCTATAAAACAGTATGCACTTTTAAAGTTTACCCTGTCATATTCCAACCATATTACTACATACTATATGTAGTAGTAGTAGTAGTAGTAGTAGTAGTAGTAGTAGTAATAATAATAATAATAATAATAATAATAATAATAATAATAATAATAATAATAATAATAATAATAATAGCACTAAATAACATCTCCCTATCTCGGGTCCTTAGGAAGGACTCGATAGGTGGATAAAAATGCCAAAACCAGTCTCAACATCTTGCTGGCTGTGACAAATACTAATAATCAATTTGCAAGCTATCTGGCTCTCAATGAATCTGGGTGACTCACAATAAAAAGATCATAATACTCAATAAAAAAATAAAGATAAACGATGGCAAACTGATGAAGTAAGGTCTCATTCTCCCTTGCCAAAAACCTGCGTAAAAAGTCAAGTTTTCACAGCTCTTAGTAGGTAGGACTCAGGAGAGTACTTTAAAAGAGTAATGTATATAATTATCTATTAAAAATAAGAAACCTGATTTCTTACAGGTTTAGAAAATAATCTACTTTTCTCAATGATTGGGTTTTTTTGTTAGCTGATTATATACTATCAAGTTAGTGTTGACTCTTAGCAACCACAAAGATAGATTTTCTCCATGACAATTTCCCCCTAACTTGGTGTACCTATCATCATTGCAACTGAGTCCATTTATTTTTATACTTTGTACAACCTGCTACAAAGTATAAATGAGTACAATGAGTATTCAATATTGTTCAACCTAAAGCAATATCATTACAGTATCACATATACTATTGTCCTGTTCTATAACTTGTTTTATTAATTTCTAGTAGGCTCAAGAATGTCATTCAATGTGGTTTCTCAAAGTGCATCAAATTAATTTTAAGCAATTAAAGATTATAAGAAAGAAGCTGAAATCCTCGGTTACTGACAATTGTTTACAAATTTGTACCTATAGTCATATTTTTATGGCTTTTATCTAAATTTCACTGTTTAACATTGCCTAAAATCATCTACTTTTAATAGCTATTGTGTCATAAAGCTGTGAGATTTGGCAGCTCTGTACAGTCCCTTTTAAAGCTTCAGTTTTGTGACTGCCTATGATTTTAATGATAATTATTAAGTAAATGATATGTAAAGTGAGGAATTTGTTGTCATATGCCAAATCCAAATCCATTTATGGATAGAAATTTGTACAGTGCAAGCACTGTTCAGCTGAATCTTAAAAATTCTGCAAATTGATTCATTTGTATTGGTTTATTAATGAACAGCTGTGGAACTGAGCAAAAACAGTTCATGAAAAACTGATATAAAACTGAATTATATATTTTTCACTGCTGACATTTTGAAACCATTAAGTTTCTTTACTATGACAAATATGTTATTTAAGCATATTGGTGGAAAGTTAGGCAATGGTTAGGCAAAACCTTTGGTTGTCAAAAGCCATGCATAGTGTTGGGAAGGGAGATGTAGAGGCCATAGTAGATAGGATGATAATGCAAGTAGCAAGGTATCTATATTCTGATTTGCCCCAATTTTAAAAGGGGACAAAATGGGTGGACTTGCTTGTTTTAAGCATTAGAGATTAGTAGAATATTGTTTTAATGAGTTTTGTCTTCTCGTAAAATAATGAGCAACTGTGCTGATTTTTGACAATTACTAATAGAAGAAGTTCCAATAGAGTTGAGGGAATGCACATGTTGAGGGAATGCTTTCCTGGTGCCTGTGCAGCACCTTAACTGCTAATACACTGATTCTATTTGCTATTTCATCTTTTCCAGTGTCTATAGTTTGCATTGAAGCGGAAGGATTCAGTTCAGTTTTTCTCAACAGTAGAAGTAGAGTAGGTAGCTCACAAATAGTTTCAATTCCCTTGCTTCATTCAGCACAGAGTGAAGAGACTCTTTCCTCCCGTGAAAATAGTAAGATGAAAAAGCAGGTCCAGATTTGAATTGCAGCAGAAAACCAAGCTTTGGGTTATTTCCTCACACATGCCATCCCAATATCCTGATCTGAATTAGCCCTCTTCTTTAGCTACTTTTTAATAGTATTAGTAGTCATATATTTTAATTGATTAGTCAAAAGACCAATTATTATATCAAAATAGGTTTAAATAAGTTCATTTCTTTTCCAACCATCTCAATCTATTCTAAAAAAAGCAATCTCTCAGTTAGGGAGCCTTAATTATAAACTTGGTAATGCTGCCAATTACATTTATATTTACTTCCCAAAAGGAGATCAGGCAATCTAATATTTATGACTCATTGAACTGTTCTAACTAGTAAATGTAGATACTAGGTTCTCACTGAGGCATACTACATAAATGACAATCAAATAGAGCATACATAATATTTTCAATAAATGTGCTTTCCTTTTTTTAAAAAAAAAATTAAATGTTTTAAAAAACAAAGTAAAAATAATCTAAAAGGAAAAGGAAAAGCAAGAAATTAAAGAGAAAGCTAAAAATGCAAAATAAATAAATAAAAGAAAAATAGAAAAAAATTACAAAGAAGTGGCTTTTACTCTTCTTTACAGCAGTTATAAGTACAATTATAAATTTACCTCTTTATCCAATACCTCCAGGGCTTCTTTATTATTATTATTATTATTATTATTATTATTATTACTATTATTATTTATTTATTTATTTATTTATTTATTAATTGCATTTATATCCCGCCCTTCTCCTTACGGACTCAGGGCGGCTGACAATTGAATAAAATACTAACATATATACATATACTTAATTAAAATTTGATTAAAACGAAATATTTAAATATGTCCAATTTAAAAGTTATTATTATTATTATTATTATTATTTATTGAATTTATATACCGCCCTATCTCCCTTACGGGACTCAGGGCGGTGAACAGGCGATAATAAAAACCACGATAAATATACGCAAGTTTCTGTTCTAAAATCAAATTAAATAACAGGCCTGCTCTAAAATACCCCATACAAAACCCCCACTAAAACATAATCAAACTACGCCNGCTTTAAAGGTTGTTACTAACACCTTGAAGCGCACCCGGAAGGCCACAGGCAGCCAGTGCAGCTTGCGCAGGAGAGGTGTTACATGGGAGTATCTAGAGGCCCCCAGGATCCCCCGCGCGGCCGCATTCTGAACTAGCTGGAGCCTCCAGGTGCACCTCAAGGGGAGCCCCATGTAGAGAGCGTTGCAATAGTCCAGGCAGGAAACAACAAGGGCTTGAGTGACCATGCGTAGAGTACATACGACCGTCATAGAATACACCGGAAACAGAGTTCCGGCATCTTTTTTCGATGGATTTTCCAAAGTTGCATTCTTTTCCTATTGTTTCCCTTCCTATCCTTGTTTGTTTTTGAAAATGCCCCTCTGGTGGTACAGTGTAAGTGGGCTCTCCTCCGGCGCTGTTTGCCTCCTCTAGGAGGAGCCATGAGGTGCCGGAGCACCACAACCAGGCTTCATTGGCTGGGTCGGACCATGTAATGTGGAAGCCGATGGTGGCGGTGGGAGACACATAAACATGGAGGCCATCTTTCACGAGAGGGTGAGCGAGCCTTTTGCCTTCCCTTACAGAAAGTGGGGTGTGAGGTTAAAAAAGAGGCAAAGCGAGAGGAAAGAAAGGCGACTGGTGTGAAAGTTTGCCCGACAGCGAAACTTTGCTGTTTCGGTTCTTTGGGTAGTTCAAAGGCTGGGATGTCTACGAAAATCTCTTTTTAGTCTTTTATACTTTATATTCAAACTGCAGAGGGGAAGAATAAGAATAAAGCCAATGTCTTGTGATTTGGAGATATTAATAATAATAATAATAATATATTAATTATGTATTGGTTAGATGTAAAGGTAGACCTATAGTATGAGGTTTAATCAGGTCTATTTATTAAATTGGGTTTAACTTAAAAAGGCAAATTAAAAGTAATCTGTTCACCGACAAAGTTTCAACTTTAATTTGTTTCAAGTCAATATCCATATTAAACTCCAAATGTAAATTTTTTCACCTTGTTTGACAACTTCTTAAAAATAATCCAATCTTTTACAAGCAACCAAATTTTGTTTTATTGGGCCAATTTCATTCCACATAGAAAACTGACATTTCCTCTCATTAAACTAAATGGGTGTGCCAGTGGTAAATGTCCCAAAAGATTAATAAAATGCCTTCTTGTAATTTAAAGCTACACAGTGCATGGTAACATTAATAGTATTAACTTACCTTGAACAAAATCCTAATTTTTTAGATACACTAAAAATTGAAGGTTTTTTTTTTCAACTACAAAGGTAAACCTTGTAGGGTAGGCAAGGCGGATTGTATGATGTGTGTGAGTTCTGGCACCTTTTTTTTTTAACAAAAAAAAGCACTGCATACCTCTATTGTGGATAGTGATAAATATTTATATATTTATTCATGCAAGTAATCTTGCTGTGGTTATCATATACAAAAACAAAGTTTTTTTCCAATTGTTTATCCGTCAGTTCCAAGAGGAAGATATCTGATTTCAGTTATTTGTTAATATTTAAAATTGTGTGAATCAGAGTATTTTAAAGATTAATATACAATTAAAACGAATGACTTTGAACATTTTTTTCCTGATAGGTATTTTCTAGAATCACTTGTATATCATCATGGAGCTCAGCAGTTCAAATCTTGCCTTGATAAATTCAGGACCATCGTTAAATATTTTCTTGTTTTAATTGAGCTTTGGTTCTTAGCCAGCCATTTTAGAAATTTAGTGTTTATAAATAACTCTGGGTAAGTTGTGAGTACTGACATGCAAGACTCTACATGATTTTCTTGGCCAGTTGTTCAACTAAAAATAGGTAAAAATATAACAGAGCACGTAGCATCAGACTTATAAAAATATTTATCCAAAGATGGGGAGAGGGAAGAGATATGCTTAGGCAGAATTTGGGTAACCTACTCAGATACATTTGTAGAGTCTTCCAACAATAATTAAAGGTTTTGATTAGGACATGATATTATATAGAACTGGTTACAGATACCATTATTCAAATCTGAGAAAACTACTCTTTAGAACTTGGAACATCCTAACTAAATTAGTTTTCTTTTTCTTCCATGAATTACTTATTCCGTAACAATCAAAAATAAAAGTAAAAGTGTATTTTGGACATTGTACAATCTTACAGAGTCTTCTGAATTTACTTCTAATTGTCCTCTCAGAAATTACATATATATGGAAACTTAATTATTTGTGTAATAAATTTATATGACCACCCATCTCATATATATGTGTCTGAATGGATAACAATTAAAAACAGAATAAAAGCAGCAACCAACAATTTAAATAGCAGCTTAGAACACACCATCTGCTTTCCATCACCTTTATGTTGAGCCCTCTATTAATTATGAAATTTTATTTATTTTATAGCCACCCATTTCACAAGAAGTGACTATGAGCAGTGTACAGCAGATGTGTTCAGTATGTTCATAGTGAGAAATATTTTCTACCAATTTCTTAATTAATCATAGAATAATAGAACATAGAATAATAGAGTTGGAAGGTCTTGAAGATTTTCTAGGCCAACCCCCTGCTCATGTAGGGGATCCTATACCATTTCGGACAAATGGCTGTCCAGTCTTTTGAAAACCTCCAGTGATGGAGCACCCACAACTTCCGGAGGCAAGCTATTCCACTAATTAAAGTCTTCTCACTGTCAGGAAATTACTCCTTAATTCTAGGCTGAATCTCTCTTTAATGACATTCCACCCATTATTTGTCCTGCCCTTTTTATTAATAGTTAATGGTCCACATGTAGAAAAGAGCATTTATCATTAAAACTGTTTCTGTTTTAAACAAGAAACAGAGATGCCTAGTGGTTCAAGCACAGATCAAATGATTCCTATACTGGGAAGAGGCTGCTAAGAACTTGTTCTATAAACATGAATGATTCCCATATATACTTTCAGATTTGAGACTCACATATTGCAGGCAAGCTGGGAAGTGAGCTTGTAAAAAGTAAAATGTAAATACAATAAAGTGCACTTAGCAAAACCATTTCTTAAAATATATGATTTTTACTTTCTGCGCTTTTTGTCAAATAATGGGAGATTGAGGAGTTAGCAGGGTTTGGTTCCTTTTGAAAACTGTCACAGGTTTATGTTATACCAAAGTTATGAATTATCTAAAATACACAGATTGATCATAAATTATTAGCTTAATCTCACTACACTATATGCATGGACTACTCAAGAAAGGCTGGTATAGAGCAAATTTTTAGGCTTGATAATTTGAGCTGCATCTGTGAAATTATGATTTAGAAACTGATATTCATTTCCGGTCTTCCATATCAGAGCCATTGTAGCACAGTGGTTAAAATGCAGTATTGCAGGCTACTTCTGCTGCCTGCCACTGCCAGCAGTTTGGCAGTTCGATTCTCACCAGCTCAAGGTTGGTGAGCCTTCCATCCTTCTGAGGTTGGTAAAATGAGGACCTAGACTGTTGGGGGCAATATGCTGACTCTGTAAACCGCTTAGAGAGGGCTGTAAAGCACTGTGAAGTAGTATATAAGTCTAAGTGCTATTGCTATTCCTGACTATAATGAAATAATAATAGACAATAATACACATATTAAAATTGATTAGAAAACTATAACAGAGCAGTTACATTTCAGACATACAATCAAACATGATTGTCCATATATTAAATATGTAGAAAGCTATTCTGACTGCTTGTCTGCTACTGTGTCATGTTAACACTGCTGGCACCAATATATACATTCTTAAATGTTCCATTTATTCTTGTCTCAGCCATCTATGACCTCTCCATTTATATTGGGGCAGAATGGAGAATGATGCATTTTTTTCATTGATTTCAAAGTACAATTTGTGGCAATATTGTTGAAACAACTATTTTTTTTCTTCATTCTGTGTATAAATGGATGGTGTTTATAATTTTTCTAATGTTTATGTTTATTTCCTTTCAGCAAATGAAATTGGCTGCAGAGTCTCTGAAAGAACCCTAAGATGATAAACTGAACAGTTGCAGAAGTATATTCTATATTCTATACAATAGTAAGAACAAGAAATACATGCTTTCATATGATTTCAAACTGTGATATCAAGGATTTTATCTTTATTCATCATAAAAATCTCAATGTAACTGTTTTGCATATTACAATATACTCCATAGAAACTGATTAAAGTGATTCTTGTTAGAACTCATAGCCACTACTCTGATTTGCAATTTCTTAAGATTCTTATGCTAATTCAATAAGCATAACCATAAATCTGACCTAGAGCTTTGGAATGTAACAGCAATATATAAGTTCATATTCCTATGGCATCTTCATGTTAAGTATATTTTGTCTCTTTGTAGAAGGCTTACTACACACTCTGCTATTGAAGAAATTTTGTTTTCTGTAAAATGTAATACGTAAATTTCAAGCTAGGATCCAGAGTTAAGTACTTTGTGTCAATATATGTATTGTAAAACATGTATGGTGTTTTAACTTGAATGATTATTCTCAATTAAAATTATTAATAATTGAATTGAATTATTAATTATTAATAATTGAAATTATTAATATCAAAGAATTGAAAATATTTTTTGCAGGAAGCTCAGTTAACTTGATTCATTGCCAAGCTACACCCTGCTTATATAATCTCTTTTCTCAGCATTTATTTTCTTGGGTCATTAAAAATAGGCTGCGGTAAAGAATAATTTAATCTACTAGCAGAGTTATATTAAACTGTTCATTGTAATTCCCATTTCCCTCTTGTGCATACAGGAACATTTGTCTGTCCCAAATGCTTTTTTTTTTTTTAGAGTAACTTTTAAACAATGATAGTCTTTATGGCCAACATTTCTTTCCATAGCATTATGATATGGCAAATAACTTGCTTTTTAATAAAACATTTTGCAGATAAATTGTAGTTCGTTAACATTTCCTTCCATTTCTGTTGGAGAATGGAAGACTGCAGTACAAGAACTCCTCAGGTTATGACCATTCGTTCAGTGACTGTTCAAAGTTATGACAAAGGAACTTAAGAACGGTGCTCAAAGTTCTGGCCATTGCAACGCCCCTGTAGTCACATGAACACAATTTGAGCACTTAGCAACCAGCTCTCACTTATGACCAGTTGCAGTGTCTACCATCATGTGCAATTGTATAAGTTCCTTGGGAAGTCTTCCTGCCTCCTGGCTTTTCCAAACTTTCATGCACATATCTTCCTTCCTCCTTCACTTACATACACCCTGTGCCCTTTTGGCCTCCCTGCATTTGCCTGCACTCACCTCATGTCCTCTTTTTCTGGTCTCCCTGCACTAGCATACACACATTTTGTGCCCTCTTCCCCTGCACTTGCAAAAACACATACACCTCATGCCTTTTCCTTGGCATCCCTGGGGCTGCACACATGCACACACACCATGTCCACTTTCCTGGCCTCCCTGTACTTGCACACATATACGTTCCCCTTTCCCCAGACTCTGCACTTGCACACGCACCCTGGCACTCTTTTTCCAGCTTTCCTAAGCTCATATTAAACGGCACCCACCCACTCCAACTCTGGGTGTCCTCCAATTTCCTGTGGTACCTCTGCATTCTTTACCTAGGATTTCTTCCTCTTTCCATCTAATGACCTGCATGTCTGGAGTTATAACAACTAGGAGTGTCTAGATTGTTGCTGCTAAACGAAGTAGATGTGATAATGCACTTTATGACCGTCTCTCTTAGTGATGGCAGATCTGATTCCAATTGCTGTCATAAGGACTAACTGTATTAATAATATATATATATATAGTCCAATATATATAGTAATTTCTCCAGCAGTCTTGTATTAGCCACTGTTTTCTTAATGTGAAAAAGAGATTCCGGATTTGTTTAAATTTTGTATTAAGTTGCCAGAAGAGCCCATATGCAGTCACTAGGAATCAAGACTGAATAGAAGATACAAAACTCGCATTAACTTTTAAAGTTAAAGAAAGAGAAATAAGCTAGTGGGTATGCATCATGCATTGTAAAAAAAATTACGTGTAAAAAAACTCTCAATAATGTAAGCTTCATTATGACTATATTGCTGTGAGTTTCAATTATTTTTATGGTAGGATTACTGAAAATACCATCAACACTTTTTTTGTTTGCATCAATTTTAGCTGATTCCCATTCCCTGTGTAAGAATTCCCTCAGGATTTGCTACACTTGTGTCTGCAAAGAAAAAAATAGGTTCTCATACTCTTGGAAATATATTCCAATACAATACAAATACAATTGCTGATTTATTTATTGCATTTTCTATATTATAATTTGAATATATATATTTCACCATGCATCCCAAATGTGCTTTTTCAAAAGGTAAATTAGATGTTGTTTTTCCTTGAAAACATTTAGCTTCTTATCCAAGAAGCTTCTTCAATTCTGACTGAATTGTGGAAAATGGAAGGACTTATATTCATTGGAATTTATATTCCATCCTCTACCATTCAGAATAATTCAAAATGTTATGCAATATTCTCTGGCAGAATAGGTGTTTTTTCCCTACATTATTTTTAAAAATTAAAATTTTCATGCAGCAAGTTAATACAAATTGAAGATCTAGGGAAACTACAGCATAGGAAGCATACTTACACAAATTAAGTTTTCTAATGTATCTTAATTTCAAGTCATGTTCCTATCTGGCTATTTTTTTTCATAGTTTGGATTTCATAGTATAAATAGCCTTTTTCAACATTATGGTGATTATATAGTCTACCTTTACTGCAAAAATCTAAATAACTGCTAGATGGCAATAGCAAGATACAACAAAGTGAATATTTTTCTGCCAACTGATTTTTTTGCAGCCAAAATATGGCAATTTTTTGTGGAAAGAATCACAGAATAAATGTATGGCATGTTTATAAATCACGATGAAAAATTGAAAACTGTATTTCAACATTTACACTTATGCTTTCTAAATCTATTGTCAACAGACTTATTTTCTATTTTCTATTTTAGACATTAAACGAGAACAAGTATATATAGTTATTGTTGCACTTACAGAAGAAACATGTTAAAAGGGAAAAAATGGTACAAGTAAGCTTATAAAGAACTTCATGGTATTACATATACCTACCTTAAAGATTAAATAGAAACCAAATGACAGTTTGATACATCTAAAATGTACAAAAGAATGAGCTTAACAAAAGGGAACCCACCAGATAATTGATGCAATTATGCCAAGGATATTACAGATACATGAGAATCCCATTTTAGCTTTAACAATTCTAGTACAATACACTAAACTTCCTAGCATATAGGAAATTTAATTGCATATGATTAAAAATAGTTTTCTGATATTGTAAGTATGTTGTCTGGTCCACTGAAAGGGTGCAAATTGTATAAGACTTCAAATAACACAGGACAACAGTAATATTGTAAAATGAAGTCAATGTAGTTAACTGTCCTAATACTAGACATCATTTTGTATATAATTCTATATTGGTTCTCAGTGAATGTTTAATTTGAATTAGGAAAAAAACATTCTTATATAAAATATTTTTCCCCTGTCTTTCAATCATGTCCAATTCTTGCAGGCTGCCTGGATAAGTCCCTGCAGCTTTATTAGTAAGGTTTTTTTAGAAGTGATTTGTCATTACCTCCTTACGGTTGATAAAAAGTTACTAGTCCAAGATCACTCAGTTGGCTTTGTGCCTAAGGCACAAGTAGAATTTGGTTTCCTCCTTTCCATCAAAGTGCCTTAACCACTATATCAAATTGGATCTCAAAATGTAATAAGAAGCAGGTTAAGTAAGTTAATAGTTGCCCATTAGAAATTAAAACCAAAGAACAACTGAAATTAAATTCTTCAATGTAAGTGGAATAAAATGATCATCCCGGATAAAAGGATGTCTCCGAAAACTTCCCCTGCATATTTCATTTAACAAATCCTATGAAATAGGGAAATGGTGGTGGTGGTGGTGGTGAATTTGGGCAAGCATGCACCCAGGGGGCGGGGCTGATGCAGCAGGGGCTGGTCCCTTGTTTCCAGATGACCTTGTGAAGCTAAGACTCAATGCGTTTCAGCATAGATAGCCACCACAAAATTGTACATTAGCCGTTCCCTCACTGTTTCCAGGATGGCTTCGCAACCCACATGAAACCATTTTGTGGCCCAGAGGGCAACCGCAATGCTGATGCGGCCCTCAATGAAATTGAGTTTGACACCCCTGATGTAGATGCAGCTCCATTGAGGACCACACACTGAGTACGACCGGTCAGCCAGCTACGAATCCATCTGGTTGTGATGCTGTCTAACCCACATTTTTCTATCTTATCAAGTAGTAGGTTGTGATCTACTTTATCAAATGCCTTACTGAAGTCTAAGTAAATTATATTCACAGCATCCACTAATTTTGTCACTTGGTCAAAGAATGCAATAAGGTTTGTCTGGCATGATCAGTTTTTGACAAACCCATGTTGGCTTTTAGTAGTGATTTTGTTTGCCTCTAGGTGTTCGCTGATTTGTTGTTTGATTATCTTTTCCAGAATCTTCCCAGGTATTGAGGTCAGGCTGATAGGTCTGTAATTTCCTGGATCCATTTTTCCCCCTTTTTTGAAGATGGGAGCTACATCAGCTCTTTTCCAGTCCTGTGGTAGTTCCCCAGTGCTCCAAGATCTTTGAAAAATATAGTGGTTCTCAGTGGTTCTGAGATCACATCTGCCAGTTCCTTGAGAACCTTGGGGTGTAATCCATCTGGTCCTGGTGATTTGAACTCGTCTAGGCTGGACAGGTGCTCACTTACCATTTTCTTGCCTATCTTAACTTGTGTTTCTATTCTGTTTTTTATGGCACTATTTTTGATAGGTTGATCTGTTTTTTCCCTTTGTGTAGAGACAGATACAAAAAAACGAGTTAAATAATTCTGCTTTCTCCCTATTGCTTGTCACCTTCTTGCCACTTTCACCCACTAATGGACCAATTGTTTCCTTCACTTTTTTCTTGTTTTTTACATGTTGAAAGAAGCTTTTTTTGTTATTTTGGACTTTTGTCGCAATCCTTAGTTCATTATGAGCCTTAGCTTTTCTCACTTCATCTTTGTAGGCTCGGGCTTGTTTTATTAGTTTATAATAATAATAATAATAATAATAATAATAATAATAATAATAATAATAATAATAATTAATAATAATAATAATAATGATAAAGTTGGAAGGTACCTTGGAGGTCATCTAGTCCAATCCCCTGCTCAGGCAGGAAACCCTATACCATTTCGGACAAATGGCTGTCCAGTTTCTTCTTAAAAACTTCCAGTGTTGGTGCGTTCACCGCTTCTGGAGGCAGGTTGTTCCACTGGTTAATTGTTCTGTCAGGAAGTTTCTCCTTAGTTCTAGGTTGCTTCTCTCTTTGGTTAGTTTCCACCCATTGCTTCTTGTCCTGCCTTCAGGAGCTTTGGAAAATAGCTTGACTCCCTCTTCTTTGTGGCAGCCCCTGAAATATTGGAACACTGCTATCATGTCCCCCCTTGTCCTTCTCTTCGTTAGACATACCCAATTCCAGCAACCGTTCCTTATATGTTTTAGCCTCCAGTCCCCTAATCATCTTTGTTGCTCTTCTCTGTACTCTTTCTAGAGTCTCAACATCTTTTTTACATCATGGTGACCAAAACTGGATGCAGTATTCCAAGTGTGGCCTTACCAAGGCATTGTAAAGTGGTATTAATACTCCATGTGATCTTGATTCTATCCATCTCTGTTAATGCAGCCTAGCACTGTGTTGGCTTTTTTGGCAGCTGCAGCACACTGCTGGCTCATATTTAAATGATTGTCCACTAGGACTCCGAGATCCCTCTCACAGTTACTACTATTGAGCAAGGTACCCCCTATACTATACCTGTACATTTGGTTTTTCTTGCCTAAATGTAGAACCTTACTTTTGTTTGTTAAGATAGATGGTAGAATTTATATATAAGGTGTGTATTTTAAATATTAGATTGTATGAGGAATTGTGATAAAGGAATTGTGCTTAATTAAAAATTTGGGAAAATATTAAATGTTAAATTAAAATATTAAGGGAAAATTAATTATTAGGTCACTGATTGGCTAAAAGGTTGAATGTTTAAAAATAACTAAGATTTGAATTTAAGATTGTTATGAGTTGAGATAAAAGTTAAGTAAAACCTAGAAGTATGAATATTAATAATTAAATTTGTATATTGGTTTGTGGTACAAATGCTGACTGGTTTTTATTTTATTTTTTATTTTGGGGGGGGGGGGTTGGAAGGAAGGAAGGAAATAGAAAGAAGAAAAAAATTATTAGCCCCAAATACGAGATAGGAGACTTAGAAATTTGGGTCATTTAAAATTTGGAAATGATAAAAGATTAAACATTAAATTTAAATATCAATGGGAAATTAAAGTTAAGAAAAATTTACTAGGTTATTGTCTAAAAGATGGAATGTCAAATCAATTAAGATATGTATAGACTGAAGATTATTGATGAATACTAGAAAGGTATTTTTTGTTTGATTGATAGAATAAGAACTGTATTGGTCCAAATATGAGACAGTAGATATTATGGGGAAAGAGGGGGAATTAGTTGTTGTAATATTTTGAGATTTGTACTGATGATATTCAAATGTAATGGAATTACTGTGCTCAGCCGCCACGCTACTTTTCAGATATGTAAATGTAATATTGGAAAATTAATAAAAAACTTGGGAAAAAAATTTCTATCAACACATTAACAAGAAAAAAGTCAAGGAAACTGTAGGCCCACTAAAGAGAGAAGATGGTAAGGAAATGACAGGCAACAGGGAGAAAGCAGAGCTGCTTATCTCACACTTTGCATCAGTCTTCACACAAAAAGAAACTATAGCCCAACATACCAAAAAAACCACTGCAAAAGGCAAAACTAGAAACAAAAATTAAAATAAGCAAGAAAATGGTAAGAGAACACCTATCTAACCTTGACAAGATAAATCATTGGTACCCAACAGGCTACATCCCAGAGTTCTGAAGGAGCTGGCAGATGTTATCTCAGAATCATTACACCACATCTTTCATAAATCCTAGAGCACCAGGGAAGTACCTGAGGATTGGAAAAGGGCTGATGTGGTTCCCATCTTCAAGAAAGGGGAAAAAACGGACCCAGGAAACTACAGACCAATCAGTTTAACATCAATACCTGGGAAAATCCTAGAAAAGATAATCAAAAAACAGATCTGTGAACAACTAGAAGCAAACAAATTTATAACTAGTAGCCAGCATGGGTTTGTTAAAAACAGATCATGCCAAACCAATCTTATTCTTCAATAAAGTGACTAAACTAGTAGACCAACAAAATGCTGTGGACGTGATATACTTAGATTTCAGTAAGGCATTTGATAAAGTAGACCACAACCTACTCCTTGGTAAGCTGGAAAAAGGTGGAATAGACATCACCACCAGATGGATCTGTAACTGGCTGGCAAACCACACTCAACGAGTAGTCTTCAATGGCACCACATCCATATGGAGAGAAGTAAGCAGCGGGGTACCACAAACGTCCATCTTAGGCCCAGTACTCTTCAATTTCTTCATAAATGAATTAGATGAGGGAATTGAAGGGGAACTCATCAGATTTGCAGATGACACCAAACTAACAGTAGTAGCCAACACCCCAGAAGACCAACTCAGGATCCAAAAAGATCTTGACAAACTTGAACAATGGGCCCTATCCAACAAAATGAGTTTCAATGTGGAGAAAAGCAATCACAGGAAAAATCAAAGGTACCAGTACAGATTGGGCGAGACCTGGCTCAAAAAAAGTAACTGTGAGAGGGACCTTGGAGTACTAATGGACGATCACTTGACTATGAGCCAGCAGTGTGCAGTAGCAACCAAAAAAGCTAATACAATCCTGCGTTGTATATAAACGGAGGCATATAATCAAGATCATGTAAGGTATTAGTACCACTTTATAAAACCCTAATAAGACCACACCTGGAATACATTAGCCAATTTTGGTCACCATATCACAAAAAAGATGTTGCGAGTTTGGAAAAAATTCAAAGAGCAACTAAGATGATCAAAGGCCTGGAGACTAAAACATACGAAGAACAGCTGTGGGACTTGGGTTTGGCTAAAGAAAAGAATAGGGGAGACATGATAGCAGTACTTGAGGGGCTGCCACAAAGAAGAGGGGGTCACATTATTCACCAAAGCACCAGAGGGAAGGACGAGAAACAAACTGATCCAAGAGAGAAGCAACCTGGAATTAAGGAGAAACTTCCTAACAGTGAGGACAATTAACCAAGGGAACAGCTTGCCTTCAGAAATCGTGGGCGCTCCATCACTGGAGATTTTTAAGAGACTAGACAGCCACTTATCTGAGATGGTATAGGTTCTCCTGCTTAATCAGGGGGCTGGACTAGAAGACCTCCAAGGTCCCTTCCAACTCTATTCTATTTAGTACAGCAAAGTCATAATCAAGTATGGAAGCCAGTTAACTTTTTTTCCTATCCTTGAAGTTACTATTGAATCTTCATATAAACAAAGAGTTCGTTTTGGGCACATATTTACACTATGCTTTAAGGTGGATTTGGCAATTCCCCAAACATTGTTAGTGCTATGGCAGCCAAAAAATACTAGAGGTGAGGTTTTATAAAAGGAAGGGTTCCCTTGGAATTTAAAACTGCTCTAGAGGACAGCTTTCCAGTGTCGGCTCATTTGTACCCTTCTGAAATGCACATTCTGTGAACATGAATGCTATTCAAAATAAATGCAATGAACAATTTTTGATATGTGGAGCCTTACTTTGCCAATCTTTATTTTCACATGCTGGAATACTGCGTGTATTATTCTCATACTGAGGCAGTCTTATCAGAGGACTAATTATATTAGATTTTTTTTATCCCACTTTTATTACCTTATAAATAACTTAAAGCCACAAACACACCTAACACTTTCTCCTCCTATTTTCCCCACAAAAACCACTCTCTGTATTGTGTTGAGAGTGAGTGACTGGTGAATCACCCAACCAGCTTTCAGGATTAAGGCAGGAGTAGAACTTAAGAGTCTTCTGGTTTCTAGCCTGTTTAACATTTCATGTGATACATGCATACATAACCAGCATTTAAGAGTATGATCTCTTCAGCTGTCTATTAATTTATGCTATTAAAAGGGTTCTTTTGTTTTAAGGTGTTTCAAAGGATCAAAACCAAAACAAATATCCCTGGCTGCTTTTGGAGCTGAGCTCCAAAGGTCTGAATTGCCAACATACAAGCTTCTGCAGTATTGTTTGAGGTAGTAGACATGTTTTGGAATGTATGCATGTAGACTTCTTTCCTGATTTTTAAAAAGTACATTCTTAATACTAGAGGGCCAGATTGTTTCAACAAGAATTAAAAAAAACTTCAGTCCTGGGTTGTTTTTTTTAAGTAGCAGCCTCAGGATGTTAAATGAGTTGCTTTTCTGATTATGTGACTATTACTACAGATCATCTCTCTGAGAACATTTTATAATCTGATCAAACCTGAAGTACATTTTAAATTGTTAGCTTTTTATTTTCACTTTTTAAAACTATGATCAATATTTATGAACCACATTTCAAATTTCAGCGATTTGTGATATTAATAACTGCATTACCAGATGTATTCATCCAACAATTTGGCTTACATGCACATCTGTAGCTATTGTAAAATGGTGGGCTTTGGACATGGTTTGTTAATAAATTGAACACAGGTGCATCACAAAAGGAATAGTCATTTGAACAGTTTTAAACTTACTATTTTGTACTGTTAAAGACATAAAACATATTGAACAGATAAAAATTATCAAGAGGAACACTTTGCTTTGTATTTTAGTTCTGCTAAGATACGAATAAATCTCAAAATACAATGTAATTTAAAAAGTGCAGCACTTCTAAAAAATTATTACCTTCATAGTGGATAGCTGTACTGAGGTGATACAAGAGCAGAGGGAACAAGGAGAGCTTAATGCTGCACATGTGTAGCAGGCAGAAAGCAAATGCATAGACAATCACTCATAGAGTAATAGTTACAGACAAATATAATCATAGTTTACCTATTACAACAGGGCCAATATGTCAGCTTTTCAGTACTGAAACAGAAACCACACTAGTGAGTATATAAAGTTGACATAGAAATCTTTTTTTCATTGATCAAGAGATCATTTTATTAATTGGATTTTTGTCACACACCATGAATAGTTACATAGTGAAGAAAGCCAAACATTGCTGGAAGCAATTGACAAAGATCAACTGATATTTCTGTACCCTCTCTTAAAAGGCTTAACTTTTCTGCATTCAGTTTTGCTTAATTTAACTGCTACTTGCAAAATTAATTCTCTGTCAAGATTGTCACATTTTAAATACAGATAAATTGCTAGAGGTACATTATATATTCATACAGAAAAATACAAGACTAGTTGCTTTCCACAATATTTATATGCTACAGTAACTATAAGCAATTTGTAAAGACAAATTTAAGGGGTACAGAAAACTGTTACTTGTTCTATATAATTTGGTCCAATATATTTTAATGTAGTGGTTATTCTCTCCCTCCTTTAACAGAACATAATACAACATACAATACATGCACAGCCATTCACTTGTGAACAGATGAATAAAAGACAACATTCAGGCTAACATCTGAACACCCAAGTAGTTCACCCAACCATACATAACTAAAGGCTATTTTACAGCTATGCAGCATAATGGTCAACACCGCTGATCTAAAGTGAGCACCATATATATATTTACACATATACATATACACACCATTGTTTATAAAAACAGAAGAAACAAAAACTCCTGGGGTTGGTCAAAAAGGTGCCTTTCCTAGGCTGTACATAATGTGTGATATTTACAGCAACTTGAAAATAAAAGCTGCAACGAAGTTTATTGCCAATGCCCTTTATAAATTTCTTCTACTTTTTATATAGATGCCCTATTTACTGATATCTATGAACTGTCCATATTTCTGGCCTTTTATAAGATCCCTGCCCAAGAAAATTTCAAGCAAATATTTTCTATGGCTTCACCCATATATCAGTTCTTTCAGCTTTGTGCATGTATATACATACACAATCTTATACAGAGTACTTATGTCATACTGGTAAAGATTCAAGCAGTATAAAATTAGATTGCAACAAGAGTCTGAAAAACAAAAGAGAAATATTTCATTTATACCTTCTATACTTGGGAAATAAAAATTATAAACCCTGAACTAGGCTAGACATTAAAATACACTTGCATGATTCAGAACTATAGATGAATCCATATTTATTTGGAAATAAGCCATAATAAACTTAACTGGCTTTCTAATAAAATGTTTTAGATTGTACCTTCAGACAGATTTACCATACTAAAAAAGGAAGCATAAAATCATATTCCAATGTAACAATTCTTTGGTGCTCTACAATCTATAATGTAAATGAAATGTATTGTACTTGACCATTTTGCTAGCATCACAATACTACTGAGCTACAGAAAGTATTCAGACCCCCTTCACTTTTGTTTATTTTGCTATGCTGCAGCCTGATTCTACAGTTGTTGAAATTCATTTTTTCTCATTAATCTACACTCAGTATTCCATAATGATAAAGTGAAAACAGAACTTTAGAAATACCTGTAAATGTATTAAAAAGAAAAAACTGAAATATTACATTAGCATAAGTATTCAGACCCATTGCAACAATTCTTGAAATTTAGTTCAGATGCTTCTCAGTTCTCTTGATCATTGCTAACATGTTTCTACACCTTGATTGGAGTCAACCTGTGGTAAAGTGCTTTAACATGATTTGGAAAGGCACACACCACTCTATAGGAGGCCTCACAGCTGACAATGCATGCTATCACAGAGCAAAGCCATGAGGTCAAAGGAAGTGCCTGCAGAGCTCAGAGACAGGATTATTGCAAGGCACAGATCTGGGGAAGGCTACAATACAATTTCTGCTGCACTGAAGGTTCTTAGGAGCACAGTGGCCTCCATAATTCTCAAACGGAAGACATTTTAGCACAAGCAGGACTCTTCCAAGAGCTGGTTATTCAGTCAAACTGAGCAATCGGGAGAAGGGCCTAAGAGAGGTGACCAAGAACCTGATGGTCAGTCTGACTGAGCTCCAGAAATCCTGTGTGGAGAGTCTGAGAGTCCTTCAGGTGCTTTTTTGCAAAATCCAAGTGGACTTTCATATGTTTTGTAGAGGAAAGGCTTCTGTCTAGCCACTCTGCCTTAAAGGCCAGATCAGTGGGGGGCTGCAGTGATGGGTTGGCCTTCTGACTGAGCTTGAAAGGATTTGCAAGGAAGAATGGCGGAAAATCCCCCAATCCAGGTGTGCAAAGCTTGTCGTGTCATACCCCAAAAGAGGCTGTAATTGCTGCCAAAGGTGCATCAACAAAGTACTGAGTGACGGGTCTGAATACTTATGCCAATATATTTCAGTTTTTTTCTTTTTAATAAATTTACAGACATTTCTAAACTTGTTTTTACTTTGTCATTATGGGGTACTGAATGTAGGTTAATGAGAAAAAATGAATTTCAACAACAGAATCAGTAGCATAACAAAATTGAGAAAAGTGAAGGCAGTCTGAATATTTTCTGAATGCACTGAATGTAAACTCTCTCAGACAACTGTCTGAGTTGCTGCTACATAATACCATCAGTTCTTATAGCATTGCTTTGAAGACCCAGTGCACAGAGCAAGAAAATAATAATATTCTTATATTTCCCCAAATTGGGTATATTTTATTCTAGATACATATTCAGAAAAGTTAATTCATCTAGTCAAAAGTATTTTTAACAGAAAAAGTGCCCAAACATTCATTTGCTGGCATTTCAGTAGTAAGGAATTTTAAAAAAGCAAATAGTCAAGAAGGAAAGAAAATTGCTCCATGCCAACTTGTGTTACTGATTTGATTTGGAGAATTTTAAAAGCAAATTAAAAAGCACATCCCAAACTAAATGTCCACTTAAAATTTATTTTCCAGTAAAAATAATCTATGGTGCATTTTAAATCTATGGGGAGAAATTGAGGATATATTATTATCAACTTTATTTGCTACCTATCTTGCCATGGGGCATATTAAAAGTATTCCAATTAGGCTCTGATAATCTGAACAGACTCTTCTTTTATTCAGATTCCAGCAACTATTCTTACTCTCTTTTATTAAAAATGACTGGCTGAATTGACTGTACGCGTTACAGTGTTCTGAAGCATTTCTGATATAATTAAAACTATACAAAAGTGACAATTACCTATTTTGTCTCATTTATCTGCATGCTCAAATTACTTTATTATGTCCTTAGTCAACTCTTTATGACCATTCCATTAATAGTAAAACATTGAAGGGCATAATGGAAAGTAGATTTGGGAAAAAACAAACTTTGCTTTTTCGGTATCAACAGTTACTATATATGAAATGATTTATTGGAAAAGATATCAACTAGAGATCTATTTATTGAAACAGATCTCAGCTACCACAAATTGGTCCATTTTAAATATTTTGCACAATACTTTACAACCGATATATACCAGTAATGAATGCTTTCCCCTGGATGGGGAAAAAATTATACTATTCCTTTGTTAGATAATTCTTTTTAAAAAAGATTGTCTGCATTTAATTATGGGGAAAGCTGCCTTAGAGATTTTTTTTTAAAAAATCTTGTCTATATCAAATCAAGATCTTCATTTCAGCCATCACTCGTGCATTTAAGACAAAGATGTGGGATTAAAAATCAAGATTTCAAGATAATTTTTCAGTGCACTTTTGCTTTGTACAAGCCTTGAAATTCTGAAAGCTCCAGAAGAGATTTAAGTATCAAAGTTTTATTGCTTTGGTTCTGTTGCAAACACAGATAATTATGCCACATCTCATGTATTTTAAGTAACACAGAAGATCCAAACAAAATTTGACATCTTACTAAGAAACAAAAAATCTGTTTCTAATTAAGTGCAGAATGTGAAACTACCAAGTGCTTAATTTATACTGGATTTGGACACAAGCCTTACTATAATCCAGATTTTCTAGAGTAAAATTAGAAAGAAAATTACACAAATCTTGGGTTTGTTTGGAACAAAAGAAATTACTGGCTAGCAACATGCACAGTATCATGCATTGTCATAACAAGCAAAACTAAACTGTAATAAATTACTGCTTAAAGCCTATGTTAACATAATAAGACAAAGATAACAAAAGGTTCAGTGAAATAAAGTATTCACAGCTCTGAACAGGAAGATTGGTGATGTCAAGTAGAATGGGTTAAATATGATTATTGTCAAACAACATGACAACAAGTTGTCTGACCTGATGTACATAGTAGTCCCTCCTTCGGGTTTCGCTGAATATTCACAGATATTGTTTTTTCACATAGAGGTAGTTGTAGCACATTATTTTTCAAGTTCTTGTTCTTTATTCGTTCTAATTCATTTGCTGCATCTGACATTTGGTCAGAAAACAATTTTATGCTGCTCAAAGATGAAACTGGATTTACACTCCCAGAACTTATGCACATTTTCCATGTTGATTTCTCCTGCACCTTCACACTGGAAAATGAAATGTTGCTTTGAGGATCAATTATGTACTTAGTGCTACTGTGAATCTGAGAACCTAAACAAATGCTCATCAACTTGAGACTTTCAACCAGATCACCTGCACTTCTTGATGACAATTGCACTGAATTACCAGATCCTGCACATCTGCGAGTGGAACCTGAATTGTTATTCGTGCTTCCACTAGAACTACTGGAAGGACTTCCACCCTCTTTATGATTATCACCAGGACTTGTTTTGTCAATCCCTCCATTTCCATTGCTTGGTTTTCCTTGTCCACTTCCATCTCCTTGATTTCCTGGAGGACCTTCACTACTATCTCTTCTATGCCAGGAATAAGTAAATCCACTGTCTTTATCTAGACGTCGCCTACTTTCTGAGTCATCATCACTTGTTTCTGAGCTACTGCAACTAGATCCACGACCCTGACTTTTCCTTCTGTGGTAACGTTTATGCACAGTGCTGGGTGAAGCAATATTCATTTTTAGCCGACTAAGTTTTGGAGGCAAATTCTCATCCATATCAAATTCATCATCAGATTCCCCTTCTTCAAAAATCTGATTAAGAACTGGGGCACTTTTTCGGGAAGTAAGACGATTTGTAACAGAAGGCTTACGACGCAGAACAACTTGATTTGACAGAGAAACAGTTTTTTTATCTTCTTCATCCTCCTCTTCATCTTCTTCCACTCTAAACAAGCACTTCCGACTACTAGTTGTAGGTTTTAAATTCACTGAGGGAACAACTGAAAGTGCTGGTCCAGCTAATTCAGGAATATCCTCTTTCTTGGCTGACTCATTAAGTGTCTTACTTCTGTGTCCATTAAGAACATTTTCAGCACTACGAGCAGGAGATTGGGGAACAGCTCCATGAGACAATGGAGAAGCTGTAAGGTCATCATCTAAATCTTGGGGAACATCAATTTTTGTTGGCCACGATTGTCTAAAATAAACATAAAACAGAGAAAACATGAAAATGCAAATTTAATTAAAAATAAAAAGCAAAAATACCTCAAAGCAAAATCTTTATTTCATATTAATTGCTTCTCATTTTAATAAATATATTATTGCTGCAAGTAATATAAAAAGTGAGAAATAATCAATATACATTTTAAAATTAATCACACTTTTTCTCATTAGCTTAAGTTCAATTACAATTGAACAATTAATTGTCTGGTTACTCTTTAAATCTTAATTTCTTAAATCATTCTAGGTTGTCTTTTGAAAATGAAGACACAAATTAAGGCATCTTATATCAACATATAAACAAAATGGAAATTCCACTTTATCTCAAACCAATCTTTGGAGCCATTTTTTTCTCTTAATGGCATTAATTGTTTAGTCTTTCTTTTAGTAACTAAAGTGATACTAATGTACTGATATGGAGTGCAATTTATTAGGACTTTAAAAATGCCACGAAAGTAGTAACGGAAGAGGCAAGTCCAACAGATATTGTGGTACTTCCAGAACCATCTTTTATAATCTAGCCAATATTGATTCCCATCCTTGTGTATTCCTGTGGCTCTCAAAAGAACTGCTGGAATCTTCCCATGTGTAAGTGGGACAGGTGACTGATAACCCAGCTTAGAGGCAGGCAAAGAAAAAAGAAAAAAATAGACACAGAAAGCCACCTGTTCACTTTCTCAAAGAAAAAGTAATGAGGACCATGTTAAAACAAATAGGTGAAAGAAAAATAATTGTATTGGTTTTCATGGAACCAGCAGTTAACCCATAATACCCTCTGAATATATTTTCATCAATGAGGAATCAGACCAATTTGGAACTAGACTGAGAATGAGACCTCAGATATCAATTACTTTTTATGACTAGTAGATTTGTAGCCCAAATTTCAGATACGGAAATATTTTTTTATTAACATTTTTACCTCCTCTGCCCTAGTCATGTTTGATATCTATTACAACTCTGGCAGACTTTACTGCTTCAGAGCTAGATCGTTTAGGATTGTTTCCATTGATTGCCTTGGTGCTAATTTTAAATTTGAGTTTTTAGGAAATCCACTCAATCAGTCTTATGCTTGTATTTCAGAAGTTCAGTCCTGCTCAGGTTAACATATTTCCAAGTGCATGCAGATTTTCACTCTTAAAATACTCATAACTTTAAGTTTTAATCCTATCTTCAGACTGGGCATCTCCTGATTCCTAATTTTTCCTATGAAAATCACCCTCTCCAAAACACTAAACTTTTTCTTTAAAAAAAATCTTTTAATTAATTAAATTAATTAAACAAACAAAAACAAGAATAGTGACACTGTAAGAAAATGTAAGTATGGGAAATGTTATCCTTCTCCCACCTTTATTTCAAACCAGTCATCCAGTTGCTACTTTGAAACCATAAAATGTAGCTAACATCAAGTATTGCAGGGGTGTCAACCCTGACTGCATCGCGGGCCATACTGTGATATATCGGGATGTGTTTTGCCCTTGTGGGGCTGGAGTGGGTGTGGCTTGCATGGGCCCACATGTTTGACATGCCTGATTGGATTTAATGTATTGGATTTAATGATATAACTGGACTAGTATCTAACTTGTTACATTTTTTTATTTACTAAAATAAGATTTCTTGCTTCATATAATCTGTTTGATAGAGCTTTTTAAATACAGTGCCGTTTTCCTGAACTTGTTTAGGCTTTTACTATATCATAATATATAATTTATTTTAGCCTCTATTATAGTGATTTTAAATAGTCTTCCTGAAGAGACTCTCCTAATTATATCTTCAAGTTGTTTATTCCATTTCTACATTTAAATTAGTTTGATATTTTTAGAGTTTATTTATTTTTCTATCTCCTGTTTTTTATACAATCGTTCTTTAGAAAAGGCTGCAATAAGATTTAAGTATTATCATTTTTAATTGCTTGATCTTTCTGTATCTCAAAATTACCATTTTTAAAAAAAAATATTAGAGAACACGCTCTTATTATGCATACATCTTAGATTTAAGGCCTCTATCATTAAATTTGAGCACCAATATTTCTTAGCCTTGAAATTCATATAAATTCATATTCTCTCATCCTGCAAGGTAAGGACTGAAAGGGAGACCTTTATCTAAAAATCTACACATCACCATATTTACTATGAGAAAAAATGTATTATTGCTGAATGAGGACACAGAATGCTAAATCAATTTACCATTCTCCATAGCTAACACCCTTACAAGGACACATTTCTCATTTTTCAGAAGTGTTATACTTGTTATATAGATAACTGCATCCATTCTACAGTATTTTTAAAATGTACATTTAAAATAAAAAGGTTGTGAGTCCCCATAAAGAATTTAAATACAAGTAATAATAATTGGGAGGGATGGATGGATGGATGGACAGACAGACAGACAAATAGATGTATACACTAGACACACATATATACATATAGACGGATACATACGCACACAAACTGTCTGTCTGTCTGTCTGTCTGTCTGTCTGTCTGTCTGTCTGTCTGTCTGTCTGTCTGTCTGTCTGTCTATCTATCTATCTATCATCTTAAATCTTAAATCTTACCTAAACTGCGCTTTTATATTGCTTGGACTTGCTGATCTGGTTTGTATTTCTTTTTCTTGTTTCTCTCTTAATATCCGCTCTGCTAGTAAAAAGTAGGTGGCAGTGATGTGATTGTATTTATTAGTTTCCAGAGCCCTGAAGAAATAAAATATGTATTAATGGTTTTCTCAAACTGGACATATTGCCAACATAACATATGTTCCTCAAGAAAAATGTTGAAGAGTACCTCATAACAGAAATTTGTACTTTAGACATCTTTACAAATGGCCACTGCATTACAAAAAACTGGGAAATTAATGCAGCAAGTTTAATAATTACACAACAATACCTGGGGTCGTACAGTGGTTAGAATGCATTATTGCCGGCTGACTTTGCTCGTTGCCAGGAGTTCGATCCTGACTGGCTCAAGGTTGACTCAGCCTTCCATCCTTCCAAGGTCGGTAAAATGAGGAGCCAGATTGTTGGGGGTAATATGCTGACTCTGTAAACCACTCAGAGAGGGCTGTAAACCACCATGAAGCGGTATATAAGTCTAAGTGCTATTGCTAGTCTTTGACTTATGATCTATTGCTTACCAATCGTTTGAAGTTACACTGTTCCCCCTACCAGGGTACTTACTTACAACCCGGTTATGAAGTTCAGAAGGATGTCTCTCCCCCTCCCCCCGGGTCACTTGACCATGTCAGGCGCTCAGCAACCAGCTTGCATTTAGGCTGTTTGCAGGGTCCTACAGAAAGTGACATTTTATGACATTTTTGCCTAAAACCAGCATTTATTTCTTCTTTCTTTTCTTTTTGCAAAACCAGCCTTTACCAAACCATTGGTTCACTTAATGTCTGTGGCATTTGCTTAACGACCTCCATAACAAAGGTTGGTTTGGTCAAGTGGATGATTCAATTTACAGCTGCCATAATGTATGACTATTAGTCACAAGTTGAGGACTACCTGTATATGAAAAAAAAAATTTAACAGCTGAAAAAATGTTCTGGATGACAATAACTTATTGAATGTGAGTCAACAGTATTTCCAATTGCCAGATACAGTATATGATCACTTCCCTATATTTCATGCAGATGCAACAGAATTTCTGACACATATGGCTATACTACTGTCACAAATCTAGTTGTAACTAGGATTACTGAGAACTAGTTTATTTTCAATGGCTCCCGAAGATGGTCTATAATTGCTAAAAGAAGCAACTTCAGGGACACACTCCCACTTTGAGAAGTGGCACCTCAAGTCCAATGGATGGCCTTCCACACTCCTTCAGAGTTTGGGTGATTTATCCCTATTTAGTGGACACCAGGAAGCAAACTGAAGAAAGAAATCAGTCAAGAAACACACTACATATTATCTTTAAACTTTCAATACTAAAGAATGCTTCTGTGTCCTCTGCCATCAAATAAAATTAAAAGCTAATTTAAAACAAATGAGCAATACTTTTCCTCGTATTGCTTCAACTAACTTGAAGTGAACTTTCTCACTTCAGAGCCTTCTTTGTAATTGTTCATACAAATATAAAAGTCACATGAGCAGCAAATCACTGACTCTCGATACATGATAGATTGTTAGACGTCAAATTCAAGCAACCTACTGCTCAAATGCTCAAAGGGATTTAGCATACACTTGAAACACATTACATAAAATGAGACCTAAATCAAGCTATTTGATGCTTGTTTCATTTGCACTGACAAATATTTTTTATCAAAATAAATGTGCATTTACTAATTTAACAGATTTTATATAGAAAGTGAGCTAATTATTATTAGCTCTAAATTTGAGAACTAAATATTCTCAAAAGTTCAAAAGCTTTTAAATAGATTATAAGCAGATACATAATATAAATACAGGAATTATTTTCATATGGAAAGAATTAGGAGGTCAAATGATAGAACTACCTGCCTTCAAAACCAGTCAACAAACACACATGCACAGAGAGGCAGTGAAGAAGGTGTACTACAATATCAGGGTATTTTACATGTCTTGTAGTCATTTCGGCTACAACATCTTGCCTATGCTTTTGCCATCTATCTAAGTACAGTTAGAAGAGTATATTAGTATAGTTGCTGTCCCATAGATTCCAGAAGCAATTTTAAAAAACCCATAAAACTGAATAGATTACAACTGGTTATATAGTTATGTTTTCTGTATTTATTTAAGTAGTCAATTTTTGCTTAAGTTGTAGCTGTCTTACTATGGAATTGTTTTAAGGACCAAAAAATAAAAAAAAAAGAAATAACATATTACTTTATTTGTTTGAAATAACTTCAAATTAAAGTATAAAAGTGCAAAATAAACATTTGACATGAAGGAATTTCTCTGAAAACCAGATATTAAGGACATACAGAGTAAATGTTACATAACCTGATTATGATGCCAGAGAAGTTCTTGTGCTTTTGCATGTGCTTTTCTAATTGCATCTTCTGGACTAAATATTTATAATTACCACATAACATGGTTGTTGACTATGATAGCTGTTAATTCTGGGGCTGAAATCTAAATGTCTATGGAAGGCACCAGACTGAGAAACAGTATAAGAACAGCTACATACTGAATTATAAAACTGTATAAAATGTTACTTACTCCACAATAGTATCTCGATCTGCAATATCTCCAAGAACCATGCGCTGTATGATGCTATTGTGCTCTTCCTCTGAAAGATTTTTATATGAAACCAAAGGAATATTATATTTTGTTGCAGGTGATGGATCAACTCCTTGTAGCCAAGGGTGATTTTCAATTTCTTCCAAAGATGCCCTTCGTTTGGGATCTCTTTGCAACATTCGTGTAATTAAACTGGCAAGAAAAATACAAGCATATATTACAATCAATATATAATGGTATATTCCACAAAGCTGTTTTTCTTTTATAATACAACTGGTTCTTACCCAGGATATAACTGACTATTTCATTTCTAGAATTCTTCTTATTCAAATTTATTTTATTGAGATACTAGATCTCCCTAAAGTTTTAAAATTATTACACAGGCCTATGAGATATTTTCCAAATCCATCAGCATATAAATGTATTCATTTGAGATTAAAAGATATTAAGTCACAGCAGATGATAGCACTTATCTAGCCTTATTTTTATCTTGATAGGTAAGCTGGATCTGACTTGGCTAGGGTTTCTACAGAAGACAATCAGGAAACCCATCACTGTAACTAAGCTAGAAAGCACATAAGCATGTTTTGTTTACTGCTGTGTTTTGCTCTGTCTTTCAGTACATTTTATAAGGTTTTACACATATATAAGGTAAGTATAAAAGTAGTTTGAAAACTGAAGATCACAGCATTAAGTGAGGAAATACTCACTTTACAGAATTCTCTGATCAGTTTAGAATGTCAGTATATTGCCCAGAAACAATCTGGGTCCTCATTTTACCAACCTTGGATGGATGGAAGGTTGATTCAATCCAGCCTCCATCAGGATTGAACTCCAGACTATGGGCAGACTTTGACTGCAATACTGTATGCAAATAACTGCGCCCCCAGGGCTCCATTTATATAAATAGAAGATTTACAATATACAAGTTCTGATCATATTTGTCTTTATAACATACACACGAGCTGCATTGGTTCCTGGTTTGCTTCTGGGTCCAATTCAAAGTGTGGGTTATCATCTTAAAACTCTTCATGGCATGGGACCAGGTTCTCTGAGGATCTGTCTCATTCCAATGATTTTGGCCCATTCCACTCAATCCAACGAAAGGGATATGCTGTGGGCCCCAATGGTCAAAGAATTTGGGGGGGGGTCTAGAAGGAAAGCCTATTCTTTGGAATACTTTGCCACCTGAGGTGAGGTCTGCCTCTATCCGTTTGCTTTCCCAAAGAATGTTAAAATCAAGCTCTACTGATTGGCTTGGGATCTTGATGAGGACACTCCACACTAAAGGTTGCTGGTGGACAGAGAAGATGCCACCACTGTACCGACCTTTCCTTTTATTTCTTATCTTTGTATCTAATGTTTTAAATATTTTTATATTTATAATTTTAGTTGTAAGTCACCCAGATTCGCTTGGCAAAGAGAGGTGAATAGCATATAAATGTAATAAATAAATACAGTTATTGAAAAATTCACATTCTCAGTAGTTTTTTAAAGCTTAAAATAATATTTTACTCTATGACAGGATTTTAATCTGCAATATCTTCTAGAACCAGAACCAATCACAGAATGCAAACAAACGGGGAAACATAATTATTAAATAGACAAAAGGATGTTCAAAAATAAATATGTGAATATTTTGAAGAATGAGGATAAATTACTTCATTCTTTAACATATATTTTATTTATATCCTGCCTCTCCTTTAAGAAATTCAACAGAGCATATAGAATTCTTCCATATCCTTGAAGAAATCTTGAAGATATAGAGTAGATTGAAAGGAAGGAAGGGGGGGTTGTGATTTTTTCATTGTGGTGAAATGAGAATATAAACTGAGTTCTTCCAGTCTTCACCACTATATTTACTGCCCATATATTGAAGTATTGGCATAATGTTTTTAATTATAAGGCATTTTATACAATAATTTACTTACTCTTTACATTCTTTGGATACCCGAGATGGTACTGTGTATTTACAATCCATTATCATGGTCAAAGTTTCACTATCATTTGCTTCTTGAAAAGGTGGTTGTCCACATACCAACATGTAAAGAATAACTCCCAGACTCCATATATCTAGGAAAAGATAATGAATCTTAAACTTCAAGACAGAAAATATTTATATACTATTTGACCAAACATTTTAATTAGTCAGAATTTACAAGATTATAACTAACTAGATAAGGACTGGAATGTTTTCTATGCATTTCCATGAAATATCATTTTAATTTTTATATTTCACTCTTTTTTTAATAATTTTTAACATAAATCACTTTGAATTTTTCAGATTTGGTGATCCTATCAATCAAAACAAATAATAAAACAATTGCTCTGACTGCCAAGCAGCTATCAAGCCAAATTCAAATTTTGCTTATTATATTTAAGTCTCTAAACATCAAGAAACAAAGAAGCCTAAATGAGGACAGGTAGTCCTCATTTAGCAACTGCAGTTGGTTCCAATGACGTGATCCCTTAGCAAACCATGTGACAGAAAGAGATGGAAGGAGAGAGAGAGAGGGAGAGAGAAGGGGAGAGGGAAAGAGAGATACCATTACAAAGACTGCTAGTAGCTACCGGCTTATCTAGATAAAAACTCCTATCATGCAACAATGCCAGTATTACTCTCATTATAAAATGTGTTCTCAGATGCAGAAATTTGAGCATAAGGATACTCATAACTCAGAAAATTATTTTTATTACTGTTTAGTACTATTGATTACCATTATATTTGTGAATGGTTATTTACTGAGACAGTTGCTAAATGAGAACTACATGTTCGTTATTTAGTTAAGCATTGACAACAGGAACAGTCTTACTGCAAAGAGAACTAGAGATCCTGAAATTGCTTGTATACGAGCTTTTCCTATGGGAGCCTACATTTAGGAATGTTCTTTTCTTAAATTTTGTAGATGCCTATAAAATGCTAAATGTTATAGCATTGAAGACCTCTATCAAGCCTTTTTGTATGAATACTGAATAAACACTTCTTGTTTATGTTTGTTTTCCTTTTCCCTTTTTCTGTATTTTCTTAATTGGATTTTTTATATTTTGTAGGCTATGTATAATGCATTTGAATAGAATTAAAATGCCATTTAAAAAAATATCTTCCTGTCATAAAGCACAAGTCAACAGAACCCACATCTGAATAAAGAAGTCTATATCAGATGGATTAGCAGTCTAACCTATTAACAGGCAGATCCATTTATTCATTAAAATGCAGGGCAAAACTCCTTAAAATATCTAAAGTGGAAATCTTTCCTATTAATTCAGGGATCCCCAACCCCCGGTCCATGGACAAATACCGGGCCGCAGCATGCTAGCAACCAATCCGCACAAACCAGCAAAGCCCCATCCACGGGATGCAGACAGCACACAAAACCACATATCCTCTGGTCCGCAGAAAAACCTCTCTCCACAAAACCGGTCCCTGGTGACCAAAAGGTTGAGGACCTCTGTATTAATTGGACCTCTATGATTTTTTTTCAGATTATCATTAAAAAGATAAATGGCAAGAGCTTTGCTGCAGGGCTTTAACTAAAACAATTGTGACCATTTGGAAATATTAATCAAAGCAATCAAAAATTATACAGAAGAAAAAAATATTTGTTTATTTGTTACTAAGCAGGAAATCAAAAATTATTTTTTTAACTTAAAAACTTTCTCAATATTTCTCTACCTCGTTTAGCGTTCACTTAAAAAACTTTCACTACCATGATTTTAGTTATTTTTAGATTGGTTGCTCCCATTAGCAAACAATCAGGCAACAAAACTTCATGAAAAGTCTGGAGAAGTATTGGGAATCCAAGTATTTATCAAAAACAAATTAAAAATTCTATCAAAGACCCTTAAACAATGGATCTGATTGAGTCTACAAAAATATTAGGAACATCAGTGATTTAAAACATAATACTTCATTTAAGGAAAGTCTTAACTCTTAAATATGTAATTACACAGTATGTAATTTGGAATTGTAATGTATTAAGATTTATAGCTTCTGGTTAGCACTGGCTGTTTTTCAAATGCTTCTGAAACACCCCAATTGTGAAAGTTGTTCCAGCCAGATTCTCAGAGCCATGACAACTAGGCAAATACATGCAATTTCCTTACTCCTTACATAACATCAAGTCACTGCTATGGAAACCAAACTTCGTCACTGACTGCCTCTTTAATGCTTGTCAGAAATCTAAGTAAGTAGAGGGCCCCAAAATTTACTATGGATTTTGTTGTGCATATTATTAAAAATGCAATTGTTTTATTTTGAAAAGAATGCCAAACAAACCTGTCAACTAATGCATTTCACACTGAATCCTTAAAGAATTAATAAATTGTTCTTTAATGAAAAAAATGTTAATCAGTAAAAAAAATCTATGTCTTTTTAATATAATTGCATTATGACAAAGGAGGCATATTATACTTTCTCAGTTACTAATTTCTAAAAACATAGAAATAAAAAATGATTATACATCTTTATTCATATTAGTGGCCATGAGCAGAATCTTTTAATAGTCTTAGAAATTAATTACATGTAACGTTCATCAGATATTCCTGTTCGACTAACTACAAAGATATTTTGTCAGCATAAAGGAGTAAGCATTACTATGATATAATAAGAACTCCAGGTGCCTGGGAGTGGTATTACAGAAAAGTTCTATGAATAAATGTTTTGTGGGATTCTCATATTAATCTGTATTTTCATTAAAATATCACAGAAAAATTATTTGTGAATAATTTACTATAACATAATGCAATCTCCAGATGGCACGGAGTGGTACTGCAGGAAAAATAAGTGAATAACACTTTCATGGGACTCTCCTGTGAATCCACAATTTAAAAAAAAAATACCATGAAAAAATTATCTGCACAATAAGATTAATTATATAAGATACTACTAATATTATGTAGCTTGAAACAATTAGTGCAGGCCAAACTCATCCAAATGATTTATCATCAGATCATCATTTCCTAATGATCTTCCAGAAAAAGTGAGATTTTTGACAGTAACAGATGCCATCTCCAGACATGACATATACTAAAAAGGAAATTCACATGAAACATTTCAAATAAGTAGCATTTTTAAAATCACTGTCAGATATGCACACCACAAATCTATCTTTCCAACTGTATACAATTTACTTAGTAATTTATTATTCAAAATGCCTACTTTCCATTTGAATGGGACTTCCTAAATGTATTACAAAAACTTTAAGCAACTAATTAAAAGATCATATAATTAATATTATCTGCCCATGTTCTAACAAAATTACAGATTTTTAACATTCTTTTTTATACTGCCCTATTTCTGCTTCTAATCATGGGAAAAAAATTGGAACTCTTGTGTCCGTGGAGATTCTCAACCATCCAAGTCATGGGGGTCCTCCTCTAAAGGGGTTTTTTTCCAAAAGGCAATTGGACTTTATTGTTTTTTTTACTTAAAAACATTTCACTTCTCATCCAAGAAGCTTCTTCAATTCAGTTTTAGAACCCTTCTTCAAAGAGGAGCTATTTTGGCCTGATTTATAAACCATTTATTTTTTATTAAATAATGCTCCATTCATTTTATTTGATTTTAATGCATTCTAACATATTTTATGGTTATCATTTATCTTAACTGCTGTATTGTTATGACCTGCAGTCGAAAAGTAGACCAAATTGAAATGAATAGGTTAAGGTAAATGTATGAAATTGTGTGGATATCTTAATATCCATGGTCAAAAAATCTCAAGAACATACCATTTTTTTCACCTCCATATTTATTGCTACAATTAGAAGTGTCAAACAAATTTTTATTGTTTTACTCAGTATCTTAACTTTTGACTATATTAGTCTCAGACTAAAAGTCAGGGCATTTTCAGGACAAATTTATCTTTTTTATGTTACCCTTTAGACCCCAAAGGAGAACTTTGAAGTCATATATCCAACTGAATATTTCTCACACAATGGCCAAATGAAAGCAAAAAAAACTTTCAATTGTAAATCAATTTCATAGTTATTACTAAACTTTCATGTAACATTTTCCCAGCAACTATTTTTTTCTATCTATTTTGATTATATATTCTATGTACTCACTCTTTCCTGCCCATTTCCTTTTTTGTGCGGGGGAATTACTATTTTAGTAAAGGATTTCCTGTTTAATTGTTGTACAATACTTGGCTTGTAAGAATTAAGTCTAATGTTGTTTCACTGATAATACTACATGTATAATAAAGAAAATTAGTAACATTAAAAAAACCACAGAAATCCAAGAAATCCAAGTATCTAAAATATGTTGTTGAGAGGAAAAACAATAGATTTATACATTTAGAGAGGAAATATCTGTCACCATAGTGCAATTATAATAAGTAACCATTTTAGCTGCTCGCTGAAGCAAATTATTATATTCATCCTTTTTTCATGTTCAGTAAATCAGATTTATACAATATGGATTTGAACAATTGTGAACTTCATAGGCCTTTGATATAAACTTGGATGGTCCTAACTGGTTATGTGTTTTGTTATTTGAAACACAGATCCTATCTGGAACCCCTGAATGAAGTTATAATTTCATGAAGTAGTTACAATTTACAATGGATAGATTGAAGGTTTGATAATGAAAAAGTTGCATTACAGCTTTTAAAGTAAATTCTGGGGAAAAAAGAACTGGGAGCCAACCATTTTAAGATGAATTATCTCAATAGCATATGGATTAAAATATTTCTGATTATCAAATAGAAATGGGACCACAACTAGGCTCTGTGTAATAAAATGCACTACCCCAGGATTTTAAAATTAAATTAGTTTTAAACAAAAATGACCTCCAAGGTCCCTTCCAAGTTGTTTTTATTATTATTATTATTATTATTATTATTATTATTATTATTATTATTATTATTATTATTATTACTACTACTACTACTACTACTACTACTACTACTACTACTACTACTACTACTATTACTGCAGACATGTTTTTTCATGAGAACAAGCGCTTCCTTTTCCATTTAACCTTGGAAAGGTGGCTGTAGACACCCTTTTTTTGCCTTAGTTTCTCTTGTTCAAAATTGGGGGCAGTTTGAAAACTCAACAATAGTCAATCACAACGGCAAGAGCCACAATGAAAGAATGATTGAAACATCTGAAGAAGAATTTTTGCTGAAAATTATAGGCTACTTCCACATAAATGTAACTATAAGAAGTCAGTAAGAACACTTTATGTTGTACTCCTAAATCAGAGAGGTAATGCAAGTATCTGAACTGTATTTGTGAGTGCAAACCTGGTTATTTGTTCATAATAATTAAGATTAGTGGTGGGATTCAAATATGTTAACAACCGGTTCTCTGTGTGGATGCCGCTTCCAGAAGTCCATTCTGGGCCTAGTCAACAAAGAAAATTAGCTACCGGTTCTGCCGAACTGGTGCAAACCAGCTGAATTCTACCACTGGTTAAGATGCTGCTACATAAATGTAGTTTTCTCTATTGCCAACAATTCTTGAATTGAAATGTAAATAAATACTGACCTATTTAATGCAATTAAAGACAATACTGAATTATATTATATATGAAGTGAATATTATCTAGCACCCATTGTAAATGGCACAGTATATTTGAGATAATATAATCATAGAATGTGTCAGCTTTTAACCATGATTACAGGTAGTCCTCGACTTGCAACAGTTTTAGTGATCATTCAAAGTTACAACAGCCTTGAAAAAAACGACTTATGACCATTTTTCTTACTTACGACTGTTGCAGCATCCACATGGTCATGTGATCAAAATTTAGATGCTTGGCAATTGGGTCATATTTATGACAGTTGCAATGTCCTGGGGTCATGTGAACAGCTTCTGACAAGCAAAGTCAATGGGGAAACCAGATTCACTTAACAACCTTGTTACTAACTTAACAACTGCAGTGATTCACTTAACCACTGTGACTAGAAAGGTCGTAAATAGGGCAAAACTCTCTTAACAAATGTCTCACTTAACATAAATTTTGGGCTAAATTGTGGTCATAAGTCAAGGACTATCTGTAGTTAACTTTAGGAGTCACCCTTAAAATAACAGAAATAGGTTATAGTCTGCAGTTGTTTGAAATTCGCTGATCATATAGTTGAAGCTTAAATGAATTCGCAGTTCCAAAATATCTGGAGGATACCTGGTTGCTTGCCTCTAACACTAGATTAATACAATGAAAAGATACAAATAGGTATCCTCAAGATGTGTTAGAATTGCAACTTTCAGAATTCTTTTTTAGCCTATTAGCTATGAATTCTGGAAACTGCAGTTCTTGGATGACATAAAACTGGGAAACACTGAATTAATTTTTCAGGAATAGCTCATCTGAACACAAAAATACAGCAATTAAGATTTTGTTTAATAGTCCATTAACTTACCTACTGCAGGTGCATCATATTCATCACCAAGTAAAATTTCAGGAGCAGAATATGCAAGAGAGCCACAGCTTGTTGTAAGTTTTTTCCCAGGTTGAAATTTGTTGCTAAACCCAAAATCAGTTAATTTCACAAGTCCTTGTTTTTCAAAAAAGACAACATTTTCTGGTTTTAAGTCTCTGTGAACGACATGCAGTTTATGGCAGTAGGATATAGCATGAACAATCTGAGCAAAATATTTCTTTGCCAGATCTTCATTAAGACCTTCTTCATGTTTCATGATGTAATCAAACATATCTCCTCCATCACCAAGTTCTAAGATCAGATAAAGTTTGGTCTGGGTGTCAATAACTTCATACAGACGAACAATATTAGGATGTTGCACTAGTTTCATACATCTGACTTCTTGGAAAAGATGTCCAGTGGCAAGAGTATCTAACTTGGTCTTGTCAATTACTTTTACTGCCACTTTTTCACCTGTAAATACATGTCGGGCAAGCTTCACCACAGCAAAATGTCCTCTGCCTAAGGTTTTATCCAAATCATACAATCCAGCAATTTTCCCATCATATCCTCGTTTAAAACCTGCCATACTCTCCAAGTAGTAATGCCGACACTTTATAAAACTTGTGTTTTTTCATATAAGGATCTCTGAAATAGACATACAACTCATCTTCGCTGCCAGACACACCTAAAAAATCAGAAATAAAATTATTATAAATGTACACTTAAAAAAACATTTCTGCTTTTATAAATGTTGGACTTTTATGAAAGAGCCCAGTATAAAAGAATTTTCTTGAAAGAAATTTGAATAATTTAGATTGGTCAGTTTACAACTATCCTATACACAGACAAGGTTTATCTAACACTTCAAGTAGTTGAATCATTAAATTATGCAGTCTAGAAGAAAAAAAAAAGGGGGGGAGCTAATTCCACAAAAAATTTAACAGATGACTGCTATTTCCTCAACTTAAAATATATTAAGTAAGAAATCTGAGGAAACTGCTGAAAAGATTGCTAAATATTAGTAAATAAGAGAAATTTCAAGATGAATATCTGACATATTTTCTAATAAAACCAGATAATTTTATACTTATCTATTTATTTTATATTACAAAACTCTTTTATAGGAACAGAGTAGAGGGAGAGAACAACAAAGCATCATACAGGTAATTCTCAACTTACAACCACAATTAAGCCCAAAATTTCTGTGGCTGAGCAAGACAGTTAAGAGAATTTTGCCCCATTTTATGATCGTTCTTGCCACCATTGTTAAGTGAATCACTCCAGTTGTTAAGTAAGTAACACAGTAGTTAAGTGATGGTTTCCCAATTGACTTTGCTTGTCAGAAGGTTGCAAAAGATTATCAGATGACCCTGGGACATTGCAATAATTATAAATATGAACCAATTGCCAAACATTCAAATTTTGATTACGTGATCAGAGAGATGTTGCAAGGGTTATAAGTGTGAAAAATGTTTATTTTTCAGTGCTGTTGTAATGCCGAACAGTTACTAAATGAATGGATGTAAGTCAAGGATTATCTGTAATTGTCTGTACTTTTTGCTTATTTCCATATTATCTCTTCACTATAAGTAATTTCTCTAGACCCCAACCATTTGCATGTGTATTCTTGTGTCTCTGTGTGTGCGTCTCTCTGTGTATACAGAGAGGATGGGGTCATAATATAAAACTATGTGATATACACAAATTACTAGAAAGACTGATTCATGAGACACTTGCTATATTTAGATTTCAATGCTTATCATATTTAGTCAATTATGTATTAATTATTTTTTTTAAAAAAATGGAAAATGAACTATCAGGAATAATACAGTCAAATTGTACAGCCAAGGCCTTTCCAAGAAAGATGTGCAGCATATTATCAACCATGATTAAAGTAAAACAAAGTTAACATTTTTTTAAAAAAAATGTAGCATCCTGCTATCCCAGGTTAGAAAAAGTCATCTCAACAACTTGATCTGGCCCATCTTTTTTTTCTCACTTTAATCCTGTCCTTCCTAAAAGAGAACTGAATAGATCATAACCTTTTTGTCATTGTATATACATTTGTAATGAGAAGAAAATAAATATTTTAATGGTACATTGTCAGTTGAGGATCCATATTAGAACTGTATACAAAATTTTATATCATTGTGACAACTAAGACAAATCTCCTAGTGAAATAAAATCTATATTGAATAAGTTGGGGGTCTACTAACCTTGGCAATGTCCTTCTCAAAGATAACATCTTAGTTATACTTTGATCATCAAGTTTCAAGGTTTCTTCATATTTTTAGAAGATTCATCTGCTGACATTTCTATTTCCAGTACCAAGACCAGTTTCACATTCTTCCACTGTTATTTCCTACATAAAAATATTTACTTAGCCACCATAATTGTTTTATATTTAAAGGAGTTATATAAAGCGCACAGAAAACAACTATATGATATATGCATAAACTGTCATCCTAAAATTCATTTGGAAGGACACATAAACTGTTAAGAAAAATATATTGCTTTTTATTAAAAAAAATCTTAAATTATAAATATTACTGTGTAGCCTTAGAGTAGGGGTATCAAACTGCCGGCCCACGGGGTGGATGCGTCATGCCGAAACCGTCCCCACTCCATTGCTGACAATGGAAAAAAAGTCGTGATACGTTGCGACACATCACATGACATTGCAAGTTTGACACCCCTGCCTTAGAGCATATATAAAATCTGAATTGAATACATGGAAGGAAAAAATGGAGGCTTTTAATACTTCATTTTTTTCTATACCCAAACAGGAACTTTCTTTTAGATTGACCAAAATATGCTAAAGGCAGCACAGTTCTAGTAATCACTATATACATTTTAGATTTTAATTCTAATGGTTATTCTAATTTTACAACAAACTTTCCTTATTTTAAAAAAATATTTGGAGACTGGATGTTTAATTGCATCATCCTGCACATTTGCCATTAGTATATAATGCTCTACAAATGATGAATACACAGGACATAAACATTATGGGAATATATTCCTGGAGATTTGGTTTTATCATTGATATCTGTCCAAATGTACCTTTTTAGGAAATCCCAGAAGCCAAGGGACACAGATATTTTTGGTAATATCTCTGAATGGGACCAATTTCTTTCTTATTCCCAATCTTTTCTATCGCTGATTTTGTCTTTTATATACTTTTTATCAGAATCAAGAAAATATATAATATGTTACAAATAAAGAACATATCTGCCAAAGAACAATTCAGGTATTATCCTCATAATAACAATTCAGCCTGTACAAATTTTGAAGGTTAAGATCTTCAGAAATTCTTTGTAATGATAACTTCCAGGAAAATTCTAAATGGTAAAGTTTTAGAATTTCTTGGAGCATGGTCAATTATTTAATTCGTTGTTAGTTTTGGGACTAAATTATTTACCATATACTAAAATCATAAAAACAGACAAAAAAAAAGAACAATTCTGCATGGGACTACTTGAAATACTAGAATGCTTGCAATAACTTTTATGCTTCCAATCCCGCCGCCCCCCAAAAAAGCTGGTTAGTGGACATTCATCATCTAAAAGATGGAGAACTGCTTTACAGAGTTGTAGGAACCATTAATTAAAAAAATATAGATTAATAAAAATGTGGTCCAACTATAATTGAAATTACTTATAAATCTGTATTAGAGGCACACTTCACAATCCCTTTACAAATATGCATATCCTTTTTAATTACATTGTTTAAGTTATTTACATAACCATTCCATTATTTTTAATTTATTAATCTTCTAAGCAGTCAAAGATTTAAATATGCCTCTAAGACAGTATCAAATCAGCTAAAAGAAGCAATCAACAAATTTAATAATTTCCTCATAACATATGATAAGAACTACATGCCTGATGTCCACAGCACATTCCAGTCCAGGTGTTTTACCAGAAATCCATGATGCCAAAAATATATATGTATATGTGTGTTTACCGAAACAACACATAGACAAATATACATATGCACACACAGAGATATAACTGAGGTTAGGGGAGGATATACAGTTGGGTCATGATTATGACATTGGCTAAGGCTTAAGTCCTTCCTGATCTGGCTTTCCTGCACACATATTTTTCCAAAGCTATTTCCCATAAAGGATGAGCACCCCCCCCCATGGGCCAGGAGATTAATTACTGCAAAATGACCAAATGAAGTTAACCTTTTCAGTGCTACAATTCTGATCCTTCTCCCCATTAAAAATACAAAAATCTAGAGTTGTGGAAACAATGTTCTCTTTTAAAGCAAGACAGAATAGATTATCTATTTATCCAATATTATGTCATTTTCTAGAAATACTCTGCTATCTCTACTACAAAAACATATATGGTATTTCTCTGACTCAACTCAGTTGAAAGTGTTTTTCATCTATACTGAAAGTGAATTTTCTATATTAAATTTTTAAGATTTTATTTCCAGTTGATTAAAATACTGCTACAAACTGCACAGAACATCAATGAAACCATGTTAAAATACATATTATACTCTTGTATATGTTGGAAAATTGTTTGAAGGAGAACAGGAGGCCACTTCAGTGAAACACTGAGTATATTAGAAAAAAAATAAAATATTATATTAATTTACTATTTTATTAAATAGTACTGAACTTTTATGTTAGTGCTCAGAGGAAAGTGCTTACACTTGCAAGCTCAAGTGCAAGTGCTCACACTTGCAATAATCTAATAAACCAAAATAAATTCTATTCTAGAACAGGACAATAAAATGGGAAAACAATATTATGAAAGAATTTGTCAAGCAAGAATGATCAAACAATTGCTAGATCTATTTGGTATCTGTCTAAATATATGAAAAGAGATGTCAACGGTATTAAGGAGCATGCAACTGAAATGGCATCCAGAAAATGTTGCCAGTGCACCAGAAGGGCAATTGATGAATTAAATGAAGTTAGACAAACTTGTCATAAAGTGTTCTCTGAATAACAGACTACATAAAAGAGAAATAAATTGTGATCTTTTACACTGAATATTAAAAAGTGTCTATCCTATTTAACAAACAAAAAAATATTTTATATCATCTGATCACCTAAATATTTCAGTAAATACTCTTGACAATGACCATGTATCAAATTAACTCTAACTTTTCTATTTTTAAAAAAAATCCAAAACATTGGTATTATAGTTACATATAGTACAGGACAAATGAATAGAATCTTTTCAGCTTTATAGATTTCATTAGAATACACATATATGCATACACACATTATACACACACATATTCATTACATACTCTAGTCTAGAAAATTAAACATTGTAAAAAACACTCCTATGTTCAGTTAGGTCTTTCTACATAGTCCCTAACTGTACTATCTAAATAAGCTAAGCCAAATTGTGTATTTCTGATGAGAAGTTATCAATGTGAAAGGCCATACAACATAATCACTACAGCTGGCAGTAACAAAAAAAAATCAGTTACCGGTATGTTATATTTTTTGATTCTGAGAGTAAGCCTTACATTTCTAAGAGTATCATTTTCCAAGCAGGTTCAGAGACCATATGTATTATGCAAAATCCTTATTTTGTCCCACTGCCCTACATCAAAATGCTGACTCCTGTGATTCCCCATAAATGATACATAAAAATAATCTTATTTAGGTAAGTACAATTGCACTAGAGGGCAGGCTTTAAACAGTTGTCTCATATCTTTCGGAAGGATTCATATTGATATTAGCCAATTGTAGGAGAACTATAGTTAATCCAACTACCTTTTGTTAAATAAATGTATTTTAACTTCTAAAAAAGTAAACTTTAAAATCTAAGCTACAAAAAATATTTTTTATTTCAAGAAATATTTCAAGCATTTGTTCAAAGAATGATACTTTAATATATACACAATTCATTGTGTATATATTTAAAATAAGGATACTAAATAATTATAAACAATAACATTCCAATTAATATAATTTTATTTTCAATCAGTAAGATATATAGTCTAAACTATAAAAAAACTGTTCCATGCTCTTTCATCTATTCAGCTTCAATTAAGTAGAAGAAAGGGAATAAATAAAGACGTTCCACAGGTCTGGTGCCTGTGTCAAAGATGGCAAATAAAACATAAATTGATGCAGCTTAGAAAAATGGCTGTTTGCCAAAGAAATCATCAAGCCATAATGTGTTTTTGGCATGACAACGCTATGTAAGCATTTCCACAGAAGAGAGCTCTGTGCACAAGAAAAATAAAGACTGCTATGCTCACTCTGAACAAACCTGTTGGCTCCCTATCCAGCTTGCAGAAATAAGATGCACTGTCATCACCCAAACAGATCTGCAGTTCGAATATATGAATTTCTTATCTGCCACCTAAGCCGGACGAATGCATAGCAGTTGGGGGGGGGGGGGAAGGGGAGCAAGAATGCCGTTCCTCGGACTGCAGGGGATTGGGGGAAGAAAATGGAAACAAAAACGCTAGCGATGGCAAGGGGACAAGAAGAGGTTAAACTCAATTTCACCTTCCCCTTATAATTGCTGACAATTACAAACAATAAACGAATTCTAACCCACCATGCGTGCTCTCGGGACACTACAATTATACGCAAAGAGCCTCCCCATTCCGTCTCTCTCCGTGTCTCGTACATATACGTATTTCCTCGCCTCGCCCATCTACTGCAAAAGAGGAACGCGAGAGGAGTGTGTATGTTTGTCAGAGAGAGAAGCACATGAACCGTATCGATACGGTTTCTTCTGGGCGCCTTCGGGAATGAGGGCGAGAATCTGGAGAACTCATGTTCTCCCATCCCAATAGCTGCTCGCCCCTTACAGGCACCTGCCCCGGTAGGCCTCAGAAAGAGAAGGCCAAACTGGGTCCGTCTCGTACCCGCCCTTAGCAACTTACTCTCGCTACTGGTGACGGCGGCAGGCTTTCCTTTTGTCGCGGCCTCGACTTTCTACCCGCCGCTCCCTGCATGGAAAGCGGAGGTTCCACTTCAGGGTTCGCCGTCTACAACCACACCGGATAGAGGAACACAGACCGGCCTCTTTAGCGAAGAACCGCCAACCAGCCACTACAGAGGGCAGCCGATCGCTATGCGTCTCGTGGCCCGCAACCCTTTCCTGTAACTTCCGAAGTCTCTGCGCCCAACGGACTACGCTCGCGCTTCCTCCGTCCCACGGCGGGCGACGAAACGTACTGACAACAACAGCTCGTAGTCCGAGGACGGCAGCGGGAAAGGAAACGCAGGATAAGGAGGGGCCTCGGCAGAGAAAAGGAAATGCGCGTGCGTCCTAGGAGGGAAGCGCCATCCGAGAGTAGCCAATGGGGGAGTTCGATTTCTGCGGCTTGTCTTCCCGCACCTCCGCCGCGTGAGGTAAGCTGCTGATCATAAGCGCGGGGGCTGATATAGTTGGTGCAGACCTGTGACTCCCGACTGTTGAAAAATGCTTCATAAGATAACATCTAGAGTGGCTTAGTTGGTTAATAGCGAAAAGGGTTTCTTTTCTCCTTCATTGAGCTCTTAATTTTTAATGTCTCCGCATCTCATCAGCAAAGCTCAAGATCATAAACAAAGTTTTAAGGTCACGGTCTATTCAGTGTTGTGTACGTATTGAGGAAGTTAAAGATAGACCGGAAACCAGACTGCACGATTATCGGTGAAATGTTAAATTTCAGTGTTCATTAGTGAGGGATACAGTGTCATCAATGGCAGTTTATTACGGATTAATTAATTAGATATGGTGTGCCAGAGCTTTTTGTTTTTAATAAAATGTGGCAGGAGGCTGGTTGCTGGTCCATCCCTTTTAAAACATTTAAATATCTAAAATACTTGTAACTGTAGCATAGTTATATATTAGAATGGTTTTTTTATTTGCTTTTTATATGTTCGTCCAAATATTTTATTTACTTGTTAAGTTTATCCCCACTGCAATAAAGACTCTAGATGGTTTACAGAGCAACCTAAAAACAATATAATAAAATGTCCATGGAACAATTAAATCAATAATTAAAAATAAAAACAAAACTCTCAACATATATAGACCAATAAATCAGTGGTATCACTCAAACTCCATAGGCTTTTTCAAATATTTTAGTTTTTGCTAACTAATGAGTAGTTTGGAGGTCAAATGAATTTCCAAGAAGAGGCTCAGATGGATCCCATCTGAAAAACAGAACTTGTAAGCTTCCGCCTCTCTTGCTCCTGAAAATGGGAATCACGGGCCTTTCTTCCAGGATATATATATACATGTAGAAGCCGGACTGGGTTGGAGAAGATGGTCCTGCAACTACAACAGTGCCAAACCATGAAGGGTATTGTCAGTGCTTTTTTTCTAAAAAAAAAAAAAGGTGCCGGAACTCACACATGTCATACAACCCGCCTTGCCTACCCTATAAGGTTCCATCCAAAAAAGGTGCCGGAACTCCGTTCTGGGCGTTCTATGACAAAAAAAGCCCTGGGTATTTTAGGTTAAAACCAACCCTTTGAATTGCAATCAGAAGCCTATAAGAAAACCATGCAGGACTTGGAGCTACATATGTCAGCCAGCATCTGGGCTGCTTTATTCAAAAATAATTAAAAATATTAAAATTTTAGATATAGCAATTGAAATGGTAATAAATATACTTAAATGTAAAAACATCAACTTCAACTATGTAAAACTTTATTATATGTTCCAGAAGTAAGACTCCAGACATAGGCGTCTAAGAAAGCAACAATACACTGCAATATTTCACCTACCAAAGTTTGTTTTATTCCTTAAAGAAAATTCTGGAAACATAGAAAAAAGACAACAGAACAATGAGATATTAACATCATGTTGATATCAGATAAAGTAGAAATAAGCAAAGAAGAGCGATTCCTGAGTAACAATATATTGTGAAATAGCTCTGTACCAAGTTCCAAACCGTTCACTTCAGGAGAAAGATATAGAACAGGCAATATGTGAACATAAGGGTTGATTGATAATAACAAAAGGTACTTGGTGTAGCATACTGCTCCTGCTTAGTAAAACTTGAAAAAATGTTCATTGATTGCTTTGATTTCACTGTCTTTTGATTAGCAGGAAGAATATTTTAATTCTATAATTGCCTTCACCTATAAACAAAGCATTACAATTAAAAATAGAACAATATATTGGATGGATTATTAGGAAACCTGAACTCAAATTTCCCATATAGCTATGAAACTCATTAGAAATCCCTTGTTGTATGAAGGAGGAAAGAAGCATTTCTATTGTCCTGAAAATTAAGGCAAGATAAAACTGCCTTATGACATAGAACTGATGATGTAGAAATCAGCTATGTTTCGTTTATATTTCCAAATTATGAAATGTTTAAAAAAGTAGATGGGATTAAGGAATAAGGACTCAAAATATGTAACTCATAGACATGTAATTAATTGGAATGCAACATCTAATTTGCTTCTGCTAATAGATCTCCTCTTATCCTCCGGACTTACTCAAAATGCTAGTTATCTTACATGACATTGTTCTGCTAATGAAATATTTTCATTTTTATTGTTTTGGGTTTGTATTGTTGCAGCTGACAGACTATATCTGAAAAATGAGTACGAAGCATATATTGAATGGGATGCCCCAGGGCTCTGTTCTGGGTCCAGTGCTCTTCAACATCTTCATCAACGATTTGGATGAGGGGATAGATGGGGAACTCATCAAATTTGCAGATGACACCAAACTGGCACGAATAGCCAACACTCCAGAAGATAGGCTTAAGATACAGAAGTATCTTGACAGACTTGAACATGGGGCGCTATCTAACAAAATGAAATTCAGTGGTGAAAAAATTAAGGTTCTACATTTAGGTAAGAAAAACAAATGCACAGGGTGGTACCTTGCTCAATTGTAGTAACTGTGAGAGGGATCTTGGAGTCCTAGTGGACAATCACTTAACTATGAGCCAGCAGTGTGCTGCAGCTGCCAAAAAAGCCAACACAGTGCTGGGCTGCATTAACAGAGAGATAGAATCAAGATCACGTGAAGTGTTAATACCACTTCATAATGCCTTAGTAAGGCCACACTTGGTATACTGCATCCAGTTTTGGTCGTCACAATGTAAAAAAGATGTTGAGACTCTAGAAAGAGTACAGAGAAGAGCAACAAAGATGATTAGGGGACTGGAGGCTAAAGCATATAAAGAACGGTTGCTGGAATTGTGTATGTCTAGTTTAATGAAGAGAAGGGTGAAATGATAGCAGTGTGCCAATATCTCAGGAGTTGCCACAAAAAAAAGAGAATCAAGCTATTCTCCAAAACACCTGAAGGCAGAACAAGAAGCAATGGATGGAAACTAATCATAGAGAGAACTAAGGAGAAATTTCCTAACAGCTAGAACAATTAATCAGTGGAACAACCTGCCTCCAAAAATTGTGAATGCTCCAATACTGGAAGTTTTTAAGAAGAGATTGGACAGCCATTTGTCTGAAATGGTAAAGGGTTTCCTGCATGAGCAGGGAGTTGGACTAGATGATCTCCAAGGTCCCTTCCAACTTTATCATCATCATCATATAAAATAAGCAACTCTCAATGACCTTTTAAAAAAATAGGTCAGGACTTGGGGAAACAGATACATTGACTATTTTCATATAATATGTTAAACAATCATTTACTTCATATAATTAAACCATACTGGATCCACACAATATGTTAAAGTAATCAATCACATTTTAATTTGAGGGGTCTTTGGTGCTCTCTGAACTTGGTTATTTTATTATATAGGTTTCATTACTCAAACTAGTAACATCATTAGTGCTGTTAAGTTGGGTTTGCTCTCAGTTTATATTCTAGTGGCTAGCCCTGTCTGTGTTAGTGGGGGTCATCTTAGAGATTCTTTGATTGGGCTGTTTACTGTAGGCTTCCTTGACAGTTCCTTGATTGGGATATTGTTTACTTGATTGTTGGTCTGATGTTAATCTTGGAGTTAATCTAGTGGAAGGTATTTTGATCTTTTTGTTCCCTTTTGGCTTGTTGATTTTTTTCTTTTGCATAGTATGTAGATATTGTTTAAGTCTCTGTGTCTATTAGTGACTAATTTGTCAGTGTGCCATGTTTCTAGAAATTCCCTAATGTTTTCGGACTTGGCTTGGTCTAGGATGGTCACAGTTTCCCAAATGAAACTATGGTTAAGTCTCTCCATATATTGTGAAATTAAAGAGGTTTCATCATGTCTTCTGACTGCTAGTGGATACATTCTACCAGTCTTTTGCCTGTTTGTCCTACATAGTGGCTCATGCAGTCATTACACTGTATGTTGTAGATGACTACTATTTTTTTCTTCTGTGGCTGCTGGTCTATTGGTTTACTTAGGATGTTTTGAAGGGCTTTAGTTAGCTTTGTGCATTGAAGTAGTCTGTTGGTGATTTCTGAGATGTTCTTGAAGTATGGCAGTTTATTGTTTTTAGGGTTTGTGTTGATTGTGCTGTATTGGGTTGAGTGGCCAGGCACTTTTTGTTAAAGTTGTGTGAATATCCATTTTGTTAGATATCAAGAGAAATCCCTACTCCCTTCTAGCACTGATGATGTTACCTAGTTTGGGTAATGAAATGACTGCAAGAAAACATCCAAGCTCAGAAAGTACCAAGGACCCCTAATTTCAACCCTGAGCTACAAATATTCTCCATTATTGTCCTTTTTATTTTGGCATGTTGCGTCCATCCATCTATTCTTGTGCAAGGATGGAACATGTCATTTAGAAGGCCACCATATGCTATGTACTACATAAACAAGGTTATAGTTAAGGTTTATGGCAACAATCAGCAGTTTTAATCCTAAGTGTAATTGAGAAACCAGAAATTAAAATCAAAGCAGACAACCATGTCACTTTTGAGAACTACATTTCACTGTGGTAACTTGTTTACAATTGTATAAGTTGGGCAATGGCCAGAAATGGGTGAGACCAGAGAGCCCGTCTGTTTCCTCCACTCGCATCTATTCACTTCCCCTGCTTTGCTGTGCACGTATATTAGGCGGACAGGGAGAAAAGGAGGGGATGATTTTATCTTTCCTTTTCCTGCTACAAAAGAAGACTGGAACAAAGCCAGTTGGAAGGGGAAATTTGTGGATTTTTTTTAAACATCCCAATTCCTGCCTTCTGGAATAATACTTTTGTTTTATTAATGTTTTTGTGAAAAGGGGGTTATTAGAATATGAAATTCATTTTGCTTTCATGGGTAGGGTTAGGGTTAAGTAGATTTAAATTTTAAACACTTTCCAAATCATATGACTGACTGATATCTGTAATAATAATAATGATGATGATGATGATGATGATGATGATGATGATGATGATGATGATGGAAGGGACCTTGGAGGTCATCATCTGACTTAATTCTTGCCTAGCTCCCCAAAAAAGAGGTGACATTCCTTTCTATAAGTATTCATGTTAATCTAGTGTTAGATAATAATGCTTCTCTATTATGTCTGTATGAACTGTATGAATTTTTACATAGAATAATGAAAGACATTATAAAGTATACTGGAACAGAAATATGAAGTAATTTAATTCTTCATAACTATATTCTACTCAAAACTCTGATTTCTGAAATCTTTAAGTGAGTGAAACAATACATCATAAGGGAAAATGTTTTGAACCAAGGTACCTCAAATTGATTAATTTACAGAATGCATCCAAAACTTGGGACCCATGACTCCCATAGAATTGAATTTGACAAATTTTATGAAACATTTTATGATAGTGGTGGCGAATCTATGGCACGCGTGCCAGAGGCGGCACGCGGAGCCCTCTCTGTGGGCATGCACCATCGCCCCAGCACACATGGTCTCTAAAAGTTTGCCATCACTGACCTAAGGCCAGCCAGCCTGGAGCCACCATTGGGGAGCCCACCATCCCACCTGCCAGATACCCCCTGGATCTCCCCCAACCCTGCCCGGCTCCCACAGGTGTCCCTCCCCATAAGCAACATCAAGGTGGCCACGCCCACCCCAGCCATGCCCACCCAATCTGTCATGACTACTGCAGCCACACCCATCCAGTGGCCACGCCCATCCAGTTTGCCAAGCCCACTGTAGCTGCATCCGCCAAGTGGGCCACATCCACCCGGCACCCGGCGATACATAAGTGGGTTTTGGGTTGCACTTTGGGCACTCGGTCTTTAAAAGGTTTGCCATCACTGTTTTATAAATAAAATGATCATAAAACAGTTTATACCCAAAGTATAAAATGTCATAAAATAGTTCCTGTGTTATACAGTTTCATGGGCTATTAATGTGGCATATATATCTCTGAATGTATCCCAAGTTTTCCAGTAAAGACAGTACATTAGAAACTCTAACATTGTTGAAGGCATTGAAGAATCTGGTAAGGAAATATCTCTGAAAGGATGCCTCCTCAAAAGGTATACTAGTTGTAATTAATTATATTTTATAATTAAATATTGCTCTGTAATGTCCTCCTTATTTGTAAATAAAAATAGAAAAGATGATATGTGATGACAGAAGAATGCTATTGGTGTCACTATCAAGGCATTTGGTTTATAAAGTTAGTGACTTAGAGACATGTTACTTGATGTGAACTGGAAGGGAAAATATAATGCTTTCGAACTATGACACTTTTGACCTGATAATTCTAGAGAAGTTGGCATTTGTCATTGAATTTAATATATTTTCTCCCTTCTGATTCTTACTGAATGTCCTGCTAAAGTTTTTTTTATTTTGATTTGTAACATAATATGCTTTTGATGCCACTATACAGATAATTAAGGAAATTATCTAAGAAAAGAAACTTTAAAAGTATTTCAAAGCATGATTTAGTGAAATCTTGTTAATAAAGCTCTTGTACATGGGAGAATATCTAGTTTATAATCTTATTTAGATGTTCCAGTGTTTCAGACTTTGAATTATTTACATTAATCCTTTGTTTACAAAAAAGCAATATTGCAAATACTAAATAAAAAGTAGAGGATGAAAAAGCTCAGATCTGTAGCATCTCATTTTTGTAGAAAATACCATATTTGAGTGGCATTATATTCATGTAACATAATATAAATTTATCCAAACTCTTTTCCATAATTCATAATGTGAAAGGAAGATTATTCTTGTTGGCAATTTATCATTCAGACTAAACAACCCAAGAGTAATTAGTCTGATTCTGTCTTTAACAATCTAACATATGTGGTAGTTCCCATTGTAAGCACGTTAATTCAGTCATGGCTCTATGCATTTGTGTTTCTCTTTACATTTTGGAAAAACAGTTTAGCTTTCCTCTATTTAATATAGTTTTAAAAAAGAAAAAAATGAGATTTTTTTTTCAAATGCCAGAGTATGCAAGTGACCCAGAAGGTACATCCAGGATAAGTTGACTCACGTTTGCAGGCTAAGGATGTGTGTAGTATTTGGCATAATATCACTGTCTGATGAATTTAAAATATGGTATTGGCAGATGATGATACGGTACTAACATCCAAAATATATTTGTGGACCATTGGACTGCTAGAATTGTTTTAGTGGCAAGTGACATCAACAACCTAGCAATATTAATTATTCCCAAGAAGTTACCTGTAGTGTATTAGTGTATTACTTTCTCACTGTTTCTCCCAAGTTCCCATATTCATTAGTTAGTAGGCCATTTCAGAATGTATTCACAACAAAGGTGATTGCTGCTAACAAGGTATGTGGAACAGTTAGGGATTAAGAGTGTTTGGCAGTTGTCAGTGTAGTTACTGACAAAATGTAGTTAATTGTGTTAATTACAAAAGGAGTTGTTGATTAGTCTTTTCAGGCTTTTAGATTGTAAGATTTTTTGAATAGTTCTTTTCCTTTTCTTCATCTGGAAATGTAGGCTATATTCACACCAATTTCCTCTAGTAAAATGGTCTAAATTGTTCCATAAGGGCAACACTGAGAGATATTTCAGGAAAAGAGTCCTTTTCTTTCTCCAGCACAATCCTAATTCTTTCTTAACAACAAAACCCCACTAGTTTCTCAAAAGAAATGAAAGAAATGTGCAAGTAGAGTTTTGGGAAGAGAAAGTAAGTACAAAATACAAAGATCTTTTCTGATGACTATCAGAATCCTTGAATTTAGCATTTATAACTGGCCTTGAGACAAAATAGCCCATGATATATGATTTATTGTTGCAAGGGCTAAGTGGTTAAAGAATTCTTATGTAAAGACTTTAATCTGAATTTCATGAATTTTCTATCTTTCTTCCTATAATCTGATTCTGTCTATGAGTTTTAATTAAAATACAGACTTGTTCTATAAGTGAGAGAATTACAATGGTAGCTTTCCATTTCTAAAATATATAGTCTGTTAATACTTTCCCTTAGTGCTAAATACATTCAACATGTACATTCAAATGTATTTTCTTATTTATTACATATTATAAAAAAACAAAATTTCGATATGGAAAATGATTTCTAAAATTCTGATTTGAAGTACTTGTAGATCCAGCCAAAGTTTAGCAAACTAAATGTTAAACAATGTGATATATTTAGATTCATAAAATTCACATTTATCTGAACAGTCAAAAGGAAACTAATGTTTGTGCTTCAAACACTACCAAAGGTCTGGAATGCACGGTTTACTTCCTGAACAATTACAGAAAACAATGAATTTGGAAAGCTGTTTAGGTTTGTTGTAAGCTTCTGAGTTTTTTTTTAAAGGAACAATACTATTAGATTAAAAGATATGGCAAAGGGAACTCTATAAATTCTGCTTCTGGCTTTCTAATTGTTTATTATAAATAAACTTAGCTTAACTCAGTATTGATATTTGGAGATTTATGTAAAATCCAAAACTAAAAGTATCAAAACAAAATAATCAAATAGAATTGATATGGGCATTCATACAGTTAACAGTTAAAATCAATTCCCAAATGGCTGTTCAAACAAGATACAGATAGTCCTCAAGATACAACCATAATGGAGCCTACCCATTACAGTTGCATGTTGTGACAGCTGTTAAACGAGATGGCTTCACTCAACGACTCTCATCCTCTGCTCTTCCTGATGCTGCCATTAAATGAACATGTAAGTTTGTTAAGCAGAGAATGGGATGCCTTAGGAATGGGGGGTTGGGAGGCTGAGAGGCCTAGCATTGGCCCAGGCTTGTCTGTCCCAATCTCCCAATGTCTCTTTTACCTCTTGAGACACTCCATGCTCTGTACCCAGCCTTTTGTGGTTCCCATAGGCCTCAGCCTGCTCCCAACCTGGCTACTTAGCCACCCAAGCCAACCTAAAATCAGGCAGCAGAAGCTTCTGGCATCCAGGGGTTATTAAAGCCTATAGGCCAAGACCTATTTCCCATTTAATCACCTAAAAGACTTGCAGGACTCTGCCTGCTCCTCAATTATCTCCAGGGCCCAACAACAACTTACATTTCTGTTTTTTTCAGAGACTCCTATTCTATGTAATACAAAGCTCAGCTTCCCTATGTATTCTCAGGAGTGTATAAGAAGCTCCATTTTTTAAAGAGGATTAATTTGTTTGTGGATCCATTTGTTTAAAAACAGGCTAATGACAATGTTGGCTGAGGAACAGGTTGAGTCCTGCAAGTCCTTTAGGTAACTGGATGGTAGGTAGGCGGAGGCCTACAGACTATAACAGCTCCTTAGACATTGATAGCTTTCACTGCCGGCTTTAGGTTGCCTTGAGTGGCTAGAGCAGGGCTTTTCAACAAGTGGTACGGGTACCACCTGTGGTACATTGGCACCTGTCAGGTGGTACGCGACTATCCTAGAAAAGTGGTAGCGGGGGAGGAGAATGAGATGAACCGGTGGCAGCACCACACAAGCCTGAGCGAGAGATGGCTAGGGCTGTCAGGGCTCAGCTGAAGTACCAGGATCAGCACCAGGCTCTAGCTGGAGCTCGGCGCTGATCCTGGTGCTTCTGAGCCCAGAAGAAGCGTCTATCAGCTGGAATGTTGCAGCATCTCCAGGATCTTGTGATTTACATTCAGATGCTTGGCAACTGATTCATATTTATGACGGTCACAGTGCCCCAGGGTCATGTGAAATGACCAAAACCTGCTGCAACCATCCAGCAGACAATTGGCAGTGGGGGTGGGATGGGGGGAATAAAACCAAACACCCCCCATCCCACCCACGCTGCCAATCCTCAACAGAAATGCTCACAACAATGAAAACCTCGGACAGGAGGAAGAGTGCCGCCGGGTGGGCAGGCAGGTATCTTGCTTGGCTGTGGCTTGGAGGGCACTTTTTTCAATGCCATTGTAACTTCGAACAGTCACTAAGCGAACTGTTGTAAGTCGAGGACTACTTGTACTTCATCAGTTTTTTCCCTTTTTTGAGGGGGTCATCAAGTTTTTGACACCTTGCTAGGCAACTGGTGGTACTTGGATATTGTCATATCCTAAAAGTGGTACAATGGGTGAAAAGGTTGAAAAGCCCTGGGCTAGAGGGCTGGGTTGGGAGCAGGCCAAGGGCCTGCAGGGATCTGTTGGGTAGGTTTGGAAGATAGATGTGTGGAGGGATGCTACAGTATCCCTGTGGTGTTGTGTGAACAACCATGAGGGTGCTATAACAGATATAACTTCAAAACAGGGTTGTAAATAGGTTTCTGGGTATCTGTTGTAAATATGAACAGCCATTAGGTGACCGGTTATATCTCAAGGACTACCTGCAGTCTTAACTAGATTTTGGAGGACCAATAGGGAATGGACCAATGTTGAGTGCATCTCTGAAGGAAAGATTTTCCATAACATGGGCCCATAAGAGATTATATGCCTTTGTGTTAGGAAAAGGATATCTCTGAACAAATAGTAATTCCACCTTAATTAACTTTAAATTGGTTTCTACCCACCCAGATCTCACAAATATCAGTTATGACTTCCAAATATCAGCATCTCCAGTCCAGCCTAGAATAATGTAAAGTTGCATATTGCTAGCATAGTGATAATTTCTCCAGCATGAGGATGGAGAATCCACGAATGGGTTTGCTTCAGTTTCCTGCCCAATTAGATTAAGTCTGATAACTTGACACGCCTCCTGCTGGATCAGAGCCTAACCCAGTCTTGACTTTGTCTCAGCCCAGCAGGACATGATTGTGTTGGCTCCAGTCATCAGACTTTAGTCTAGCAGGTCGTATAAGCTTCCATTCGTGGATTTTTTCCTCCGTTTTTTATAGCAGCGCTGGGATCAGCGCTGAGGCATCAATCGGGGGTTTTCTGTTGCTGTTTTTCCCTTTTCGCCTCGTTCGAAACTCAAATTCCTGACAGAGCCATGAGGGACTTCGAAAGGCTGTCAGAGGCCGTTTGGAGCTTCTAGCTCAGCAGAGCGTTGACGGCCAGTGGCTGGCCGGCTGGCTCAGCCTCTCCCCACCACTCTGTTCAGCACGTGCTCATTGGGAGGCATCTGAGGTCAGTGGAGCGCTGACAGCCCATTTTTTCACAGTCCGGACGGCTGACTCAGAGATTGTTGCCATCGTTCCATTTCTTCACACGCTCGTCGCAGCCGCCATTTTGCGAGCCGCGCAAGGGCCGCTTTTTTCACTTTTTCACCTTTTTGTGTTTTCGGCCTTATTATACCCCCCCCAAACAACTGAGGTCCGGCTAGAGGCCAGCTGACTGCAAGTCCCGGGGGGATTCTCCTTTGCAGGGCCCCAGCGCGAGAATCCAGGCGCTAGTTCAGCGCCTCAGGATACGGCCGCCATTTTGACAACTCCCTTCCTTGCAGAAGTTGACAAGGCCACAGGTCTTAAGCACACAGCCTAGGATTTAGATAGTGGAACAGCCATCCAAGAGTCATGTGCTTGTCCCTCTCAGCATCCTAGTGCCAACTTATGATGCAGGTGTGCTGGCTTCGCCTTCTGGCCCCGCCACCACAGCCTAGGACCAGTGTGCTAGCCACATCACTAGTGTGGTCTGGCTGCCACTAACGAGGGCACTCATGCACTGGCTGTTATCATTTGGCATTACTGCCACTGAGCAGAGACGCGTGTGCGGGCTGTTGCCACCCCTGGTTCAGCCGCCACTGTCAGTCTCTACCAGGGCGTTGGCACCGCATCATCTGGTATTGCAGACATAAGGAGCATAGTCCAGAGTACTCATTTTCAGTGTGGTGACACGGGTCACACCAGTACTCCACTCCTCTGCCAGGAGATCTCTTCCAGCACCCACTGGGATATCTCTACAGACATGGCTGATAACACACTGCCTCAGCCGGTGCAGAGTACTCCTAGCTCCCCCGCCAGGAAGAAACATAAGTCCTCCAAACTTGAGGCGGCGGGGAAGCTCAGGGTCAAGGCCAAGGCCATTTCAAACAAGAAGCCCTCTAAGGTGGCCGAAAAGGAGGCCACAAGGAGACACCAGGCGCTAGAAAAGCAATTTTCCAAGGCCCAGAGACTGAACACAGGTGGAACGGATGTTGTTTTCCCCGCCCCGCCTGAGGTGTCACTTTTTGGGCCTCAATTCGCCCCCTCCACCTCATCAATCCAACGGGCCTGTCTCCCGGAGGGGAGACACCAGACAGGAGGAAGTGACTCTCCCCAGCCAGGACTCATGCCCATGATGGATTCCGCACTCGCCCAGGACCCAGCCGGGCCCTGAGGCAACATTCATGCTCACAGCTGCAGGGCTTTGACCCACAGACCAGAGGGCATGGCCAGACCAATTCCAGGCACTCATTGCCCAGGTCTTCGCCCAGGGAATGGCCGCTTCATTCACCCAAAGGCCCAGGCCTGAGTTTGTGGCGCCTATGACCCCATACTCTCAGGTGGGAGCACCTGAATATCCAGCCTCCATTTCCTCTGACCAGTCCTCTCAAGACAGAGATACTTGCTCTGAGGAGTATGACCCGCACGACATACAGCTGTTGGATGACGAGAAATCATCTCAAGAGACTTCTCCCTTTGTAGGCTTATTCGATCCAGTATTATTTAAGTTTCTCCTTCACAAAGCTAGTAACTCTGCCAAGATCGATACGGATCAGGAACCTCAACCGGTCCCATCCACCAGTCAAGGGAACAATTCACTGTTCTCCGAGTCTATTATCATGCAGAGGCATATCCCTTGTCCTTCCTTCTTTCTGAACACCATCCAAAAACAGTGGGGAGCACCTGACACCCTCCCCACACCGGGGGGAACAGACAAGAGATTATTTAATGTCGCTCCAGCCCTGTCGGACCTCTTGGAGGTTCTGGCCATTGATGAACCGCTAACACCTCTTTATTCTTCCTCCATGGTGTCAGGGGACATGGCTGAAGTCTTGAAGCCAGAGGACAGAAAGACTGAGTTTTCCCTCTGCAGGAATCATCAAGCTTCTGCATGGTCAATAAGGGCCTCTACATCCACTTCCTTCTTCGCCAGGACTTCTCTTATCTGGCTCCGAGAGCTTCAGGCCATGATTCCCTCAGAACAGGTACACGCGCACCAAAACCTAGGTAAGTTGGTGGCATCGGAGTACATGGCAAACGCGTCACTTCACGCCACCAGGTTTTCATCCCAAGCCATAATTTCTAATATTACAACACGCAGGCTCCTATGGCTCAGACATTGGCGAGCTGACGCAAAGTCAAAGTGGCACTTAGCGACCGCCGCTTACCGTGGCGTCCAGCTATTTGGAGAGGCCCTCAACTGTACCTGGTGGAGAACGGACAAGCGCAAGACGCTCACACATCTTACCAGACGAGCAGACAGGAGGTCTAGCTCATACTCCCGTAGACAATCCTTTCGTCCAGGGGCCGGATTGGAGTGGTCTCAGCCTCCCCGCTCCTTTCCTCCTTGACCCGACCGTCAGCTGGATCGTTCCGTTCCTAGGTCCAGGCAACAATTCCAGGGCAAGCGGCCCTTTCGGGGCACGGGAGATCGCCCCTTCAGAAGGGCCAAGTGACTTCAGGGAGGCCTCCCCCATTGGTGGCAGATTGGCCCTATTCGTAAGTATATGGGAAGCCACCACCATAGACTCTTGGGTGCTAAACACTATCAGGCATGGCCTGTCCCTGGAATTCTTATCCAATCCCAAGAATGCTTCGTTTCTTGTCCCACTCCAAGGAACGCAGTCAAGGCAAAACTCACACTAGCCATACTGTCACTACAAAATAGATAAGTTTGCCTCCGCGGACGCCTCATTTGGTCGGAGGGTGTTACAACAAGTAGTGTCATCAAGTGGGACACAGGCCCTGACCAATTCCCTTCCATAGGGACAGGACAGCTTTGGTATGTCCCATTCGTGGATTCTCCATCCTCATGCTGGAAAGGGGCGTTGTCTTACCTGAACGTCTTTTCTCAGCATGATGATGGAGAATCCACACCCACCCCTCTAGTGTCCGTCAGGTCCTGTGTCAGGTAGGAGGAGCCAACACATCGGACTTTCGTCAGTAGCTTCGCCTTCGTCAAGATTGGGTTAGGCTCTGACCCAACAGGAGGCGTGTCAAGTTATCAGACTTAGTCTAATTGGGCAGGAAGATGAAGCAAACCCATTCGTGGATTCTCCATCATCATGCTGAGAAAAGGCATTCAGGTAAGACAACGCCCCATCTCACTCTAAACCAGTGATTAAATTCTACAAGTGATTTTATATGGATATTAGAAGGTAGTGAGGAAAGAGTTGAAATTTGCAGTACTCCATGCTAGAGAATCCACCAGCTTGACTACTACTCTCTAGCCATTTCTGATTTGTTCAGTAGGTAGCAGAACTACTGCAAATAGTGCCTCCTCTACCTAACTCCCATAGACAGTCCATTAAGATACCAAAGTATCCAAACTAGAAGGATGCATTCCTACTCTATCATGCTTGAAGTAGATAATCTACCACAGTACCAAATGTTGTTTCCATCCCATGTCGAGGTCTAAATCCAGATTGTAAAAATCATCCATTGCATCAAAGATCCTCTGTAGTTGATCTGCCATTATTTTCTCTAGAATCTTCTCCAGAAGTGGAAAAGTAGAGATTGAAGACTAATAGTTCTGTTACAAGAAATTGGAGAGAGGATTTTCAAAGAGGCTTTGAGAAGTTATGATACTACCTGCCTTGAAAAAGTGGGTAGTGCACTGTTTCTTTTTTTTAAAATTTATTTTCTTTTATCAACAATAATAAAATACAAAATAAAAAAATGAACACCCAACAGTAAGGAGAAAAATATTTTTGTGTACGAAAAAAGGGGAAAAAACACAAATGTCAAATACTGTAGATTTAACATTAAATGTAAAGAATCCACCCCAGCTGGATCCTGAAAAGTAAATTAAAAAATGATAGGCTCTCCTCCTCTTACATAACAGGTCTACAAATATTTATAAACTTTCCCATCATTTAACAAAAATATTATATTAAATAAACAAATATTCCAGATGAGGAAGTCTCTGCCCAATAATCAAATCAATGCAACTTCTAATAATATGTATGTAAAAAAAATTTTTAAAAGTCAACAGATTAGCCCAAACATTACACTAATCTTCAAATCCTTCTGTTAACATCTGCTATTGTATTTAACAGGTAGAAAGTCCACAAATGGCTTCCAGCTCTTATAAAGTTGTCTAGTCCATTGTCCCTAATTGAAACAGTTAATTTTGCCATATCTGCTAATTCAGTCAATTTTAAAATCCACTCTTCAATAGGCAGTATCTCCTTTTCTTTCCAATGTTTAGCAAGTATACTCCTTGCAGCAGTTACCATGTAAAGAAATAGAATCCCAAACTCTTTTTCTCCTCCTCCTCCTCTTCTTCCTCTTCCTCCTCCTCCTCGTCCTCCTCCTCCTCCATCACCACCACCACCACCAGTGCTATGGCAGAGTCTGCTTGTCAGCAAAGCCATCTCCATTTGGGTTGATCCAAGGTGTCTTTCAAGTCCTCCTTGATGCAATCCATCCATCTTTTCTTGGATCTGCCATGGGGTGGCTGGCTCCAGGGTCCAGACACATTGCTGTCCTTGCCATTGAGTTTTCTTTATCGCGTACAATGTGTCAATACCATATAAGTCTTCCTTCCCACACTTTTGCTACAATTGGCACAATTCCCAATCGACATCGATGTCGTTAATAGCATGGTTGAATTGCGTTAGTCCAAGGCACCATTGGAGCATTTGCATTTCCATCACATGTATGGCCTGTTCATGCTTTGCCATCATTGGCCAGCACTCTGGTCCATAGAAGGCGACTAGGTGCACTACTGTTCTGTGAATCTTTGACTTGAGGCGTAGGGGCAACTGAGGATTGCACAGGACTCCAGTCAAAAAACTATTTTTCGAGAGGTTTATCCATAATACCTAAAAGAAAAGCTTCAGGTTTCATTAATACTTGTATCTTAAATATTTTTGCATTATCATTCTTATGCTTATCCAGTATGATTTAACATGTTTACAAGATCACCACACATGATAAAATTGCCTGGATTTTGTTTACATTTCCAACACTTGTTAGAAATTTCTTTATACATTTTTGCTAGTCTGTCTGGGGTCAAATACCAATGATACATTATTTTGTAAAAATGATAGTACATTGTTTCTTGAAGAAACTTTGAGATTTACATTTATACTACTACAAATCCTCTCTAATATGATTTACTTGATGTTGTGCCTTATAACTGTATTGCTTAGCTACAAAAATATCGGTCCCAATTTCTGTTGTTAATTAGGGACTACCTGTAAAGTGCCATGTCTAGAAAAACCCAAGGTGGAATATTGTTGCACAGTTAGTCCTTCACTTATGACCACAATTGAGCCCCACAGTTCCATTGCTAAGCAAGAAAGTTATTGAATTTCCCCCCATTTTACAATCTTTCTTCCACAATTTTGTGCTTAATAACTGCATTTCACTGCATTTGTTAAGTTAGTAACATGGTTGTTAAGTGAATCTCACTTCCACATTGATTTTGCTTGTCAAAACATCATAAAAACATGACCCTAGGACATTGCCAACTGTCATAAATACATGGCAGTTGCCAAGTGTCCGAATTTTGATCATGTGAACATGGGGATGCTGTAACAGTTGTAAGCATGAAAAATGATCATGTCTATTTTTTCAGTGTCCTAATTTCAAATGGTAACTAAATGAATGGTTATAAGTCAAATACTATCTGTACTGATGCTAGGCAATAATCTCTCTTACAAAGTAATAAAAAATGGAAATACTTGCTTTTCTGAAATCTGTATATCATTGACATCTCAAAAGTGATAATGACATTTGAATGGCCAGGCAGAATCTTGTAAGCGCAATCTCATGTTGATGCTCAACCTAAAATCAAAGAAAAATATTTCTTTGAGGGTTTAAATGAACAGGATAAGGCATGAAGAAACTCCTTTTGCCTTTGATCCAGAGAAACTTTAAAACTGGAGGGAGAAAAAAAATCTGCAAATCTTATTTTCTCTGTTATTTTGTTGTAAATTTGGCAGTACACAAGGAGGAAGCTGGGCCCTTTGTTTCTAACTTTGATTTCTCTTGGGTAAAGTAGGTTGCTCATTTCAGAAATATTTTATTACAATGCCTTTTTCCTCAGCAGTGCTGCTTGTATATTTGTTGATAAGAGGCAGTGATAATTTATATAGTAGTAGTAGTAGTAGTAGTAGTAGTAGTAGTAGTAGTAGTAGTAGTAGTAGTAGAGTAGAAGTGACCTTGGAGGTCATCTAGTCCAACCCTCTGTTCAGGCAGGAAACGCTATACCATTTCAGACTGGCTGTCCAGTCTTTTCTTAAAAACTTCCAGTGTTGGAACATTCACAGCTTCTGGAGGCAGGTTGTTCCACTGGTTAATTGTTCTAACTGTCAGGAAGTTTCTCCTTAGTTCTAGGTTGCTTCTCTCTATGATTAGTTTCCATCTGTTGCTTCTTGTCCTGCCTTCAGGCGCTTTGGAGAATAGCTTGACTCCCTCTTTTTTGTGGCAGCCCCTGAGATATTGGAACACTGCTATCATGTCCCCCCTCATCCTTCTCTTCATTAGACTAGACCAAAGGTAGGCAACCTTGGCTCTTTTATGACTCGTGGACTTCAACTCCTAGAATTTCTGAGTCAGCCATGCTGAGGTGACAGGGAGAGGTTTCCAAGCTGAGCCATGCTGACTCAGGAATTCTGGGAGTTGAAGTCCACGAGTTGTAAAAGAACCAAGGTTGCCTATCCCTGGACTAGACATTCCCAATTCCAGCAAATGTTCCTTATATGTTTTAGCCTCCAGTCCCCTGATCATCTTTGTTGCTCTTCTCTGTACTCTTTCTAGAATCTCAACATCTTTTTTACATTGTAATGACCAAAACTGGATGCAGTATTCCAAGTGTGGCCTTACCAAGGCATTGTAAAGTGCTATTATCACTTCACGTGATCTTGATTCTATCCCTCTGTTAATGCAGCCTAGCATTATGTTGGCTAGTTATTTCAAGGGGGACCCTTTGTTATATCAGAGTAATTCAACATATTTAAACTGGTTATAAATCAGTTTAGAAGAGATGAACTTTTGGGAGGCAAAAAAGTTAATTTATTCAATTTTATTCAATTGTTCAATTTTTGATATAAGCATGAAGCTACTTTCAAAGCTTTTACTACAAGTCTGAATAGGGAAATTATTTCCTTATAGCAACAGACATTATTAACATCACATTAAAAAAAAAAGCTCCCAGACTGGAGACTCTACTATCAAGCCACTATTTTGTTGTGGCTTAAAGAATGTATCACACTGAGAAATAAATGACTGCTTTATCTAGAGGGACACGATTTGCAACTGGGTTAGCACGCTTTCCTATGGTATGAAAAAAATAAAGTACATAAATACTTTCAAACGCACGCTATAAGGAATGTATTACTCTCAGAGTGGGAGAGAATTAAAAATAAAATTTATATGAAAATACCTGAGTGGTTTTCAACAATGGAAGCATTTGCGTATCCGAACTTAATTAACTAGGATAAACTTGTGGTCTATAAAGACATTTTAGATAAAGAAGAAAAACTTAAAGATAGGCAAGATCTTCAACAAAATGGTATTGATTTAACATAGTGGTCATATTTGCAAATTCAAACAAGATATGAAAAAGAGGTAAAAGTAATGGGATTTTACAAAGAACAGACACCATTAGATAAAATACTTTTGAAAACAGATGAAAATTTGATTAAGAAACTCTATAAATTTTTGTTAAACTGGAAGATGGAAGAAGAACAAGTGAAAGAAACAATGATCGTGTGGGCAAAGAACTTTGGTTATTCTATAGATTTAGAAGATTGGCAAAAACTATGGGACCGAAATATTAAACTTACTAAAGCAGCTGCATACAAGGAAAATTTATATAAAATGTTTTATAGATGGCACATGACACCAGTTAGATTAGAGAAAATGTTTAAAAATATATCAAATATGTGTTGGAAATGTAAACAACAACCAAGCACTTATTACCATCTCTGGTGGATATGCCCTAATGCCAAGAAATTTTGGTTTAAGATTCATATGTAGCTTAAAATACAGATAGAATTTAAACCAGAATTCTGTTTGCTAGGAATATTAGGCTTGAATTATGGAAAAGAGAATGAGATAAATTATAATGTACACAATTGTCGGCGCTCCTATTATAAACGGGTTAAAACCTTTTTACTTTTAAATGGTAGACTAGTCTAATATTATTGTTTTTATGAACTTACACGTCTTTACCTATCTAATTGAAATCTTTACTTTCTCTTTCTTCTCACAATTTATTTTAAAACATGGGAAAAATTTTACCAATGGTTAGCAACATGATAAAATGAGAAAAGGTTATGAAACTTAAAGAGATAATTGATAATTTGTATTTATATTTTATGATTATTTGTATGAACTTGTCTTCTTTTTTTTCATATTTGTGATTTTAATAATATAGTAAATTATAACCAATAAGTAATATATTACTATTTTAAAGTTATTACAACTAATTAGTATTAAGCATTGTTAATTAGTAAAATGAATGAGATATATTGACTAGCTTGTTATTTACATGACTATATTGAAAGCTGTTTAATACTAGAGTAATCATTAAGATTTAATATGTATACCCGGACGGGTTTACTTGCTGAAGCGATGTTATTTTGTGGGATTAATTCCACTTTTGTGTTTACCCCTTTCCTTTGGTTTAACCCTTTTGTATGTCTCCCTTTGTTTTACCTTTGTTGACCTTATTCCCTTGTTACCCTCATAAAACTCAATAAAATATTTGTTAAAAAAAAAAGCTTTAGCCTCAATTTTAGTTTATCAATACTCAAAAGGAATTCTCTGTCTCATCATTTAGTGCAATCCATATCACTTGAGAAATAATAGACACATTCCTTCATGCTTATATAGCTATAAATGTCTGAGAAAGGACTCCACCCAATTATAAATGCAAATGCTTTCACTCTGAGTCACACCTTAATGTAATTGGAAGAGTAGGTTTAGAAATGAAGGGAGTAACTCTTGAAGTAAAAATAAATAGTGGCAATAATGGCATTAAGAGCATTTTGTTAATTCTGAAATAAATATCTAATGCATGTCTTTTTGAGAAGAACAAATGTGATGCAGGCAGCTCTTACTTCGTCTGCTTCAAATGTAGCACTAAAAAGAATTTCAATTAATAATTGTTCTAGATCTTTCTATATGCCAGAATTATTGAGCTTTGAGATTTTTTCTTTTTTTTTATTTTCAGCTTAATTCTAGAACATGCAAAATAAGAAGACATGCTTTTTGAGCATGCACAAATTGATGATTCCTTGGATAAACAGTTTGAGTACTATTCTAATTTTCTTTTTAAGATGCTATTTTTATTTGTTTGTTTTTTATATTTTAACAAGAGAGAATGTTCCTTTTATTGTTTTGCTTTGTTTGGGAAACAACATTCCATTAGGAATAACCTATCTTCTGACCTCAGAATAGGTGTAATACATATTCGAAGTAAACATATAATGCCTTGTCTGACTCTCAGTACACACACTGAGCTTTAATATGGTGAAACATAAATAGCACTTTCTACAGTCTGAAACTTCTAGAAAATACTTGTTGGATGTAATGTGGTGAGAATTAAAGTCAAACACATCTGAATGAAATCTAATTGGAAGTGATTTATTTAGTACCTCTTAGTAAGACCTCTTCTTAAAAAAATCAACTGTGAAAAGAGACTATTGAATATCTGCTCCCACTGCCAGGGTCAAAAAAAGACAAGATCACCTCTGGCAGTCAACACTAATAACATGCAAAGCATGTTGTAGTATTGGGGGGAGGGGGTTGTATTTGTTTTGTTGCACTTTGCTGTTAATTCTGTTTTTATTATGTATGACAATGAGTCTAGTAGAGGGCATAATGGCTCAGTGGTTAAAGATGCCGAGCTTGACAGCTGAAAAAGTGACAGCTTAGGTTCAAAACCTAAGACCTGCATGAAGACTGAGTTCCTGTTATTGGCCCCAGTTCTCTTAACAGTTTGAAAGCATGCAAATGCGAATAGAGAAATAGGTACCACTTCAGTGGGAAGATAACAGCATTCTGTGTGCCTCAGCATATAGTCATGCTGGCCACATGACAAGAAATGTCTTTGGACAATGCTGACTCCCTTGACGAAGAAATAGAGATGAGCTCCACACCCTAGAATCAGACATAACTGGACAGGGGAAACCTTTACCTTTATGGGTATTGTGTCTTGCTTGCTTCAGTTTTCTTATTTTCTAATATTCAATTAACTTAATTTGTCTGGTTCAGATTCATAATCAAGTTTGTTTTGTTCATACTTGGAGAATAGGGGAATGGCCCTAATGCCTATTTATGATTCCAAATTATGGTTTTTAATAATTCGTTAACTAATGTATTGTTTTAACAGCAACCCAAATTCAATGAATATTCCATATGTTTATATATGAATAATTGTAATAATAAGAATTCCTTGAAAATAGATAATGAACCTTACTGTAGATAGTGAAGAAACTAAAAGCATTTCCTTAATGTAGACGAGGGAAAAATCTTTCAACACATCTGTAAACTAAAACTTAGCCCTCAAAGCATAAAACGTTTCAGAGGGGGTCTGAGTATTGCTGCATTTGCTTTGTATTATTTGCTGAGCTTATTAATCATTTGTAGCTAGCATTAATATAAGTGTCATTAGCTTTTTTATCATATGTCTTGAAGAAACAAGTGTGTACATGTAATAAGATTCTATAGCACATATGTTTTTCATACTACCAGGTAGAATAATCTCTTTTACTAATCAAGCTGTTAAATTGTTCTTTATGCTTGAGTTATTAATGCAGCTGTCTTATTGATTAGCAACATCTTCTTGTACAGACCTGTTCACACATGCATATTCTTCATCTAAGCTGCCATGATTTGGCAATCAGCAAATCGGTGTGTGAATTGCCCTTGGGGTGATTTTGTTTGGGATTTTATTGTTATATTTACATTTCTGATTTTGTTTATTATAAAACTGTGTGAATCTGTACAATTATGGATACATTTAATTTCAAGGGAATGAAGAAATGAATAATTCTCCCTGCATTTTTTTCAAGTGGGTTCAAATGCAATCCATAAGAATGGCATAGAAGGAAATTTTATTTATATAATCCCAAGAACAACTCCCCATCTTCTACCTTGCTTTTGAAAAGACACTTCTATGTGAATTCGGAGTTTGTTTCTAAATGAGAAACCATGCAGGAAGCAAACCATAGAGAATTACACTACAGAAATCCTACTATCCAAATTGCACACATATATGTTTATATTTGTGGTGTTGGCAGAGTTTTATTATAGTATGATTTTAAAACTCTTCAGATTTGTCAAATTTCTTGCAGTCTATATTTCCACATATTCCAAAAATTAACTTGACATTGAAGCACATTGTCTAGCATCAGTGATACAATTGAAGAAATAGAATAGCTATCTGTCTATATTCAAGTCAGTGTGTGGAACATCATCATTATTTTCCAAACATCTTAGAGCAGGCATGTCAAACTGCCGGCCCACGGGCCAGATGCGTCACGCCAAAACTGCACCTACCCCATTGCCGGCAATGGGGGAAAAGTCCCAATATGTGGCACAATGTCACATGACGTTGCGAGTTTGACATACCTGTCTTAGAGGGAATTTCATCTTTGTGTTCATTTTGAAAATGAATGCCTGGAATCTCAAATGGCACAGTCACTTAACATTGTTATCTCACTATTCTTTATATGTAAACCAGATTTGAGTTTGATGATCTTGCAGAGAGCTTTTAGGTACTAATTTGGTCTTCCATGGTGTTTATATGGTGTTTGTTATATATTATGTATTTATGCTTTGAAGTTGCCTCACATGCAAATTATTAATAAATTATGTTATTACTCTTTCTGCTAAATCCTGTTACGCTATCTTATTATGGTACGAGATATTTCTGGAAGGAATAAATAAAGGAAAAAAAATGTTGCTCAACAGCACATATTCCTAGCTGGTCATACAAGGTGTGAACATTATCTCAGCTGCCCAACTAATGCAAGTAAGCAACATAGGATGCTAAAGGCAGATGCTCACTTTAATGACAAAAACAAAGGCACCTTTTCATACTGGATAGGAGAAGGCAATAGTAAACAGTTTCTGTATTTTGCCATGAAACACATATGGATAGAGAAGATAAAATGATTGATGATATACTGCCAGATGATAGGCCCCACAAGTTGGATAGCATCTTGCAATGGAGTAAAAGCTAAGAAATTTTAGACTAATGACATTTATGACATGGATAGGTTAAAGATTTTAGGGTATCTAGTTACTGATGTGTCACATATGAAAAGTAAATACAACAGTGCAATGATGGAATTATAGTACTAACATGGAATATAATTACAAATATGGGAAAGCTCAACATGGTAAAATAGGAAATGAATCAATTACATACTGATATCTTAGGCATCAGCCAACTGAACATTGAGACATATTAGTAATTTTCAACCAAAAGATCATACTATTTATTATTATGGATATGAAAAACACAGAAGGAACAGCATTGTGTTCATATTTAGGAAAGTTATAGCAAAGGCGGTACTTGCATACAGTGCAAACAATATCAAATAATATCAATTAAACTTCACAGACATAACTTGATGATTATCCAAATGTGGGTCTAACTGCTGATGCAAAAGTAGAGTTAGACACGTTCAGTCTTATGGTTGGAGACTGGCATATCAAGGGTAAAAATATAAGGAGAAAATGTAGTTGAACTGGAAGGTCTAGGAAATAAAATAGGAGAATGGCTTATCAATTTCTGCCAATCCAATTATTTCTTCATGGCTAGTATATTCTTTAAATAATTAAAATGATGCCAATATAAATGGGCATCACCAGGCAGAGGACCACAGGAATCAAGTTAGCTATATTATTAATACAAGAAAATGTAAGTTATAATAGGAAAAATCTGACCAGAAGGTGACTGGAACAGATCATAAACTGCTTATATTCAAGTTCCAAGTCAAGTTAAAAGTAGAAGTACAATACCAATTAATTTCCATAATATGATCTTGAGCATATACACAACACTTTCAAGGAGAGTGTCAGAAATTTCTTTGGAATATTAGAACTCATAAATACGGAAGCAGAGGAACAATGGAGTAAATCAAAGAGGTTGTTATGGACAAAAATGAAATGAGACTGCCCAAAACCAAGAAATAGAAGAAACCAAGCTGAATATCAGAAAAGATGGTAGAAATTGCCAAAAAGAGAAGAGAAGCCATAGTCAAGAAAGATAAATATCTCAGACAGGAAATTAATAATAATTTGAGAGAAAAGACAAAAAAAACCTAGTATTAAACAATAGAATAGAAGCCACATAAAATCATCAAGAATTGGACACGACTGCATAGATAACATCATCATCATTACCTTACCAAACAATGCCAGCAGATCTGGAGAGCAATTATACAGTGGCCAATATTGTAGAAGAAGTTTCATACCGATACCAAAGAAAGGAGACTTAACGGAATGGGCAAACTATCACACCATATTTTTAATCTCACATACTAATAAAATAATAGGATCATCCTACACAGATTAAAATTGTACATGGAAACAGAAATGTCATGTTTTAGTTGGCTTTAGAAAAAGCTGAGGAATAAGAAATATTATTGCTAGTGTACATTGATTAATTGAGAAATCCAAATAATATTCTAAGTCAATATGAGCTCCATTGACTATAAAGAAATTTTAATTGTGCCAATGATGGCAAGCTATATAATATTTTTAGAAAAATGGGAATCCCAGAATGTCTCATTATCGTTGTGCTCTTTGTACAATGGATAAAACATGGTGAAACAATGGAATGAGAGAAGCCTATACTGTATATATTCTCTTTTGGGATGCCTTGGGATTGGCCTTTCAAGGCAACTAACTTGAAATCCATGCGGGCTGGTTCGGCAAATAGGTAGCCTTTCTGAAGCCTAGATATCAGTCCAAATGGCTTATAGCAGTGATGGCGAACATTTTAGAGACTGAGTGCCCAAACTGCAACCCAAAACCCAGTTATGTATTGTCGGGTGCTGGGTGGGCGTGGCCCATTGGGTGGGTGTGGCTGTGGTGGTAACAGCAGACTGGGTGGGACTAAAAAGTTCAATCAATCAATTCCAACTTTGCAAGATCTTTTTTTTTTCAGCAAGAAGTTGAAATTGATTGATTGATTGAACCCTTTTTTTTTGCACCCGGCAGCAGAGGTCTAAAGTGAAAAGGTTTTATAAAACCCAGCTGAAGGCCTAGGACTGGGGTGATGGCTTGCGTGCCCACAGAGAGGGCTCTGCCTGCCACCTGTGGCACGCGTGCCACAGGTTCGCCACCATGGGCTTATAGTAATAGGACACAGCACTGATCTTAAAGGTTGCGTATAAGGTCCTGAATTGTTTATGCAGAAATTTTTAAATTTCCCTCCTCTCTTCAACTAGTAGGCAAAACAATTCATTTCTAAAAGATGTATAAATATAATCAGTAAAAATAATTAAGAGCTTGGTGATTATTTGTTCTCATGAGGTGTTCTCTGATGTGATCAGAATTTCAAAATATGCTTTCCCCATAGGTGAAGGAATTTTAAATTACCAAGATTGGCAATTGGGAAAAAGTTTTGGCAAGAATCAGTTCTCAGATAAATCTCACTAGCTACAGTACTGCCACTGAACAAAGTTAGCTGAGTGTGTAATATTGTTGGATATTGGTTGGATATCTACAAATAAAAGGATGACAGATTTAAGACTTTGAAAAAGAGATTCTTGTTAACTCAGTTACACCAGGTCCCACTGCTTTTCTTTCCATTCTTCTGATTCACATTTAATGTTTCACAGAAACAATTTAAAATTTCACTATTGATTCCCAAACATCTATCTTATGGCCTATAATTTTTGTATAATAATTTGGTCCTGTTTTTTAAGCTATGTTTTCATAATTTCAATAAAATGTCCATTAATTGCAGTGTGTAAAATGATTTACACACTTTTATTTTTATTTTGTGCTGAAAGGAAGCATCATTTTTAAAATAATTTTATTAAAATTATCAAAATATAAATTATAAGTGAAAATAAAGATAATGGGAAACAAGGAAAGGGAAAGGAGGGAGAGGTGTAGAGTAAAGGGGGAAAAAAGAACAAGACATTAACTTCCAACTCTTTTCAACTTAGTAGAATAAAGGTAATATTATAGTCTCCAATTTTTACTTAGTAGATACTAGCCATTTACATAACAACAAACATCTAATAAGCAAAATCCAAAGTCAGAATTTTTTTTTGTCTCTAGCACAAAATCTAGAAGCAGTTTCCAACTAGAAACAAAATTGAATGTATTCTTTTCTTTAATTACTGTAGCTAATCTCTATTAGCTCCATCGATTTTTCTAGCCATTCTTCATAGGAAATATCTTTTTTTTTCTTCATTGGCAAGTCAGCATGATTGTGTTCTGCCCCAGTTTGTTCTTAAAAGCACTAAAATATATTATTAGAATATCATGAATATGGGACATGGATTGGTAAATGGACAGAAAATCCAGAAGTAACACTGTTCATATTTTCATAGAATCATAGACTATAAGGAATGGAAGTTATCCGCGAAACCATCTCATCCAGCCCCTTTTCCAATGCATAATCTATTATTAGACAGCCATCCAGCCTCTTTAAATAACTCCAGTAAAAGAAACTTCAACTTTTCCCTAATCAAAATCTCCTTCTTGACATTTCAAATCGTTGTTTTATGCCCTGCTTTAGCAAAAACTCAGAGCTATTATCCCCCATCTTTTATATGACACTCTCTTATATATTAGAAGAGAACTATCACTTACCCACGAAGTTTTCTGTTTTCTGGGCAAAACATATCAAAAGCTTTCGACACTTGTTCCTCATAAGTTTCTTTCTTCCAGTCCTTATAACTCTGGGTGTAGTTTGTCTTTCTAAGATGTACCCAGAATTGAATGGAATATTCTAGGTATAGTCTGATCAGTGCAGAATGAATATACATTATTTTGATGTTGACTGTATTTCTGTGATGCATTCTAGTATTGCATTTGTAGTTTTTTGCAATTACTGTATATCACACACTGTTCACTTGTGTTCAGTTTGTAATCAATCAAGACACCCTGATTAGTTTCTACATGTACTGGTGCCCAGAAAATTGTTCTCCCCAATCCTGTAATTAAGCCTTTGATTTTTCTACTGAAATGTAGGATATTGCATTTGTTCTTTTGAAATCCATTTTACTGTTTTCCGACCTGTGTTCCAGCTAGCCAAGATCCTCCTCTTATTCAAATGTTTTGGTACAGTTCTGAAAGCAAAAATAGGAGTATAAAAATGTGTAAATTAGATCAAGATATACACAAAATGCATACATTAGTAAAAATAATATACAAAGGTAGCATGCTATAAAAATATACTTGGAAAATGTGCTTACCAAGATATTTTTATCCCCCCCCCAGCATTAAGTAGCTGAAACACATAGAAAAATTACATACTTTTAATGTATTTTTTAAAAAATATGAAATTGATGTGGAAATGTAGTTAGCCAAACTAAACTAGAAGAATGAAAATGAGAGAAATCAAAATGGAAATTTCGGTCTATTCTTAATATTTTATGGTTGTACAGAAAGAAATTTTATAGTATCAGGCTAAGCAGTTCTTGTCCTGAGATGGCAGTTTACAGCTGCTATGGAGAGATACAACTGTATTTTATGTGTTCTCATCCAAGGATAGAAGGGAGGGCAGGAGTTCTTAAAACCAATGATCCTTTTTATCCAAAATATGGACTCTATCCAAAATGTGGACTTTAAGAGAGGATCATTAGCTTGAAAGAAGGGTAAAAGAGTCCATCTATGTTAGAATTGAACATAGAAATTTGTTGTTTGCAAATATTTGCAGAGCATTCTTAAATGGAATTAAGGGAAGTAACAAGGTGGATCTGCAACTGCTGTTCAGAAACTTGTCACTTTATATCACAAGTCGGCAACCCGTGGCTCTGGAGCCACATGCGGCTCTTTGAGCCTTCTGCAGCTCCCAGTCTCCTCTGCCATTTGCAAAGAGAGAGAGACAGAGACAGAGAAAGGCACTTGCGCTTCCCTTCTCTCCCTCCCTCCCTCTCTCTCTCTCTCTCTCTCTCTCTCTCTCTCTCTCTCTGTGTGTGTGTGTGTGTGTGTGTGTGTGTGTGTAAAAAAGAGTGGTCTTACGCTGTTCTCCGATGAGCTGACAAGCTTATTGGGCGGGGCTCCTGCCTTGTCTGTGTCTCTGCAGGAAACAGGAAGGGCAGGAGAGAGCCAGCCCAATAAGAATGTGTGTCAGCTTGTTGGAGAATAGCCTGAAGCCAGTTTGCCAGGTGAGCAGAAGATCGGAGAGAGGGAGAGGGGGGGAGAGAGAAGGAAAGCGCAAGTGCCTCTCTCTGTCTCTGTTTCTCTCTCTGCAAATGGCAGAGGAGGCTGGGAGTTTTGCAGCACCCAGTGTTTTCTTTTCTCTGGGAAACGGGTCCAAGTGGCTCTTTGAGTGTTTAAGGTTGCAGACCCCTCCTCTATAGCATGAAGCGGGAGGTAAAGAGAAGTAGCATTTCTATCCCCATGCTATCAGAGCATGGTTTTGAGAAGAGTTCTTCCTTTGGGGCATGACTGGAATGCTTATGCCCTTGCTATTTCCTTTGGGCAATGCAGTGACTTCAGGTTCAATTTATATGAAATTGATTGTCCTCCCCTGCCTCCCCAAGAAAATTATTAGAATATCCCATTTCAGGGTTTTTATTTGCTGTAATAGTTTTCTGCCTATATAGACACACAAGGAGACTATTGCTAATAGAAAGCATTACCAGATGGAAAATTCCTTTGCTGCCTCTTATTCTCTACTGCCAACAAGGGGATATTAAAACTGATTTCAGTTTAGGAATATGCATTTTCAAATCTGGAAATAACAGACTGTTCATGCAAAGTCTTTTCATTTGCACAAAACAATAACAATGATAGCGAGTGGGTTCACATATACTAATTAATGATTTGCTGAAATATGATATGTTAACTCACAATTGGCTAATTTTACACATAATGGTAAACCTTAAACCCTAGTTTACAAACTATAATGGGGTCACATATCACATTATTGTATAACTAAATGAGATGTCCTCAGCCATTTCTTCATTCAAGCATCCACTATTGGAATCTTGAGAAAAGGTAATCACAATCCTCTCCTAATTTCATATTTGGAAATCTCAATATGCATATGAGTTTAGTGTAGATCTAACATAGTCAATATTGCTTAAAATCAGCTCATCAAGTTCAATCACGTCAATTTTGTGCATAAATACTCAAATATGTCTACCATAATATGCCTTACAGGCAATCAGGAGCCTTCCAGATGCTTTGGACTTACAACTCTGATATTTTCATTGGCATGACTGATGAGAGTTACTGCAAAGTACCAACAGGACATCAAGTTATCTGTGATCAGTGTACCTCTTGATATTCTGTAAAATTTAATTCCCTAGTATAATATTTATTTATAACTAATATGAAAAATTTATCTTAAGTAGTTTATCTTTGGAACATATAAAACTAGCATTGTTGATGCTTATGCTCAATTGCTACACAATTTCCTCTTTCAAATAGTATTACAATCTACATAGATGCAAGGCTATAAGAGACAGCTGGGATGTGCTGATATAACAATCTTCTCAGCTGTTGGATTTGTGCTGCCAGATTCATTCCTGACACAAGCTGAGACAAACCATTGGCCTGACCCTGAAGACTGATATTAAAATATGTCAAAATTCATGGGAGAATAAAAATAAAAGGAGGTGCCATGTGAGATTCACATGGACGCTGCTAAGGTTGCTGGGTAGCTTAGGGACAGAACGGACAAAACGGGAACATACAAAGCAGCGTGAAGAGTAAAAGGGTTGGTTATGGTCAAGAGCATGAATGGGCAACATACAGGGATTAGTCACAATAAAGGGAACATGATAGCAATAGAAAATATTTGCTCATTCCATTCACTATGAGAGAGAAACAGTAGTTTTAACAAAGAAGATGGAAGGAGAAACTAACCCAAACAGACTTATATTGTTCCATATCCTCAGTCAGCTGAGTATTCTTTCCATCTCATTTCACCCCAGGCAGTGAAGTATCACAACTGCCCAGTGTGACTTCCCACACAAACATGTAATGTTTTGTATGGATCATGGACCTCTTGTGTTAATTCCATGGTCAGCTAAGGGTTCATGGCTCACAGTATGGGAACCATCACAATATAGAAAATAAAGAACAACCTGCCTCCAGAAGCGGTGAATGCTCCAACACTGGAAGTTTTTAAGAAGAGACTGGACAGCCATTTGTCCGAAATGGTATAGGGTTTCCTGCCTGAGCAGGGGTTGGACTAGATGACCTCCAAGGTCCCTTCCAACTTTATTATTATTGTTGTTGTTGTTGTTGTTGTTGTTGTTGTTATTATTATTATTATTATTATTATTATTATTATTATTATTATTAAGAGTTGGGTAAAGTCGACTGAATATTACTGTTATAAGATAATTTTTATTTGCACATAATATGGTTTTAAAGGTAAAGATATTGGAGAATTCCATTTGCTTCACATGTTTAAACAATCTATACTAATCTGTCCATCCCAACTATTATGTGGGTCAGAATACCCAGCTATGTTTTAGATCCCATAATTCTCTGGATTTTGTAATGCAATGATTGGCTTAAATGTTCGGTATAGAAAATGCATAGAAAAGCTGTGTGCAAATCATGCTTATGTCAATTACAAAGTACACATATTGCAGAAAGTTATATATGAAGACAATTATTTTCTTACCTTCTTTAAATTTCCAGAATGATATTGATACTTGAAGAAACTGACCTATTTTTGATTAACCACACAATATATTCATATTCATAAATTATAATATCCTTATGTTACCCCAAGACAGCCTATTCTTTTTAAAATGGGGAGGTATTAGATCTCTTTCTTGACTATCCTTGAGACTTCTTGAATATCTGAACATAAGGGGTGTTTTAACAAATCTATAACCACTTAAATAATAGGGTTGCAGTCACCAAATAAAGGTTTGTTTCAGTCTGTCAGAATAGCAGAAGAAATACGAGATTTAAAATAAGTGGGTACTTTAACATCCCTCCTCAGGGGAAGGATCTACCTCCCAAGAAAAACCAGTATAATTGCCTAATTCTATGGCAGATGTTGTAGATCACAGCGTGAGGTCACTCCTCACCCTGTATTTGGCCAGGAGACAACTTCATTTTGCTACCAATTTAATGCTGTTCTATCTTGCCAAGTTAATTGTTGCCATCATCCTCCCTACTAGACAAGTGCTGGCAACAGTGCCAGCCAAACCATCTTGCTTATTTGTGGGCTTTGTCTTGAAAGATGCCAAATCCTTCCTTAATCCTTATTAAATGCAGCATGGCTCAAAAGTTTTTATATTGGGTGCCTAACAACAACGGGGGAAAAAGCTACGTTTTTTTTCTCTTCCACTTCTGCTTGGTTGCAGCTGCTCGCGGCAGGAGGCTGCACAGCGCGCCAGTGCCACTGCCATGAGGCGAGGCAGGTGGGAAGGGGAGTGAGCTGCCCCACGCTCCCCACATCTGCTTACCTCAGGGCCCCCGCATGCCAGGCCTCCCTACCCCTCCTTCACCTCACAGTGGCGGCACCAACAACCCCATCCAGCAGGAGCCTGCATGGCTGTCACTAGCCCACTTCTGCTTCCTCGTGGCCGCTCGTGGCAGGTGGCCGCACAGCATGCCAGTGCTGCTGCCAAAAGGTGCGGGGGGTGAAGCTGTCCCACCCACCCCACACTCGCTTACCTCAGGGCCCCTGCAGCCAGACCTCCCACACCCTAAGACCTGCTTCGCCTTGTGGCGGTGGCACCAACAACTCCATCCAGCAGGAGCCTGCATGGCTGCCACTGGCCCACTTCTGCTTACTCACGGCCACTCGCGGCAGGTGGCTGTGCAGCATGCCGGTGCTGCTGCCCTAAGTTGAGGCAGGTGGAGTGAAGCTGTCCCACATGCCCCACGCCTGCTTACCTCAGGGCCCCCACTGCTGGGCCTCCCACACCCCAACACCTGCCTTGCCTTGCGGTGGCGCAGGGCCTCTTGCCACAGCAGCCATGAACAAGCAGAAGTGGGTTGGCGGCAGCCATGCATGCTCCTGCTGGACGGGACTGTTGGTGCCGCCACAGTGAGGCAGGAGACCTGGCTAAGGAGCCCTAAGATAAACGGGTGCGGGACACATGGGACAGCTCCACCCCCCCCACCTGCCTTGTCTCACCTCGTGATGGCACCGCAAGCAACTAGATATAATGGGTGGGCGGCCAGCTGTGCAGGATCTTAACTAGGACTTATTTTGAGGGTTGGGTTTATATTAGGTGCAAGCGTAGAAATCAAGCTAGGACTTATTTTCGGGAAAACATGGTAGGTAGAATCAGGTTAACCTAACTTATTAAAAATATGGAGACCTTAGATTTTTGTTTAGTTTGTCATGCAAACACAGCCAATGTGAATTGTAAACTATTATTTATGCCATAGCATATGTTTGCCAGTTATCTTGTGTGTTTAACAAACCATGGTTAACAAATGATTCAGCACAAGTATAATTCCAACTACAATGTGATAAATCCAATCTCCCCCTCTGTTTTACTAGGGTGAATCTCTGAACAAAGATACAGCCTGGCATTTTGTTTGTCTTCAAAGCCAGGCAAAGATGTTTTATTCCTTGGGTCTTTTATTATACTAATACATTAATTTTACATTTGCCAGCTCTCTCTCCGAGTGCATTAATGAAACTTTTTCATTAATCATCTGCTATTATGTTTTTATTTTTTATATATTGTACCAGGTCTTTTAAAAAACATTATAGCTTAAGAAATTAGAAATGCCTGAAAAAGAAATAATTTTTTTAGGGGGAATAATCATTCTAATTGTAACTGTTCTTCCAAGCAGTGATTTTAAAAAAAGGTGTTGCTATAACATAAAACTTTCAATAGATGGGATGGTAATTCCTTCTTTAGTAGCTGTCAATCCTTTGTAATAAAAGTACACCAAAATATCTAAATCCATCTGGGTGTTATAAAGTTTAGTAGATTCTTGATGACATTTTTTTCATCTCTTTATTCATGTTGATAGTCAACATGAATAACAGACAGTTTTATCAATCAAAATTGTTTTCTAGGCCTGTTACTGTCCAAAATTTGTTCAGTTGAAATTGTTTAAGTATCTTTGCTAAGAGTTTTGTAGAAAAATGTACAATAAACAGTCTTATTGCATAATATTTTGTTTTTATTTTAACACTTTGAGTATTCGTATTCCTCCAAATATTCTATACTAGTCCTCGACTTAACAACCATTCATTTAATCACCATTTAAAGTTACAGTGTCATTGAAAAAAGTAACTTATGACAGGTTTTCATACAACCGTTGCAGCATCCTCACGGTCATTTGGTCAAAAGTTGGACATTTGGCAACTGGCATGTATCTATGACAGTTGCACTGTCCTAGGTCATGTGATCCCTATTTGTAACCTTCCAGCCAGCTTCTGACAAGCAAAGTAAATGAGAGCAGCCAGATTTGCTTGATGACTCCATAATTCACTTAACAACTGCAGTGATTCGCTTAATCACTGTGACGAAAGTCTTAAAATGGGGCAAAACAATTGCCTTGTTGAGCAACGGAAATTTTGGGCTTCAGTTGAGGACTACCTGTATTAATACTTCCATGATAAAATCAGGTAAATAGGATACTTTCTTACTATCTCTCTTTACTGGAATTTATTATTTACATCCATTCCATTAATGCTGATTAATCTTTATGCTAGTGAGTACCACTAATTGATTATAACAATAAAATCATGTCAAAAAATAATTTCCAATAACATACAGTACTTTAAAAAAAATTGCATTCCATATATTAAATGCTTTAAAACATTAAAGATAACAAAGCGGATTACAGTCATTTTTGGGAGCATGCTAATCAGAAGTATCTTTCTGTGGAGGTCAAAAGATGATGATCAGAGCCCCTAATCTTTTCTTTATGCATAGATGTCACATGCACAAAAGGTTAGGACTTCAGTTACATGTCACACCTGCCTGCAACCTTGGCCCTCTTCCCCCATGGGTGCTCCTGATAGATTTCACTCAGTAATCCCCTCTATATCAATTTGAAATATGTCAACACCAATATGAAACTGTATTTCACTTGGGTTATACAATACTTAACATCTACAGTTGATATATTCAGATTATAAATCATTATACAAGATGAAGAAATTGTCATAATTATTGCCTGATCTACAAAGTTTAACAAATGTAGCAATCATAATAAAATTACAACCATACATTAAGGAAAAGTCTGATAAAAATTGACACAATGGCTTTGATATTGTGTTAAATTCTTACCATATTTGTTTTGCAGATATAAAGTTAATTATGATATTGAATCATATTCCCATAACTTGGTTTGCCAGATTAGTAGGACAGAAATCGTTCATCATTTCCATTGGTAGCATTAAACATTGTTGCAGCTGTTACCATGTACAAAGCCAATTCAGTATACTTTATGAGAACATGATGTTTAGTAATATTTAATTAAAAATGACAGGCTGAAGAAAAAAAATTGCCTTTAAAATTTGTTTCATGCTATTAGACATAATTTTCCAGAATTGTTGTCCTTTACAATATTTCTACCTTATATGAAAAATTATCCAGATTAATTATTGCATTTCCAACCATTTTTAGAGAATAAATGATAGCATTCAGCTCTGCAGTATTATACTATCTTTGGAACATACTATGACAATTATCTCTGAGTGCAATGTTGATCATAAATTTAATATTTTTCTTCCATTGACATTTTTATTGTTGCATATTGATTGTTCAATTTAAATTCTGCATTCACTTCACAATCTTTGACTTGACTGCTTACTAAATTATACTTTCACCAACAATTTGATTAATTTAGTAGGGTAAATTTTTCAAATTTAGTCAGATCTACTCCATTTTGGAACTTCTTTTCGATAATATATTTGAGAACCTCAAAGAATTTCATCCATGTTATCTTAATAATTAGGTTTTATGTCTATGCAGATAATTCTTCTAGTGATCAAATGTCTTTGTATATGCTCCTTCTGGAAAATAAATACTTAAAAATGAGGGGAAAATGATGGGTCTCAATCAATGCTTTTGTCTTTGTTCCATACTTTTAAGCATGGGGTTTATTATTGAATGATCCCTTATAGATTTTATCTATACACAGCTTGTGTTGGTAACATTGGTATACATCAAAAACTTCTCTGAAATAGACTCCTACAATCACATTGCATTACCTTAATACAGTAATCATCCATCAACAGGCACATAAACAATATTGACATACCATTCAAAGAAACAATCTAAAAACTAAAAAGGAAACAAAAAGACTCGCTTACCGGCAATCAGCATCCAGTTAAGCAGCAATTAACTCCAGCATTAACCCTAGATCAGCAATCCAGAAATAATACCACAAACAAAGAACTACAAAAAAACCTCTCCCTTTTTATGACCCTGTAATCCAGGGGTGTCAAACTGCCGGCCCATGCATCATAGCGAAACCATGCCCACCCTATTGCCGGAAATGGCAAAAGAAGTTGCGACACGTCACGACACATCATGTGACGTTGCGTGTTTGACACCCCTGCTGTAATCCATTAACTTTGGGTAGACTCAGGGCGAATAGATGGAGCTGAGTGTTTACTGGTTGGATGCTCTTCCTGATACCAGGTGGAGTTCAGAGCAGATATTTTTTCTTTATACCCTAAGAGAGAAACATCTGCAGGTACCTAGGATTGAATTCTCAACCTTCCGAATAGTGGATGAGCATCTTCACCACTAGGCTACCATGCTGCTCCAATCAATGAAATATTAATCAAAAGTGTAATTAAAGAACTACCAAGAATATTCCCACCAACACTGGCAGGGCAAGCCATCTGTATATAGAGAGCAAACCCCACTCCCTTCTAATATTGATGATACTATCTAGGTGGGTAATGAAACATCTGCAAAAAAATGAAATTGCCACTTACATCTGATGACAACACCTGTTTGGACAACTTATTGGGCTGCAAGTGAAAAACCATGAAGAATGTTCTAACTAGATTATTTTGTTCACATATGGTCTCCATTTTTTTTTATTGTATCTACAAAGTATTTCCCAAATGCCTTTTTTTCAATAAAATTGCTTTTACTTATTTTATTATTGAATATGAATACTTTAGCTTTGCAACTCACATTAAGATTTCAGAGGTATTCCCACATCCTTTAATGTTGGGTTTTTTAATTTGGGGTGGGAGGTTTGCTTTTGCATAATTATTGTTTTATGTTTTTTATATTTCCTTTCTTATATATCTCTTTTCAGGGGCTTGTTGATAATTGCATGTTTAAACATTTTGATAGATTTGATTGTATAAACAATTGAACCTGGAATGACTATATTTAAATGTATTTTAAAAAATACATTGAACAAAGTCTGTACCAATTAAAATTAGATGAACATTTACATGAATGCATCTATTAGGGTGACACCTTTGATTACTCAACTTTACTCTAAATATAAGAATCACCTGGAGAACATGTGATCCAATCATCTATGGTAACTTTGAATTAGCCAATATTATTTCCCTCTTTTCTCTTGCATCTGGGATCCACAAAAGCCTCTGCACGAAAAAGTGTTACTCTTCAAAGTACCCCTAAGGCTTTGCTTTTACTGCAAAGGATTAATATATTCTTCTGAAAATGCCAATCCCTAGAAATATCCATGTCTGGTAAAACTTTGCCTTTGTCATTAAGCTACTTAAAAGCTTAAATACCAGTTCCAGGAAGGACTGTCAAGAGTCTAGTGTGGCAAGATATAAAAGTGTTCAGGCTATAAGATATGTGATATCTTACAAATAAAGGAAAATCTATTTCTGAATTATCCAACAAAAGTGGCCTTGCAATCTACCTTACTTCATAGGATGGAATTTCAAACTCCCATTGAAAAACATACTTAGATAAGATAAGATAACCTTTATTGTCATTTTTATACTGTAGGCACAATGGCACACATCAAAAATGAAATTTAGTTGCCCGCTCTCAAAGTGAAACAGATACATGACACACTTATTGCATGATTAATGTCAGCTCAACAAGATAGACTAGACTAAAAAAACTAATGCCATAAAAAGAGGTGTAATTTTATTGTAATAGTTAGAATATTCCAAGTCTGAATGTGCTTCTCCTCTCCATCACCTTATCTCATTGTGTACTAGAGAGGACCTTGTCTGAAGTGTTTTCTCAAGTTATTTTCTTGGCATGGCTCCAGCCCCTTTAATCTGGCTACTGCCTTGGTAATGGCACTTCTTCCTGTCTTTCAAATCCATTCCCTGTGCCTTTTACTGAGAAGCAGAGGCCAACTTCTTTCTCACTATCTCCTCCTTTGAAACAGCACCTGGTATGTCGGCAACTACCAGAAATATGTACTGATAATGACTTATATTTGGCCAACGAAAAAGCCAAGAAGGTGGTTTCATTCTGAAATTCTAAGTTTGATCAAGACAAAGAAGATTATTTGTTAAATTTATTTGTTGCTTATCTCATCACGGGGTTACTAAATAGTCCTTGTAGGTTCTTAAAATATTTTGCAATTTACATGATATTGCTAAATATTTTAATTGCAGAGCCCAGAAAAAACCAAGAGAGTTGTACATTAGTTTACTACATTTGCCAGATGGCCTTCATTTGTGTACTGCTAAACCATAATTATACAATGATGTATTTTGTAGCAATTGTGACAGAGATTGGAGAAATCATGACTCAGCAGCTCTTAAGAAAGGGTTACTGAATGACAAAGCTGTGCAAGACGATCTTCAAAGATAAAAGATTTTAATCATGGTTTGAATCAGTGTATATACATTTTAGTATACTCTCTCCTAAGGTCTTTAACATAATAATATAAAGCTGTGGAAACAATTGCCCAAAACAAATACACTTGCATATTCAGGGAATGTGCCAATAACAATGCATTCTGTAATGTCAATATCATGCTTGTAAGAACATGCAGTTTATAGCATTCATGCATTGCAAGATTTGACATGCCTGCTCTGATAACTATTGGAAGATGAATCACAAATGGAAAATTCATAGAGATAGAGGCTTTCCATTTTTTCATGAGTACAAAATTATCTCACACATTTTGATTACACGATTGCCTTAAAAATGCTTCATTCTCTTTCCCCTTGGGAAAATGTACAATTCAGTAGAAATACAGATGTTTTGCATGTAGTTTTCCAGCATCTCCAGGGAAAATTCCTGTTGGAAATCCTGGAGAGTCATTGTATGGAGAAGAGGGAAGCCCCCTGGTGCTGTCCAAATATTTTAGATTTCAATTCCCAGTGGACCTAGCTAACATAATCAGTGAGAAAGGATTATGGGAATTATAATCAAAATTCTGGAGGACCTTAGGTTGCTTCCCTTTAATATCAAATGGAACTAGATGCATCAACGATCTGACTTGGCATAAGATCATTTCCTACACTTCTTATATAAATAAACAAGGTCCATGCAAGTTTGCAAATCAGAAGTGTAAATAAGAAAACGATTTTATCAATTAAATATAAGTTAATTTAATTAATTGGATTGGCAGAAGATCTTATCCTGAAGAAATTATTATTATTATTATTATTATTATTATTATTATTATTATTATTATTATTATTATTATTATTATTGTTTATATTTATATCCCACCCTTCTCCTTGCGGACTCAGGGCGGCTAACAACCAGATAAAAATGCAATCCCAAAACTACAGATTAAAACATAGTTAAAAACAAATATTAATAATTGGTCTGATTAATTTAAAATTACTTTAAAACCCCCATTAAAAATTTCCCCTAGGCCAGTCCCGCAAGCTGGAATAACCATGTCTTAAGGGCGCGGCGGAAGGAAGGGAGATCAGGGATGTGGGACTAGAGACCCCCATCAAGTAAGGTCTCCCACCCTCGAGGGTGTCTCTTCCGGGAGGGGGAACCCCAGCGGTCGGCCGTGACAGACCGGCTGCCGTGGGACTCCTCTGGGTGACTGTGGGAGCGTACAGGCCGATGGGAGGTAATCTGCGGCAGGAGGCGGTCTCGGAGATATCCAGGTCCGATGCCATGGAGCATCGGACCTGGATATGCAACAATAGCAGAGCAAAAGAAATGAGCAAGGTGCAAATCAGTTTGTTGTTCCTCTGAGCTACTCTTGTAAATCTAACAGAGTAAATCATTTTCCAAGAAAGCAGACAGAATCATAGAAGGAATTCTAGATGCATTTTCTGGAGCTCTCTAATTAGAATTGTACTACTTATTTTAGGTCCTACCATCTTAAATATAATAGGCTCATAAATGATAAATGTTTTGTTGCCCAAAAGTAAGCAAAAAAGTATGGCGTTAACATGAAATACTCTTTAATAAGCATGCGTACATACATACAAAGACATGCACATCCCAGTTTAGTGATTAAGGCATCAAGCTAGAAAGCTGGAGACTCTGAGTTCAAGTCCCTTGTTAGTCATGAAAGCCAACTGGGTGACTGGGCCAGTCACTCTCTCCCAGCCCAATCCACCTCACAGGGTTGTTATGGGGAAAATAGGAGGAGGAAGATGTCTTGAATATGTTTGCTGTCTTGAGTTTTATAAATATAATAAAGGCAGTGTACAAACAAATAAAATAAAAATAATAAATTTCCATTGCATGGACTGCTTTCTTTAGAAAAATTGTATCCCCAGTAATAGTAATATTATAGAAGGCTCTTTAAATATCATTGTTTTCAGTAGATAAGATATTAAGTACTTGCTCAGCTTGTCATAACTGTGAACCACCTCCAAATTTATTTTTATCTGAACATTGGCTGGCATATATAATTTTCAAAGAGATGTTCAGGCTAACTTTACGCACATTTGCTCTGAAATATTTTCCACAGCTTAAGCAACCCTATTTAGATTTACTGCTATAAAAATGCAAGGTAACATGCTCCAAAGCTACATTGTCTTTCCTATATACTAACAGGTTATATCATGCCACGGATCAAGGCTTTTTGGAGAACAAAAACAATTGCCAATATCTTCCTATACCTGAATTGATAAAGGAGCTATTTTTTTTCCATTCAGTAAAAGCCAGTTGCAATATGGAGAAGAGCAAACTATGAAATCTATGAAGAGGAGGGATAAAGTGATTTCCTTCATTTCTTTTTGCCTGAACTATCTTTTTGCTTTCAATAATAGAAGGGCAACTGTTTTGTTACCTTTCATCTGTTGTATAATTCATTTACTGAGATGGGCTGGGATCATCCATAGCTCATGGAACATATCTGTTAATGGGACAAACTTTCCACTGCTCACTCCAATTATATAATAATAATAATAATAGTAAAGTTGGAAGGGACCTTGAAGGTCATCTAGTCCAACCCCCTGCTCAGGCAGGAAACCCTATACCATTTCGGACAAATGGCTGTCCAGTCTCTTCTTAAAAACTTCCAGTGTTGGAGCATTCACCGCTTCTGGAGGCAGGTTGTTCCACTGGTTAATTGTTCTCACTGTCAGGAANCCCCCTCGTCCTTCTCTTCATTAAACTAGACATACCCAATTCCAGCAGCCGTTCCTTATATGCTTTAGCCTCCAGTCCCCTAATCATCTTTGTTGCTCTTCTCTGTACTCTTTCTAAAGTCTCAACATCTTTTTTACATCGCGGTGACCAAAACTGGATGCAGTATTCCAAGTGTGGCCTTACCAAGGCATTGTAAAGTTTGAAAGTCACCTACCATTGTCTTTCTTTTGGTTGACCTTGAAATGTAGAGAATATTATCTAATCAGCATTCACTCTCTTTCTCTCTAGTTGTCAACAACAAGTTCAAAAAATAGCTATTCCATCTGCTGAGTAATAAACAGACATGGAATGATAAAAATTCTATCATTCCAACTCCACAAAAACAAAATACAATGATTGCTAGTATTCCTGTCCTTCTTTGTGTTTTTTAGAATATGTGTCTTAGAGGATGTTATGACAGAAAATGAAGGCGTAGATGTGGAAAACAGAGAAGCGTGCACCTATAAACCACACCTACAGTCTCCACAAATTGGTTAATTGATACACAGAAATGTATGAATATATACAAGGCTGTGCCTAGAAGTTTACTGCTCAGTCTGCATATTCATAAAATAGAAGATAGAAATATTGAATCCAGTATTCAAATTCAGAATTATAACCTTCAATTAACATATTATAGTATATTGTAGTAGAAGTTTGCATATATGTTTTAATATTATTTATTCATCTTAACTCACTATTCTACAATAAAAGCCATTTTAAACATTTAAAATCATAAACATTTAGAAAAACGTTTATTTTAATTTTATAATAGTGGGGGGGAATCATGCCATAAAAAGCACTATTCAAAAAGTAAGCCAATCAATGATTCGTGTAAACATGCAACCCAGAATAAAGATTATGATTGTTGAAAAGTGATTTATTGAGAGGAATTTACCAGAAGCTTGGGTAAATGGCTGTATAACATAGATTATATCTTATTCAATATAAGACCATTATAATTAATACAGGCAGTCCTTGACTTACAATTATTCGTTTAATGACCTTTTGAAGTTATAACAGCACTGAAAAATGTGACTTATGATCGTTTTTCACACTTATGATTGTTGCAGCATCCACATGGTCATGGGATCAAATTTCAGATGCTTCGCAATTCTTTCAATTTATGACGGTTGCAGTGTCCCAGGATCATATGATCACCTTTTGCAACCTCTGACAAACAAAGTTAATGGGGAAGTTAGATTCACTGAACAATTATCATCATCATCATCATCATCATCATCATTATCATCATCATCATCATCAAGTTGGAAGGTACTTTGGAGGTCATCTAGTCCAACCCCCTGCTTAGGCAGGAAACCCTATACCATTTCAGACAAATGGCTGTCCAGTCTCTTCTTAAAAATATCCAGTGTTGGAGCATTCACAGCTTCTGGAGGCAGGTTGTTCCACTGGTTAATTGTTCTAACTGTCAGGAAGTTTCTCCTTAGTTCTAGGTTACTTCTCTCTTTGGTTAATTTCCATCTGTTGCTTCTTGTCCTGCCTTCAGGTGCTTTGGAGAATAGCTTGACTCCCTCTTCTTTGTGGCAGCCCCTGAGATATTGGACCACTGCTATCATGTCACCCCTCGTCCTTCTTTTCATTAGACTAGACATTCCCAATTCCAGCAACCGTTCCTTATATGTTTTAGCCTCCAGTCCCCTAATCATCTTTGTTGCTCTTCTCTGTACTCTTTCTAGAGTCTCAACATCTTTTTTACATTGTGGTGACCAAAACTGGATGCAGTATTCCAAGTGTGGCTTTATCAAGGCATTGTAAAGTGATATTAACACTTCACGTGATCTTGATTCTATCCCTCTATTAATGCAGCCTAGCACTGTGTTGGCTTTTTTTGGCAGCTGCAGCACACTGCTGGCTCATGTTTAAGTGATTGTCCACTAGGACTCCAAGATCCCTCTCACAGTTCCTACTATTGAGCAAGGTACCACCTATACTATACCTGTGCATTTGGTTTTTCTTGCCTAAATGTAGTACCTTACTTTTTTCACCACTGAATTTCATTTTATTAGATAGCACCCAATGTTCAAGTCTGTCAAGATCCTTCTGTATTTTAAGCCTGTCTTCTGGAGTGTTGGCTATTCCTGCCAGCTTAGTGTCGCCTGCAAATTTGATGAGTTCCCCATCTATCCCCTTATCCAAATAGTTGATGAAGATGTTGAAGAGCACTGGGTCCAGAACAGAGCCCTGGAGCATCCCACTACACACTTCCCTCCATGTAGATGCAGTTCCATTGAGGACTACACACTGATTATGGCCGGTCAGCCAGGTATGAATCCATCTGGTCGTGATGCTGTTTAACCCACATTTTTCTATCTTATCAAGAAGTAGATTGTAATCTACTTTATCAAATGCCTTACTGAAGTCGAAGTAAATTATATCCACAGCATTCCTCTGGTCCACTAATTTTGTCATCTGATCAAAGAATGCCTTGGAATTGGATTTTGGCTTGTGGGATTTGTGTTTTGGACCATGGATTTGTCTTTGCTGAACTTGCTCTGTGTTTTTCCTGACCTAGGAAAGTTGGACTTATTGGATCTTGGTCTGGTACCTATGTGAGGAATCTTGGGGAATATTATTCAGGGCTAGTGAAGCCTCAATAAAAACCTCAAACCCTTGTTGTGTGTGCACATGTGAGTGGGATAGGACAACCATGTTACTAATTTAACAATTATGGCAAGAAAGGATTTTCAGTCTTCCAATGGTAATCTCGTTACGACTGTAACTGAGTCCATCCACCGTAGTGCTATTTTGTTGACTTTCACCTTTCCTAGAATTAGAGCCTCTTCATATAATGTGTTTGAAGTAGGATAATTTGACCCTGCTCATATAGTACTTTGACTGAGAACTTTGGGTTGATTTGTTTGTTTTCTTACCTGCTAATAGTATTCTTAAGAATCTGCTCCAATGTTCAAAACCATTGATAGTATTCCTATCCTGTTTCTTTAGAGTCCAATTTTTATTTTCATAGAGTATCACTGGGAATACTGTGGCTTAAATGTTTCTTATTTTTGTAGATACAGACATATCAAGCATTTAAATGTCTTTGCTACAAATTTAAATATATTTTTCTTTCAAGTCTGGTACAATCAACTTATATGTCCATGTCATGTCATCTCCCAAAACTTTTGCCAAATTCTTGAATCCTCACATAGAATACTTACAGCACATTAGTGTCTCTAGACATCTTGACCTCAGTGGTGTTTGATGGGCAGATTTAATAATATCATTTATCAAGATCATTTAAGCATATAATCATATACTAAAATGGAACTGGTTTTATGTGTACTCTTGGTCTTATGTGTGTTCCTGGTATATAATATATGTGGGTATATGCATAATTCTTTATTTATTTTTGTCATATTTATGTAGTATATATTGGAGGTGGTGACCCTTTGAGAGCTGTATGTAACAAAACTTCATTTTAATGTATGCTGATGTGTACATTCAAAGTGACAATAAAGTTATTCTATTCTATTCTATTCTATTCTATTCTATTCTATTCTATTCTATTCTATTCTATTCTTCTAATATTCTCTTCTAACCATAAAACATTGGATTTGATCTCAACAACCAACTGCATTTCTTAGTAAATGATCAGTTGTTATCCAAAGTTGTGAGAAAAGTAGCCAAATTTTGTGACATATCAATTGTGATTTTGAAGTTGCTGACCCAGTTGTACTTAGAGCTTTAAAGTGAAATGCAGAAAATCCTGTAAGAGCTTTGCAGCTCTTCTTTTATATGCAATCAACTGATATAAATATTGCATACTATTTAATATTCTTTGCTTCATAGCATAAAGAGTTTTAGAAAGAGGAATGAAGTAATTCAGGATGAACATTCTTTTACTGAAATATTCCTTTTCACACTGCAAAAGATTTCCTTATGATTAAGCTGACTCTTTTTCTTTCATGTCAGTAAATTTGTTTTCCTAATTTTACTGCTGCAGTGTAGTAGCCTGATGAGATGCAATGAATACAACTAGTTCACATGCAAAAACAAATTTGCGCACATTGATTTTAAATCTGTTTCATGTTTTGAAAAATGCATTCAAATACATACAAAAATGTGCTTACAACATGGCCAATATTGGGCAGATGAGAATTGATACAGCTCATGATCACACCTCAGATTAAACAAATATCTGCACCCCATAGCAAACCTCAAAGAACAGTTGGAACAAACTATCACATCAGAGCACATGGAAAGACTGGCCATTACCATCAGGAATATGTCCCAGAGACATGCTGGGAAAAGAAAAACCAAATTGCAAAATAAACTCCTGAAACTTAATTCCAGAACCAAAGAAACACCAAAACCTGAATGGGTGGTTAACATGCCCAGCTTCCCACTATCCACTATAGGATTCTACAAAAAGGACTCAACTATAATAGAGGTGATGCCAATCACCTAGAATGTTTTGCAGCCCTAGAAGGGACATTTAAAACTACCAAAATGTGCCACAGAGATCCAAGAAAACATCAGTCAAAGCATCATTCCACAGATCAGAAGAAGACAGAAACAGAATCAACTTATAACAGAAGACAAAGCAGCCCTCAGAAACCTAAAAAAGGACCAGGCCATCATCATTCTACCTGCAGGCAAAGGCTGAACCATGGTGATTATGGATAGAGCACAATACTTACAAAAAGCAAAAGAAATACTTGAAGACAAAGAAACCTACATATCTGTGAACACTAATAGAATATAAAAACTAAACAATCAGATCAAGAATTCCATCAGTGATCTCACAAGAAAAGCCAAATTACCAAAGAAGAACAGTGGCAGATGAAAAGCAGAAGACCCATCCTCCTACCGCTTCTATGAATGCCCCAAAATACACAAACATGGCATACCTCTCCATCCAATCGTATCACTACCAGGGACCCCTACATACAACATCACAAAAGAATTAACAAAAAAAGCTTGGGCATCTCACAAGGGGAAGCAAATGCTCATTAACTCTCCACTACAGTGTCTTCAAACAATCAGGGATATGACTATAGATGAGGACGAAATCATGGTCTCATTTGATGTCACAGCCCTGTTCACGTCTATAGATCCAGAATTAGCCAAGGACTCCATGACCGCATTGTTTCACAGCACACCTGACTTAATTGAATACACAAAGATCAAAACACCCAGGATTATGGATTGCATATACTCTGCTTAACTATATACTTCCAATTTGATGGACAAATTTACCAACAAATTAATGGGACACCTATGGGATCACCGCTTTCAGGACTTATAGCGGAGATCATTATGCAACATCTAGAACCCATAGCACTTCCACAAATACAACCAAAAGTATGGATCAGATATATAGATGACACTATCACCATAATAAAAAAGGACCAATTAGAGAACACCCACAAAACTATCAATAACATTTTTAAAGGAATCCAGTTTATTAGAAAGAAGAAAACAACAACTTGCTACACTTCCTGGACATCCTGATCAGCAGAGACCACAATGGCAAATTAGAAACACAAGTCTACAGAAAAACTGCCTATACCAGTGATGGCGAACCTTTTAGAGACCGAGTGCCCAAATTGCAATCCAAAACCCACTTATGAATTGTCGGGTGCCGGGTGGGCGTGGCCCACTGGGTGGGTGTGGCTCATAGGGTGGGCGTGGCTGCAGTGGTAATGGCACCGTTCAATCAATCAATTCCAACTTTGCGAGATCTTTTTTTCCCGCGAAAAGGTGAAATTGATTGATTGAACCTCTTTTTTTTTGCACACGGCGAAAAGGTTTTATAAAACCCAGCTGAAGGCCTAGGACTGGGGTGACGGCGCGCGTGCCCAAAGAGAGGACTGTGCATGCCACCTGTGGCACGCGTGCCTTAGGTTCCCCACCACAGGCCTATACTAACCAGGTGCTCCACTACCAAAGCAACAACCCAACCTCCCACAAAAGAAGCTGTGTAACAGCAGAAAAAAATAGAGCATCTATACAACACATTCCAACAAAATGGATACCTACGCAATTTTATCAAAAATTGCCATTTGTCCAAAATGATATAGGGTTTCCTGCCTGAGCAGGGGGTTGGACTAGATGACCTCCAAGGTCCCTTCCAACTTTATTATTACATTATTATTATTATTATTATTATTATTATTATTATTATTATTATTATTATTATTATTATTATTATTATTATTAAAAAGTCCTTGACCACTCAACCCAATACAGCACAACCAACACAAATCCTAAAAAGAATTACACTGCCATACTTCAAGAATATCTCAGAAACCACTGACAGACTACTACAACCACATGGAAGCAGCGTAGCATACAAGCCAACTAAAGCCCTTCAAAACATCCTAAGCAAACCAAAAGACCCAGCCACCCCAAAAGAAAAAACAGGAGTCATCTACAACATACAATATAAGAACTGCAATAACCACAATGTAGGACAGGGCTTTTCAACCAGTGGTACGGGTACCACCTGTGGTACATTGGCACCTGGCAGGTGGTACGCAACCATCCTAGAAAAGTGGTAGTGGGGGAGGGTAATGAGAGTGCCGCCGGGCGGGCAGGCAGGTAGGTATCTTGCCTTAGCTATGCCTTGGGGGGCACTTTTTTCAGTGCCATTGTAACTTCGAACAGTCACTAAGTGAACTGTTGTAAGTCGAGGACTACCTGTACTTTATCACTTTTTTCCTTTTTTTTTTTTGGTCATCAAGTTTTTGACACCTTGCTAGGCGACTGGTGGTACTCGGATGTTGCCATATCCTAAAAGTGGTACAATCGGTGAAAAGGTTGAAAAGCCCTGATGTAGGATATACAGGCATAAGACTGGCAGAACACATCCATGAATACCAGCTAGCAGTCAGAAGACATGAAAATTCTTTAATTTTATAACATATAGATAGATTTAACCACAGTTTCAATTGAGAAAATATGATAGTCCTAGAACAGGCCAAGTCCAAAAATGTCAGGGAATTTCTAAAAGCCTGGCACTCTGACAGATAAGCCATCAATAGACACATAGACATTAACAACATCTATAGTCAGTGCAAAAGAGACAATCAGCCAGCCCAAAAGGGAACAAAAAGACCCAAGCACCTTTTCACCAGCAATCAGTACCCAGATCAGCATAGATTAACCCCAAGTTTAACTTTAGACCAACAATCAAGTAAACAAAACCCCAATCAAGAAAGTGCCAAAGAGCCAATAGTAAACAGCCCAACCAAAGAATCTATACTCACCTCCATCCCTCACCATCACTGATAGGTAAGCCACCAAAATATAAACTGACAGCAAACAATAATCCTTACTAGCACTGATGATGTTACCTAGTTGGGTAATGAAATGTCTACAAGAAAACAAGCAAGCTCAGAGAGTACCAAAGGACACCTCATTTTAACACTGAGCTACAAACATTCTCCTTTCTTAGATAAGAATTGGGCAAGTATCTAAGAAATTAGAGTCCATGTAATTAACTATTTTAGACCTTGATGAAGGGATCGATTGACAAGTGAATTTGAGATTTGCTGAGGCAGCAAGGCAGAAGGCCAAAATTGAAATAATTTGTCAAATTCACCTGCCATTTTTTCACTAATTGTGTCAGTGAAATTAGAATCAGTTTTAATATAATGACAAACATTTGGTTAGTAAAACTTTCATTTTTAAAAAAGAAAAAGACAAAGCAATTTTTTTTGTTGTCTAAAGATGGACCACTTTCTGTCTTCAGTCTCCTGGCCAGAAGGAACTTAAGCACTATACTGTTGTAACAGCTTTTGCCTTGTTTTAAGCAAAGCTCAAGCAGCTTCATCATGCCAAAGAGGAGGCCTACAGGAAAAGAGATAATTTTTCAGCTAATAAACCTGCAACTGAGTGGAGAAGCCTGAAAAACATCATTGACTACAGCAGACTTCGCTCCCTTACTGAAGAGAATTGCCAGTAGCAAATGACCTGAATGTGTTCTACTGTAGGTTTGAGAGGAGATCAATGTCAACTACTGCAACCTTCCCCATCTCAGATACATTGACAGTAGTTAATCTTCCTACACCTATCTCCACCCCTCCAGACTCCCCACCTCTGGTGATCTTAGAAAAAGTTGTGTAAGGTCTATTTTAAAGATAAGAGATTGTAAAAGCACCATTTCACTACATCTTGCAACGTCTCGAGTCGCCAGGAAGCTTGGATGGATCCTTTTTTGTGGACTTCACTTCAGCATTCAATATCATCATTCAGAAATCCTTCACTTCAAACTGATTCAGCTCACTGTAAGTGTTCATGCTTGTAGATGAATAATCAGCTTTTTGACAGAAAGCATAGGTGAGGCTAGGGAAAATTATATCTAGTACCTGCACAATTAGCACAGGCACCTTGCAGGGCTGAGTGCTATCTCCATTGCTCTTATCCTCCTATATCAATGACTGCACCTCAAGGGAACTGTCTGTTAAAATTCTGAAGTTTGGAGATGATACAACAGTTATTGGCCTCATTCAAAACAGTGATGAGTATGCATATAGATGGGAGGTTGAACACCCAGCCCTGTGGTGCAGCTGTAACAATCTGGAGCTGAACAGGGTTAAAACTTTAAAGATGAGAGTGGATTTTAGCCCTTCTATTCTATCAGCTCTTACCATATTCAATACCATAGTATCCACAGAACAGGTCATCCTTGACTTGTAACAGTTCATTTAATGACCATTCAAACTTGTAATGGCACTGAAGAAAGTGACTTATGATAGTTTTTCACATTTGCAACCATGGTCCCGTGCTCAAAATTTGGACGCTTGGCAACTGACTCATATTTATGATGATTGCAGTATCCCGGGGTCACCTTTTGTGACTTTATGACAAACAAATTCAATGGGGAAGCCAGATTCACTTAACAACCATAGTACTAATTTAATAACTGCACAGATTCACTTAACAACTGTGGCAAGAAAGGTCATAAAATGGGGCAAAACTCACTTAACAAATGTCTCACTTAGCAACAGAAATTATGGGTTCAGTTGTGGTTATAAATTGAAGACTACCTGTAGAGTCCTTCAAGTTTTTGGATTCTATAATCTCCCAGGACTTGAGATGGATGCTCAACATTAGAACCATCATTAAAGAACAACAAAGAACGTTCTTCCTGTGTCATCAACTCAAGAAGTTCAGACTGCCCCAGGAGCTGTTGATACAGTTTTACAAAGGAATTATTGAGTCTTTGTACCTTGTACTTCTATAACTGTCTGCTTTGACAACCAAACAGTATCAACCCCAGCAGATAATTAAGACTGCAGAAAAACTGTACCAGAAACAAATTATGTGTCTAATCACATTTGGCCAAATAAAATATTCAATTCATATGTAATGAAAAATCAATAATTTTTGCACACATATAATATTTGTTTTAAATAGTTGCTCCCAAACCCTGCACAAAATCCCCATCCAGAAAAACCACTCTGAGCCATAAAATGAATCCTGATAGGCTTGATCTAAGCCTTATGTGATCAATTAGTTGTTGCTTAGTGCATTATGTGAACCTAACCATTATGATTTGTACATCATGGTATCCAATTTAGCATAACGTGTGAACTTAGTCATTGTGGTTTATTCAGCAAATCATGAATTTTAGCAAATCATGGCTTTTTCATCAAATTATGGTGTGGGAAAAACCTTGAGAGATAGTGGGAAGAGTCACAGTCAGGGAAGGGTCAGGAAAGAGGCAGCTTAATTATGGTAGGTATGGCAAATGTCTCAGAAAGAATCCTTCCTAATTTCTTGGCCTGTAAGCATGATGTGAAGAAATGTACTCACAGACTAATAAGATTCTAGTTAATGTAACCTTACAATAGAATAGAATTAGTTCATCTGGGCGTGACACCTGAATGGACTATTTCAGAAATTGGCAAGAAGTCTAGTTTTAATATGCTTGTTCCCAATCCTGGTCCCCAACAATGATCTGAAGAGGGAGTGAGATCATTACCTGCCCCAACATATTTACTTTGACATAGATATTGAAAGCCTTCATCTGACATCTGGTCTAGTCTAGTGGACCTAAATATTTCATCACACCACATTGTCACAGTGATTATAATACTTTTACTAGCCTTGCTCTATGAAGCCAGGTCTATCACTTTAATTGTGAGCATTAATTACCATAAGAAAGTACAATAGGGCCTAGTGACTAGGCCTGTTATAACTTGGGATGATCTCTTGTATCATCTTTTTGTGGCATACTATTGGAAGCAGGAAAACCTTCATTGTCCTCAAGCTAATACAGTTTCCAGCAGTTGCCACTGCACTTAACATTGGACAGATATTTGTATCAGAAGCATCTAAAACACACCCAAAGCACGTCAAATGATAATACAGTCAAGCCCTTAGTTATATACCGTATTAATTGAAACTAGATGAGTCACTGAGGGCTTCCCTGGTTTTAATGAAGGCTTTGTGGCAGTTCAGTTTTACTTTCACTGGCATTGTCAATTCTCCAAGGTGATCCAGCCTCATTAGGGACTCCGTAAGGTCTTGATTTCTTCCCCCAGTGGCAATAAGAGAGCACCCTTTCTTTTCAGGCAGAGCTGGGGACATAGGGGACTGATGACATCCCATCTGGAGCCTGTCAATGGCACTACTTTCATCAGCCAAAGAAGTTGCTAAAAATAGAACTTTCATTTTCATCGGTCATTACAGGATTTCCCCAGTTACCAGTGTATGGAGTTGTTTTCTCCATAAATGAATTTCACAATCCCAGGAAGACAGATTGCAGGACTTATTTGCTATTTTAAAAAAGTCAGCAAGGCAATTCTTCCATTCATAAATGCTGAAATCTTTTACATTGTTGAACATTGCCTGGATAGAATCCTGACTTTTTTTAGCAACTTCATGCTTAAGGAAGAGCAATAATTAAAGGAAAAACAGAGGACTTCCAGTTCCGCCCTGTAGCGATCTGGCCGAGGGATCACAGGGCTCTGCACCCCATGGCTGATTTTGCCCTGCCAGAAATTAGAATTAGAAAAGTTTTTCTATGTTATATACCAGTGGTGGCGAACCTATGGCATGCCACTCTCTGTGGGCACGCGCGCCATTGCCCCAGCCCTGCCTCCCCCCACAGCCCCCTCACCAGCAGCCCTCCCGGAGGAGAGTCTTCCCCAGGCACGGCCCGCGTGGAGCAGCGCAGCCAAGGACATAGCAGCTGGGCAGCAGGAACAAGACTCTGCCCTTGCACCCCATTGCATGCAGATGATGCTGCGGGGTGAAGGGGTAGGGTGTGGCTGCCATGGCACTGCAAGGCCGCCTGGGGGATCTGCTGTAGCGGGCCATGGAGGTGGTGAGTGTCCCTGCAAGTGGGCGGGGCAGGGGCGGAGGGTGGGCTGGGGGCTGGGCGGTTTTTGGGCACTTGCTCTCTAAAAGTTTCGCCATCACTGTTATATACATTTGTGTGTATATATATATTGGCAAGTTGCAGGGTCACAGGTAGATCTCATGTCTCCTTGAACAAGGAATTGTTTCAATACAAGCTACATGCACCTTCAGAGGGAATGCTACTATCCTGCAAATAGCCAGGATTGAAAACTGGATCTTCCATCTTATATTGAATCAGCTTCAGTTTTTTTGGCCCTCATCCAGTCGTCAATAATTATTGGAGGGAAACATCCATTATTTATTACTATCAGTGGTGGAACAGAGAATCACATTTGTTCTGGGATAGGCAATTTTTATTCACTAAATGTTTGAAGTTAGTCTGGCTCTATATGTGAAGTCTATTGATATAGCTAACTATGAATCTTCAGGCTTCCAGGCAACATTTCCCTAGTGTGTCAGACTACCAACTGCACCATTTCTACCCAGCAGACAATTTGTCTAGAAATGTAGTGATCTAGGTAGATAGATAGATAGATAGATAGATAGATAGATAGATAGATAGATAGATAGAGATAGAGATATAGTTTAAATATAGAGATATAGTTAAATATAATTTAATCCACTGGAGGACACTAAACGAGACTTCCTTTTTTTATAATAATAATTTTATTAAAAATTTACAACAATAAAAGCTAATGCAAATTTAAAAAGAAAAGAAAAAAAGAGGAAAAAATAGAAGCTGCCCCCTCCCCAAAAAGAAAACAGAGAATGAAAAACTAGAAAAAAATAAAAAATAGAATATAGTAAAGAAAAAGAAAAGAAATATGTAAAGAAATTATTTCTCCCTTCATTAGTAATTTAAATGGCTTTTCCTAAATACAACAAATGATCCCATATCTCATCCTTTATCTATAAACAAACCCTTAAAACCTCATTATTTCAGTCCTAATCAGCAAAAGCCCATTAAGGGATTACAAGAGATTAAAAAAATATTTTTAATCTTGAAGAAATAATCCAACATAATATTCTTTCCTTTTACTTTTAACATCCTTGATTTTCTTTAACAACCTTGAGAGCCATGGTGGGCAGTGGTTAGAATGCAATATTGCAGGCCTAAAACTTAATTTCTTTCTTTTTTTTCCAAAGCTTTAACAAGCCTCTTTTGTAAATCCAATATAGAAAAATTATCCAGGCCACTTTCTTGGTTTATTTGTATATCTCTTTTAATTATTAAGTCAGTTTCTTTTGTATGTCTAATGTTGCATTTTTTTCTGTATTGTCCTTGCAGCCTGTCATTTTTTAATCCAGTTTGAGATCAGTATAATTGTCTGGTAAAACTTATTCTTCTTCTATAATATCTTTCAAACACAGTGTTAAAATATTTTGTTGTATTATGTATTAGCAAGTCAAATTTAAGTGTTCTTCTCATTTAATGTAATTTTTAGTGCCTTCTAGTTCTCTCTAGTGTCCAATTTTTAAATCTTATCATCTTATGTTGTAGAAAGAAAAATCTTCATCAGGGTCCAGTCCAAGCTGGGAATAATCAAAATGGAGACTGCTTTAGAAAGAAGGTTGCAGTTTATTGAAGAGGAGAGCCAGATAGAAAGATGGCTATGGGAAAGCTGACTACATGTAGCACGGAGTGGTGAGCTTTTATACCTCCTTTGGGTTTTGTATTTCTTCCTGCTTAAGGCTTTGTATTTCCTGTGTAATATACTTTGACCTGAGTCTGAGTGTGTCCTTTTGGTATTGGTGGGTTAATCCTATTATGTTTCCTGTCCTTAGAATTTGGGTGGGGTATGTAGATTTTAGGTGTCTATGTCTTCCGAATCTCTTCAGTTTCTAGCTGGAAGGCTCCAACCTTTCTGAAAGGATTATTGAATTTGCATTTCTAAAAGCTGGCCTCTGCCTAGGGGCCGGGGCTGATTTCTGGGGACTGGTTTCTGTAAGATCTTATCCATTATTCCTTTGGGGAAATATATTCTCCCTTTTTAATCTTTTAATCTATTTCTTTCTCTGGATTCTTCCCACAATGTTTTTAAAGAATTCACAACAAAGTATTTCCCCCATGGATAGGATTATTTATAGTAAATTCCAAATTCTAATTTCAAATCAATCGATTAAGCTTTATTCAGTCATAGACCAATACATGCTTATTTCAGATTTACTTGTACTCTTAGTTTCTTTGTAACTTTCTAAAATCAAACTTTTAATTATTCTTCTTTATTTAGTCTAGAAAAAAAGTATTGAATCCTTAACCTTCTATTTAAAACATCTTTCACAACATCTGGTTCTGTAAAATTAGTCAGTCCAAAGGTTCCTTATAGTTGAAAAGGAGTTAACAATTATTTCTAAAAGTGATTAAAAATGGAAGTATGAGAATCTAGTGTCCTTTTAAAGGCACTAACTGTGGTTTGAGCAAGATGACTATCTGTTCATCTCCCAGAGTACTAAACCAGCAGTTGGAGACTGCTATCTTGCTATCTTTAAGTCTCCTCACAAGGGGCAGTTTTTTTGGAGAATTTGTGGGCAATCTCAAGTTTTCTCCTTGTGTGGAGAGAAATTGTGAATAGCCATTCTATTTGCTGACTTTTCTTTCCACTGTGGCCATTGAATCTGCTTTTAGCAGAGCTGTTTTCATCTTGCTGTTTCTTCCCTGGAAGCCGAGGCTTCCTTTTGTGAGATTTTAACATTTCAAAAACAGCAACATGAAAAGTGGACACCTTCAACATTAGTTGGTAAGCTTTGGCAACTGGAGTTATAGAATTAATTCACTCTTATCATAAGGGAGTTGAAGCCAGGCTTTGGAACAACTGTTCCACTCTGTTCTTTTCTTTAGCTGGAGAAATTCAGAGCTGATACTTTTCAGAGAATGAAATTGTTGATTCTGTAAATGAGCCAAGAAGGGATTGGAGAATTTATTCTCTTTTCACAAAGCCTAGAACATTCCAAGATAAAAATATCTTGATCTGGGAATTTAGATTGCAACGAACTATTTATTCTCTCCTCTTTTATGAAGATATGAATTGAAGGGGTAGTTTTGAGGGCAGCAATCTCACTAAAGGCTAACAGACCTTATACTTTGATACCAGTTTAAAATATAGCTATGAAAAAGACAGAGTGTCACACTAAAACTTATTTTAGCTGTAATACACTATCGCCTTGTAAAAAGACTAAAGAAGCAAAAAAACCCAAACCATTTAAAAAACTTTCCATTGTGGGATATGAGGGGAAATAGATAGTGTACTAGCCTCAGTTTACAAGGTGTATAATCTCGACAGGCTGCCTTTCTCTAAAGCTAAAACTTCTCAAATACAACTTGCATGCCTAGAAGAAACCCAGGCAGAATTTTCTTCCTTAATATCTTAATGCTGTATCTGGGCTGCCAAAATCTTGATTGGGGCAAGGAGCAGGGATTGCTTACCTGATTGTTTTTGTCTAGTGATCATCTGAATTCCTGGCAGCCTTACTTTAGAGATAAATGTAAAGCCAAAAAATGAAAAGACTAATTACAAAAAGTTAAAATTACACTGTTTTTCTTCTAGGGGTAATCAAATGGATCTTTCAAGATTTGTAGGATATTCTCTCTTTTTAATTATAAGTTCATTTTTCTTATTTGAAAATCAGATAGTGAATAATTAAATCCACAGAATCCAGTTTTTGTGTATAATTTTCTTTAATATGTCAAGTTTTGCAAGCACCTATTCCTAACAACCTTTTTTTTATGCCCACCCCCTTGCATTCTTGGATGACAACAATATCTGGAAAATGAGTCTTGATTAGGCAAGTGCGAGTCTGGCATTTCTTCCAGTACTTTTGGATCCAAGCCATGAAAGGACTTTGGAGGTCAAAATCAGCATGTTAAGGTTGAAAAAAGACTGGGAGCCACCCTATTGAGAGAGTAATTGTATGATATCAGTGAACAGTGAGAATGTTATTCATTTTTAAAAATAAAAACCTGCTATATTCATAATTATGAACTATGAAATTGATGTATTAAAAATGTGGATGTAAAACATGCAAATCCAGCAAATTTGTGAATACTTAGAGCTCAGTTGCAACATATTTTCTAATTATTTTTGGTAGAAGCAAACAAATCAATAATATACAACACTATCACTATCAGACAAGCACATCCAGATTATACAAGGAAATTTACAAAATATTCCAGATCAGAAATTACCAGGAAATTCAGTCTAAGAAACTTTGCAGGCTTTAATGGTTTCATTTTTGCTATAGCTACTTAAATAAGATTAAGCTAGATTAAGCATTCCAGTAGTTTAAAAATGATCTCTTGAAAGAATGAGATATCATATGAGGAAAATGTAAATTGTTAAAGAATGAAAAGAAAAATGTTTTCCATGCCTTATTTAGAATGCAGTCTATATTTAACGTTGGTGGGAGGAATCATTTTGCCTATTCAGTCATTCATTTCTGAGTAGAACTGAGTGCACAGAGGCTCTTGCTATCTGCCTTCATCTCCAACTTTAGTTATCATTTCTTATAATGTGGAACTCTGTTGTCTACTTTAAATCCAATAACTTAATTTCCTTTTTAGAACTAAAAACTATAAATAAAAAACCGTTGACAACTATATCTCTTTGCCACCAGTTCTCTTGATTTTATTTTACAATCCACTTGATAGAATTTTAATATCTCATAATAATTTAGTCATTTGTATTTGCCTATTATTTCTCATCTATTAAATATTGTTGAAAGCCACAAAGGTGTTTTCATACACAACCTGGGTTAGTATTTATTCAAAATTCTCAATATGGCACCTCTAAAATGATGATTTATTTAGCATTTTCAACTTGGTATTCTCACTTATCTATCAGAGTTTGAAATTAGCATCCTATTTACATGTTTATTCCTAAAATGAATGGCTGCATATGATTATATGCAGTTATTAATGACAATACTGGAATTATGGAGGGACAAAAAATTATTTGTTTGTTTGTTTTACAGAAATGATAGGGCTGAGCATCTCATATCATGATTCGCAGCAGCTCACAATAATCAATAAAAATATATAAAAATCAAATGATCCTTATCCTCAAGCGCCAAATCAGTCTCCCAGCTCAACACTCATCACCACCCAATGCTTGGAGAAAGAAACAGGTTTTTATGGCAATTAGTCAAATCCACAAATGGCAAATGGATTTAACTATTTTGCAAAAGTCAATTATTTCCTGGATAGAGTATAGAGACTGGAATACTTTTTCAGGTTTCCCATTTGATTTGTTTTAAAAAATATTATTTGTGTTTTTATCCACCTTTAAACTATATATACATATAAAATGTTCAAATAAATACTTCACAAATCAGCTCAATCTGAAGTAAATTGATAACCCTTAAACCGATCTTAGTGTTTTTAGAAAGATTGGACATTTTTCTGTTTCAAAGCAACTTGTTGAACAATTTTTTATCTAACAAGGCTGAGCTACTTTATTATACAACAAAACAAAATACTTGAGGTTGTGAAAATGAAGCTGTCTTCCAAAAGATAAAATGACTTTAAGGAAGAGAATTGTTAACCTGCTCTCTCTCTCTCTCTCTCTCTCTCTCTCTCTCTCTCTCTCTCTCTCTCTCTCTCTCTCTCTCTCCCTCCCTCCCTCCCTCCCAGCAGAAAGCTATGTGCTGTTGGCAGCAAAAAGCTTTTCATAGACTAAGTATGTTATATGTTCTAAGTACTGCATTCTCTGAAGATATTTGTTCCAACTTCATGCTGATTGCAGAAAAAGGCAATGAAGATAAGAGGCTGAACTTAGTACCCTGAAGGTGTATTAAACCTAGATAACCTATCCCATATAGGTTGCTATTGTTTTTGTGTATTGCAAGGATAAAAGTATCTAATCCTGTGCTGACTAAAGCTGGTACTAGTCCAAAAATTCTTGAGTGTCTGGTTTCATTTATCACTTGAAATCTTTCAACTGCTAATACTCAGCATCAGATCTCAGACAGTTCATAGAAGAAATTTAGGCAGTGCTTTCCGCCAGATTTTTAACTGACTTCTATCCTATTACTTTCTGCCTGATTGCTCAAAATGTGGGGGTTCAAGCCAGTTTAGCCAAAGGAAACACGTGTTTTTTGCTCATAGGAAATGGTTCATGTTTCTGACTCAGTGGCAATAGTTACTCACAGTGAGCTCCTGTACTATATTACTAGACTTTCTACACCCTGACATCCTCCACATGAATTAAAATTAAGAGTTAATATAATGTAGTAGTTATATTGTTATGCTACTAAATTTCCCTGTCAGTCCTAATTACTTTTTGAGAGTTCAGAATATCAGTTGGGAAATAAAATAAAATAAAATAACGAATGAGGACTTTTCTAAATGAGCAGACTTTCTTTCCCTCTGCCTTCTACATCCATTTTAAAATATGAGGCTGATCTGAATTATTTTGATTGATAACAGGACAGTATATTCGGTTATTGTTGTTACTGATTGAATTCACACAAAAAAATCCTTCATCTGCTTCTGTAAATTGTAATCCTGACAGCACTCATTGGAATTAGTTTCTTCTAAAAGTTTCAGCAAAGCCAGTAGTAAAAAAAAAATAAATCTATTCCTGACCCAAATGTCTTTTCTCTAGATAGGAAAGTACAACAATTTGGAGACTGCAAGCATTTTTCTGTTTGAATTTGAAACTCACAGAGAATCACCTATCAACCAGTGTCTGCTTTTTCTAGCTAGAGGTCATGCCTGGAGAACTGCCAGTCAATCAGTGCTTACTTGCCATCTATGATAGTATTTTATCTCTTCATCTTGCTTAGCTCACCCATCCATTCCTCCATTTCATTTTTTTTTAAAAAAAAAATGAACTGTTGACTTTCCCAAGGATTCCTCTCTATTGTCTTTCAAAATTTTAATGCTGATCTGTTGGCACTGCTGCACGTGGACTCCATTACCTAATTACAGTCCTATACTATTGTGACAGGATCCCAGGAGCTAAAAGATGAGCAAACCAGAAGTATTTTCCAATAAAACACTCATTCTCTTTCAGACTTATGGCAACGACACATACTTTTTTCTCAGGAACCATTTGCTGCCTTGTGTCAGGGCCATAGCAAAATTGCTACTCTTTTTAACCCTCCAGTTTTGACATGGTTGATCACTCATGGGACAAGAGGAGGGGCTTACCGCGGCCCAATACTGGAACTTTATCAGCAAGTCTTCAGCAAGAAGCCATGTGCCCTGGGAACATTAAGGAATAATCCATAGTAACAAAATTAATAGCCAGTCTTTGAGTGTGAAACTATTCTGCCATAACTAATTTAAGACTTCTAATATAGATCCATGAATGAGGCCTCTACCGGGTTCCAGGAACAACTTTTAAATACATGAAGGAAATTGACACTGTGAATATTGGCTGCTGGACTATACCATTACTATCTCCTCCAGCCTAGGGCAGGCAAACTGGCCAAAGCTGATTAAGTTCAGGGTTCCAATAAGTGTGTGCAACATTCCCAGGAAGTGGCAACAAGTCTATATCCTTCTGTGTGAGGTTCTGCCTTCCCTCACACACAGATAATTTGCTTGCCTACCATTTTATTGCTGCAGCTGCCACTGCTAACTGTCTACCTGCTGTTGAATCCCTGATATAAAATGTCCCATCCTTAGAAAACATGCTTCAGGACATTCTAGAATATGAAGTGAACATCCTGCTATTAACCAGTCAAGATCCATGACTTTGACTGTGAAGTTTTGGTGCTTTAACAGAAGTAGAACATCATTCTATTAAGGAATGTTTTTGTGCTAAATCCTGCTGCAGGTAAAGGTTGGAGCCTATGCCCTCTGCTTTCACATATAGCTTACTAATGATTCAGTGACCTGATGAAGCAGGAATAACTGTTTTCAGCTCCAGCTCATGTAATTCTGTTTCAATGTTCAGCCTCCGATTTGCATTCCTATCACCCATATTGGGTATGCATCTCCATCAAGAGTTCCTTGAATGCTTTTTATAGACTGTTCTGGATCACATTCTCATCACATTTGTTTTCTCCATGGGCTAATATTTTCCATTAAGTATATCCCAAAAAATATGAACTGATGCAACCAAAAAGAATTTAGCTGCTAATTTATTTAATGCTAAACACTTGAGTTCAATTATGATTAATATTTGCTGTTTTAGTTGTGAGCTGAGGACTCTCTAGACCTGCCTTCTGATGAATAACACAACAGTGTCATAATTATGCAATTGCCCTGAATAGTTTTTCATGACTGTTTTATATTTCATTTTTTATTTTGTTTTTGTTTTGCATAAATGGGCTTATAAGCCAGTATTTTCTCAACCTCAGCAACTTTAAGATGTGTGGACTTCAACTTCCATGTTATCTGAAGAATTCTGAGACCTTACTATTCCTAGGAGTTCTGATCCTACAAGAAAAAGATGACATTTCAGTAGAACTGGAAGTCAGGCACTTGTAATATAAATCAGATATAGGTCCCTCTGTATTCAGTGGGTATTATAATACCTCAATACAAATTTACAGACACCAAATCTTATCCAAGAATCTTATGCTAGGCAAAATAATGGATAGGATTACACTTGTAATCATCTGGTTGGACAACAGCAAAATGTCCATCTTAGACCGATTGTGAATAGTTCTGTGGCATTTAATTTTTGCCCCTTCAGCTGTGAAAGAAGTATTCCCTGCTTCTACATTTTTGTTTGATGAAGAATAGGAATATTGCAAACCATATGTCTGCTTTTGTCCATTGTTGTATTAGTTTGCAGAGTCAAGGAAGAATGGTTTTTTTTCATATGATTTCACATTCTAGGACCTACATGTCCATGTAGTTTTCTTGTCAATAAATGTCCCATTGCTTGCATGAGGGTACTAATCTTTTGATACTTAGGACATTGGTTGGCACCCCCATAGCTTTTTTTTATGTCTGCCTGCCCAAATGAAAGATGGGTTATGGTTTGAGGGTAATGGATACGGTTCACACATTCTCTTGACTTCTCAGTTGGAACATCAACTTCAAAGGAGGGATCCTGGTGAATTGTTACTCCTTCCACAGAAAAAGCCATTGCACATATTTCAATAGAGAGAAAGGAAACTCGTGGTTGCCTCATGACCCTTCACAATGGATCATTTTGATCTGGTCTGATTTATTGTATTTCATATTCTCTGTGAACTCAAGGTGGTTTAGCAGAATTCTCTTTTAGTTTTATCTCCAAAATATTGTCTGTTGATTGGACTATAAGAGTAAAACTAATTATCATACATAAAGAGTAGAAGAGTGAAGATTTGCACCTGGGATTTTCTGGTCAAGGCCCATCCCATTGCTGGCTCACATACTTAATCCATTCAGCCACTAACACCCATAGCTTCTTATCTCTGGATTTGATAAAAGGATCATTTATTGCATACAGTAGATGCTGACTGAGCACACAGTGCAAAAGGGCAATTGAACATGTATTAAACTTAGGGATTTTGGAAGATAATGTTTTGGTAAATTGGGACATGCATAAAAAAGAGCTGGGGCTTTGGTTTTACAGACATGAACCATTATGACTTTTTTGTTCCCTCCTCTGCGGACACTATAATTGGATGTTGCCAATGGGGTTGTTCAGCCTTCTTGTACCTGCTCCATAATATATTATAATAATGCAAAGTCCAGATCTGAGTCTTTGAGAAACTAATTGAACATCTGTCTGTTTTCCACTAAGGTCCACATTCCACTTTATTACATGAAGGCAATAGTATGTATACATGGATCAATAAGAAAAAGAAAGAAACTCAGAAGCAGGGGACAGCTTTAAACTCATTAGAGGAAATGCTACCTTGCACAATTTACTGGGAGACATCAATGAAACAGTGAGCACAGGAGGATTCAAGAAATGACTAAACACGTGGATGGATATTAGCTACAATCTAAGTTATCATGATTTTTTTTAAAAAGTACATTTTTGCAAAACTAGGAAGCTGTCATGTGTGGCATTAACAAGTTAAGCAGCTTTTAAATCTGCCTTTGTGGTAAAATCCATTAACTTCTAGAATTATATCTTCTGACCCAGACAAAAACTGAGGCTAAAAGTAGTGGTATAAAAATAAAAATCATTTTTGCATGGATATCTTCCACATGAGCAAAAATCTGTTTCAGGCTAGATCTGCAACCTTCTCCTTTGTTTCTAGAGTAGATTTCACCAACCAAACTTTTTATTGCTTCTAGCTACTTCACTTTATCTTCTTGCAAAACTTGGTTTAGATATGTATGGGCCAAAAAGCACGGTAGTTTTATTCTTTGGTTTACCTATTTCCTACTTATTTTATACATACATATATACATACATACATACATACATACATACATACATACATACATACATACAGTGAACAGATGGTGGGTCCATGGATTGATAGATACATAGATTTTTCACATTGGTGCCTTTTTATGAAACATAGTATTTTTGTTAAATATAGATGGGAAAGTTTCTAATTACTTGTACTGCTATGTAGGTGGGGGGAGAAAGTACCAGATATTTTAGATAATATTGTCCAGCATTCAACCAGGGTGGATAATTTATCTTTAATGTTAGTGCTAATGATATACTTGTCATTTGTTACATTCTGTACATGTTTTTATTTTTATTGTCAGCGTTTGATGGTTGTTTTTTCTTCATTTTTCTTTTTTTTTCTTTTTCCCAATTTTATATTTTAACTTTGAAGATAAATAAGAAAATTAAAATGGTGATTCAGGAAGGAGGAATAGAAAAAGCTAAAAAAGCAGTAGTCCATAATAGAACATTTGTTGAGCATGCAAAAAAAAATGTCAAATCTCACCCCACAGGAAAAGGAAAAAAGAATCACATGGACTTTAGTAGGGGTGCAAGTATTGGGAGTATAGTACGTATTCTTGGAAGCTTCACCCTGTTTTTATTAGTGGACTCTAATATTAAAGTGGAGTCTCTGATATTTTGAGTATCTCCTATCCAGGCTCTTTGCAGCCCAGACTGAGTGGCTGTTTATGAGCTAATAACAAATTCCTCTCCCAGTGGTTGTTTATCTCTAGGATTCATAGTTTATTTCTCAGCCTCACTATCTTGCAGACTCAATGTAAACTTTCAATAGCAGTGTGTGAGAAAATAGTGGCCTTCATGGGACCCACAATGTAATTTCATATTTTGGCAGAGAGGAAGAGATTCAGAACTATGCCATGCTGCTCTGTCCAATTTAGCTGCAAGTCATCAACCCTTCATTTTAAAAAAGGAAAACAACATCATTGGTATAAATTGTACTAAATGGACCAACAATCTGACTTAGTGTGAAGGAGCTTCCACTATTGCTATGTACTGGAAGCTTTTATTTTTAGAGACCATATTTTTCACAATCAATTGGTGTTCTGCAACCACATATTAAAGAATATAGGGATATACCTGTTGCATTTATAATGTGATGAAGTGCCATTACAAATGCACAGTGTTGTGTTGTCTGCTATATTTACAGAGGGAATTATAGTATCATTCTGTGACTTGAAGCAGAAGACATGATCACAGAAGCTGTTTAGGGATCCTTTTTTTAAAGGTCACCACATGCCTTAAAAACATGTAGCTGAATAGCTGTGGCAGGAATACAAGTATCAAAAGCAGGCTTTTGTTGATTTTTGCAGCTGTATAAATCTGCAGTAGGGCTACAATGGCTCAGCAGTTAAAGACACTGAGCTTGTCAGCTGGAGAGCTAACAGCATGGGTTCAAGACCCGAGCTCGGCGCAACAGGGTGAGCTCCTGTTACCTGCCCATCTAGCAGTTCAAAATCTACATGCAAATACAAATAGATCAATAGGTACCACTTTGGTGGAAAAGTAACGGCGTCCGTACACCTTTGGCATATAGCCATGGTGGCCACATAATCATAGAAATTGTCTTCAGACAGTGCTGGCTCCCTCAACCAAGAAACAGAGATGAGCACTGTGCCCTAGAGTCAGACACGATTGATAGGATAATTTTTTATCTTTATATCCGCAGTGCGAATTAAGCTTTGTCCCATCCGCTGCTTAGGAAGGTCATTCTGCTCCAAGTCAAAGGTGAAAGATGGGGGAAATGTGGCAACTCTAGCTTTATAGCTTTGAAGACATTTTCACCTCACAGGTAAGACTGGAGCTAACAGAAGCTAATGGATTGGAATACCCGTAACTGCTGGATTAGAATACCAATAACAGAAGCTACCACCAGCAAATGGATTGGATTGGACTGGAATACCCATAATAAAAGCTACCGTCTGGATTGGAACACCCATAACAGAAGCTGCCACCAACAAATGGCCTCAAAGAGATCTAGCACAGCCATTACATTCTAGGAGAAATAGCATCAGACAAGAGATCAGAATGGATGCCATTTGCTGTACTAGTGAAGCAGATGTTTTATATCATGAAAACTTCTCAAGTAAATGGAATTGGGTTTTTTTCAGGTAATATAAAACAGAGTTGGCATCTCAAAGTGGCATTTTTGGAACCCATCTATGTGACACTATAGTCCTACTTGCCCCATTGCAATGCTTTTTTAAGTGCCAGCCAATTGCTATTTTAATTTGCCCTAAGAGCTATGCTTGTTTTTCCAAGGTATTCTGGGTAGCATAAATGCAGATGCTCGGAACATCCCAATTTTCACTGTAAAAGGCTTGTTCAGCCATTTCTTCATTGTATTATGCTGTGCATAATACAAGAGCATACAGGAATCCATAAATGTATTACAATGATGCATGCTCAGAAAAGTACATTCTGTGCTGTTTAAAACTAAGTAGGAGGGAATTCTTTGAGCAAATCTCTAAAAGAGAGATCTTCATCTAACTCCTGCTTTTGTGACTCCTCAGTGTGCAGATCAGATCAGCAAGTTACTTAGAATAGCTTGACCAGAATGTCCTGCATCTGCTGCTGACCAGTGATGGACTGCACAGTGGAAAACTTTCAGCTGGTGCCAAAGACAATTTGGGCAATAGAATGAGGGAGGCTTTTGGATTTTAGCTGATTAAAAAAGGAAAATCCAGCATCATTGTCACTGTTTCCTCATTTGTCAATTGGCTTTCTGCAGAGGGTGGAATCTCAGATTGCTTATGCTTGCATCTTCCTTATATTTAAAGAATATTCAAAGTCATTTGTGCAGAATGATACTTTGTCTAAGGGGGATGGTAATAGTACAGTCCTATGACTGTCCATTCAAACTGAATCCCAACTAGCAACTTAGTTTAGGATTGCAGTGTTAACTGTATTTGCATGTATCTGCAACATTGCCTACCCCTGGTCTAGCCTCATCACACTACAGTGCTGAGGCTGATTGGGGTAGCTTAGAGTTGTAAAGAGGATAGTAGTAAGATACTAGATTTTTTTAATCTAATTTCTCCTGGGGGGGGGAATGATTCCAGAAATGTTTAAGCCCATGATAAGCTTATCACACTTGTAATATGTTTCATAATTTCTCATCAAATCCCAGCATGCGTGACCTTTGTTTGATAATTTGGTGCTGAATTTTAACAGTGAGTTTCTTGGGGAAATTGTGAGAGGAGGCTGGAAAGGGTGCTCTAAGGACAACCAAAAATGCTTAGGGCAGAGGAAGAGAGAACAGCTGTATTTGCATGGCTTGTTTATCCATGACTTTTTCATTTAACCCAATTTTTCAAGTTCTAAGCACATGAGTTGGGTTTACACAACAGGCAAGATTTTTTTTAAAAAATAAGATTGGCTAGGTTGTGTCTCAAAGTGTCACATAAACATAATAAAGCATGTGACCTATAACTGCAAAGAGAATATCAGTTCAAAGAACCAAAGACTCTACACAGAAGCATAATTTACTTAGAATTTTCCACTTCATTAGTAATTTTTCTTAATCTGTAATTTAAAACTGACTATGTTTCTGAGGGTAAGATGGGAAAACCAAAGAAATATTTCTTTTTCTTTTAACATTTATGCAGTCTGCAATTTGGTTGATAAATAACTGGAAAACATTGTTTTGCTGGGAATCTTAAATATGAATAAATTTGTTTTTTTTAAAAATTACTGAATTGATAATAGCTTTAAATATAGGACCCTACAGATCTAGTATAACATCACTACATTGCGAACAATTTTCCTCTTCCAAGCACCTCCCACTACCTACTTTTCATATCCCCTCTGTGAATGTTGTCAATGATGTTTTATCTCATTTTTATTACAGTTACTCACACAGCCAGATGTTTAGACTAGATGTTGCTTTTTTAATAATATTTTATTAATTTTCCAATTTTACATTTAAGTATTTAAAAAGCAATGTGGTGGCTGGGTTAATCAATAGTTCAATAACATATAAAAATCTTTAGCACAAATCCCAAGTTACAACATCAAATATTTCCTCTCTTTTTCCTCTAATATCTACTATCTCATATTTAAGCTAATACAGTTTTTATTATATCAACTCAGTAAAAACATCATTATTACATTTATCAATAAAATTTTAGCTTATACATATCTTAATTACTTTTACATTCAATTTTCATAAACAATCCATGTCCTGTTATTAATTTTTCCCCAATTTTTAATTTCCCAACAATATTCCAATTTAACATTTGATATTTGTAATTTTCAGGCTTTAGGTAACCAAATTTCCCTTATCTCAACAGGATCTAATATTCAAAATACACATTTTATCTATTTGAATATAGTCTTGTTCTATTTCCTAAAAGTTATCTATTTCCCACCATATTAAATCATCTACTTAATAATACAATATCCCTTTAATAAACCAAAACCATTATATATATTGTCTGGGTTAATCAATAAATCAAACATATTCATAATAATAATTATTATTTCTTTTGGGTCTAATTTTTAAATATTAAACAAAT
>NW_015386253.1:4653994-4682295 GCF_001527695.2 Protobothrops mucrosquamatus | reverse complement strand
TAAGGCCACACTTGGAATACTGCATCCAGTTTTGGTCACCACGATGTAAAAAAGATGTTGAGACTCTAGAAAGAGTACAGAGAAGAGCAACAAAGATGATTAGAGGTCTGGAGGCTAAAACATATAAGGAACGGTTGCTGGAATTGGGTATGTCTAGTTTAATGAAGAGAAGGACGAGGGGGGACATGATAGCAGTGTTGCAATATCTCAGGGGCTGCCACAAAGGAGAGGGAGTCAAGCTATTCTCCAAAGCACCTGAAATCAGGACAAGAAGCAACGGATGGAAACTAATCAAGGAGAGAAGCAACCTAGAACTAAGGAGAAACTTTCTGACAGTTAGAACAATTAACCAGTGGAACAACCTGTCTCCAGAGGTGGTGAATGCTCCAACACTGGAAGTTTTTAAGAAGAGCCTGGACAGCCATTTGTCTGAAATGGTATAGGGTTTCCTGCCTGAGCAGAGGGTTGGACTAGATGACCTCCAAGGTCCCTTCCAATTTTATTGTTGTTGTTATTATTATTTAAAAAATCCTTATTTTCAACTAATTTCCAAATATTTTAAATCTAATGACCAAAATTCCCCTTATCTCAATTTCTCCCTTTAACCCTCTAATTAATAATATGAAATCCCCTCTAATAAATCAAAATCCTAATTTTCTTCAGCCTTATTCTGGCTTTCTTCCTTTGTCAACTAACCTTCTATATCAATGCTTTTAAATCATCAAATAGATCTCCCTCTGTTATTATATATGTTATTTGAAATAAGAGAGACCATTTAGTTGCCATTTTTTTGGAAGAGCTAGCCCATTTGTATTCATTAAATTGTCTCCCTTTTATTCCAATTCCCCATATTTGCCCTGATATGTTTATCTTCCATTCAATCTGTTCTTCTTCTTCTTCTTTCTCAAATTTCTTCTGATTTATATAGAAAGTCTTTTCCATTTTCAGTGTTGTCACTCCCTTTTCTGGATTTTCCATTAACTATATTTGTTGGTCATTTGAGTCCTCTGTCTTAATATTTGATTGTTCCACTTCTTCTGTTATCTTCTGTGTTGTTAGTTCTTTGGTTGTAGTCAAAGTTTGGGTTTGTGTATCTAAGCTGGCATCTTGTTCTTTTATGTTAGGTCTTATTTTATCACAAGCTGAATGAATGGTTTCATGTATCGCTTTCAACCTGGAAAGGATCTTTTCCTGGTCTTCATCCATATTCTTTTAATAATGTGTTAAGTTGAGGACTTTAAAATCAGACATTAAAAATAATTTTATAATTAGGTATGGGACCCCTCTTTCACATATTTATAGATAGACTTTATAGTAGAAGTCGTTTGTCAAGCAAGATTTTATAGTCCAAGGTCTTTCATCATCTCATATAGTAACCAATGTTCCTAAATAAAGAGATAGGAATTCAATTTCCCACATATAACTCTGAAAGTCAGTAAAGGTTTACATTCATAGTTCAAGAAGACCAGTTATGCCGCCCAGCCATTCTCTTTACAGCTGAGTTTCTCACAGGTGGTACCAAGGTCAAAAGAGTCTTATCTAAAGTCTGGGCTTCGAGCCAAGTCTCTTTTAGGAAATAACAAGTTGTAATACCAAACTTCGCCACAAGATGTCACTGATGCCATTTAAAGTTTTTTAAGTCCAAAATTTTTATAATCCATTTCCCAATTTTGTTTCTTTTTTGTAGATAAAAACAAAAGTCTCCAATAAAAATAAGAAAAAATTTGGTCCCCAAGTTTCAGGAACATATAAATCCAATTAGATTAAAGTTATTCTTTTAGTACTTTAATTCCCCTGGGTAATCAGTCGCCGCTATTCTTAGAGGGTGGGATAGAAATTTCCTTTCCTCTCTTCTCACAGGGGGAAAGATACTTTGGGCAGCTTTTACAGGAAAAGAAAATACTTAGGATAAAGAGAAGATCGGATCTCACCCAGTTTCATCCACGTTGCTTTAGAAGTGCTTGGTGGTGAGTTTGACTTTGGCTGTCTGCCAGTTTGGAGGGCTGCCCCAGATAGAGGACTGCTGCCCTCCCACGATCAAGCAGGGGTCCCCTCCTTGCTCATCGCCCTTCAGGGTGACTTTCGACCCTTTCCAGGGTCCCCCAGCAGAACGAAACTGAACACAGAAGATGGAGCTCCCTTCCAGTGGCTGCAGCAACTGCAATGGCAAACCAGAAGTCTAGATGTTGCTTTTTTATTTACCTGGGATAGGCAGATATGAATGTTTGATGATATTAAAGGTGTTGTCACAGGATATTAGCTGTTCCAAGTAAAGCTGTTCCAAGACTAATGGTAATTTTGTCAACTCTATGGCATTCCAGTGGTGCTCCAATTGTTTTGTGATTGCACCCAAGGTGCCTATTGCTTACTGGTACTAGCTTTGCCTTTTTTGCCAAAATCATTGTTTCTATTTGCAGGTCTTTGTATTTTGTTCTCTTTTCCAGTTATTTTTCTTCCATTCTGCTGTCTCCAGATACTGGCCTGGCCACTATTCAGACTTTAACAATTGTGGAAGGTGTCTGTCAGTTTGAATTCTAAAATCCCAGAGCATCTTAGCTTCTTCATTTTCTATGACTTTCTCTATTTTATGGTCTCTTATTTGCAGGCAAATTGTATTTCTTGCAGATCTTCCAATGCACCATTGTTGCTACTTTATCATGCTGTTTGTAGTCAGTTTGTAGTCTGTGCAGTCTTCTTGCAGCAGCTAACCAAATGATCCACTTTTTGTCTATTGCTTTCTTCTCAATTCTGGCTTTGTATGCATTTCTACATAAGGCTTGTGAAGCCACAATTAGCCCCTCTGTCTCTTATTATTAAACATATTTGCTACCCATCTAAGGTTCAAGGCAATTCTGAGCAGCTTACGGTATGATAAAATATACAGATATCAAAACAATTATAAATGTAAAATCATTAGAATTACAAAAAATTAAAATAAACTAAAAAATCATGGGTTTGGAGCAGGGAAATGGGGGCATGTTCTCTGTTACTGCATCAGCTACCTTCAACCAACAGCTTTTCCTTCAGGACTCCAAGCCAACCTACATAGCCAAGTTTTAAGGCTTTTCCTGAAGGCTAAAGGCAGTGTGTGTGTGGGGAGGGAATCTTACAAGATGTTCCAAAGGACATGGGCTGTGGTAGAAAAGGCTCTTCTCCTAGATTCCACCAGGCAAAATTCCTTGACTGATGGGTGCACAGTAGGCCTCTTTTGCCAGCACAAGGAAGGTAGGCCAGTTCCACTGAGGAAAGATGGTTTCACCAATATCTTGTACTCATGCCATAGAGAGTTTTAAAGACAATGACCAACACCTTGAATTGCACTTGGAAGCAGATTTGCAGCCAGTGCAGCTTGCATGGCAGTGATATTACATGTGCCACCCTAGGGGCCTCCAAAACTGTCAACGCTGCTGCAATCTGGACCAATTACAGCTTCTGAATACTTTCCAAGAATAGCCCCAGGTACAAGCACATTGCAATAATTCAAGCAGGAGATGCGTAGGGCGTGAGTGAGTTCAGGGCCTTGTGATCCAGAAAAGGGCACAGTTGTCACACAATACAAAGTTGTGCAAAAGCTCTCCTAGCCACAACTGCCACCTGCTCTTTGAGCAGGAGTCATGAATCTAGGAGAACCTCCAAGTTGAGCACCAGGTCTGTCTGAGTTATTGCAATCCCATCCAAGCTAAAGGTGGTAAGTGCCTGGATTCTGAAGCTCTGTGTACCCACAGCCATTCCATCTTACCAGGGTTCAGCTGAAATCTGGTATCCCCATCCAGATTCCACAGCCTCTACACCCTTTTTAGTACAATAGCTAGCAGAGTTTCTCTTTCAAGAAAAATATCATATCTTCTTCCATTTTTCTGAGAATTAAAAACACTAATGGGTTCAAAGGCAGGACTGGGCCTGATACTTTCCATACAGTTTTGGAGGAAGTAGCAAAGTGATAAAATCAGTGGTGGGATTCAGCCGGTTCGCACCACTTCGGCAGAACTGGTAGCTAATTTTTTGTTGCCCAGGCCCAGAATGGACTTCTGGAAGCAGCATTCACACAGAGAATCAATTGTTCACATATTTGAATCCCACCACTGGATAAAATAATGCCTTGAAGTAAGACTATAGGTCTGAATAAATCCTCCATAATTTCCCAGTTTGTAATACTAATAAATATAAGTAGAGTTTCTGTTTCTTCTTTCCTGGGAGATCCTGTTTGCAATTGAGCTCCTACCACCACCAGCAGCTATTTGGATGTTTGCAAATTATTACCAAGTTAACACCACCAGCAAGCTAAGTTCACCATCTTAATAATTTAAAAGCTGTAACATTTATTGGAAAACAAGCAAGTTTCCTTTGTGCAAACAGGTTATTTCTTCCTATGAGGTTTGTTTACCCTACAGACTATTACTGGTACATCTTCATATTATAGTCATTGTTAACTATAATACCTGTCCTCATTACTATTACACTATTACAGTATATATTAGCACTATGGCAATGGTTGGATGACTTTAGAAGTTGCTACAAGTTGCTTATGGAGAAATCACCTATTAGGCCTAAATTCATACCGTGATTACCTATTACAGAGTGTGATAGTATTTTTTACATGCTTTGACCTTTTATCTATAAAGCAAAACAATATAGTTCAGATAGCACCAAGGCTGGGTGAGATGAGGAGTTTTAACTCCTTTGGTAGCCATCCTCTGAAGAATGGCTTGGATTATAATTCTGAAGAATAAGGATTCTGCTTATATATCCTCATTTGGGCTGGTTGCTTTTTTTTCCTGCCAGAATAGACAATAGACAATGACAAGATTGACTATTCCTCAGAATCAACAGAAACACCAGCACCTTGACAGTCCTGCTATTTGTATTTTTCAGTGTTCCAAATTAAAAAGATATATATTTCAATGTTGCCGTTCTGCAGTCTTTTACAAAAGATGAATGAAGAGGGTGCATCAATCCCCCTGGTTTCTTTATAAGGTCAGAGTTCCTATCACTGGTAACTTAACCTGCCTCCTTATGGTGCTGCAAAAAGCAGTTCGGCAAAAGCTCTTAGAAACAGATGGCTATTTCTTCAGTTAATATGATAAAATATTATGGCTTATGTATCGTTATCAACATACAGTTAAATGTTTATGTAGAAATTACAATGCAAAGTAAGAAGGACAGGCAGAGAAGGAATATTGTGCTATGCTGTTTTTAGGCAATCTGGTTCTGTATTGGGTGTGTTCTCATCAAGATATGAGAAGGATAAGGAGACTGGATCTGCTTCCTAGGCAGTTCATAACAATTTGGAAAAAAAAAAGTTGACAGCACCTAATTATTAAACATCACTTCTTTGTCTTTTATTAAAGCAGGAAATTCTTTTTCAGGTTTACATGAGAGTTTGAACAATTATGTTTCTGCTTGAAGAAGTTGCCTCATTAAATTTAGTGTGATTATTAAAGCAGCTGCAATTTTTAAAAAATTAATCTGGCCACCTGATGAAAAGCAGAGAGGCATTATATCCACACTCATGCAAATTCTGCAGCACAATGCCTTGTTGCTTACTATGCAATATTTCAATCGAGAGATTTATGATGGTGATGCGCTTTGCCACTAGGGCTCCTATGCAAGTAATTACCTGGATCCAACTATTTTTCAGCTACTGCTGGTGACATTTGCGGAACATCAGTAGTTCAGCTTCAGAATTTAGAATATCAGTTTTCAATTTGAATTTTTCCTGGGGTCCAAAATAAAAAAGATACAGGCTTGCAAAGGGTTTGGTTATAGGAAGTAATCTAAGCTTTTCCTGAAGCACTGAAATAATGAAGTCATTTCAATGGGCCTTGTGTCGCATTCTATCCACTTATTCTTATATGTAAAATATGCCCCCCATCAATAATATTACATGGCCATATTGAAAGTATAGATGGTGGATGATACATGACTCACTATGAATGTGTTTTAGAATTCAGCATAACTTTTGTTGTCATCACCTCAATGTTTCCAGATAGGTGACTCCTAGCATTACTAATCAAAAGGCATTAAGCAATTATGCTGCCTTTGCTGCTATAACAGTTTTATTAAATAAGGAGAGAAGGGGAGGAAGTTACGAAGAAATTGTAAGAGTTTTTTAAATAGAGGTACTCAAAAATTACTATGGATTTCTGAGGGAGTAGATTTGTAAACCTATGAAATTGGGTTCCTTGAGGGTACCAATCTCTTTTGATATTTTTAAAAGAATAGTGGAATAAATCTATATTAAATATGCTTGCACTGGAGAAATTTATGGAATGATGTCTGGAAAAGCTGTATTCAGTAGAGCTACCAAAATAAAGAGTGCTGGGTAAGCTATAAGAGATTGAGAATTCCTAAGTGCTCAGTTCTCACCCTGCCCCCCGCCCTCCACACATATTCTCATTTTCCCATTTTTCCCTCCTCCCTCCTCTCTAGCCAGCCATCAAATATGCTAACTGTTTCTGCCTAGTCACACTTAAAAGCTCCATATGTTAGAGAAAATAGTGAATAAAAATGAATGTGGACATATAAATGTGTGCCTGTGTACACTACACACACACACACACACACACACACACACTATATATATATATATGTTTTCTGAGGTTTTTGCGGGTGTTTGTATGTAGGTCTTTAGTTATTCGGGTTTTCTCCCGCGTAGAATTAGAAGTGTCTTGGCGATGTTTCGACGAAGTCACATTCGTCATCTTCAGGCTGGTGTCTTCAGCTTCGTGCTTCTGGGAGTAGTGTGTGTGATCGCAGCTGTTTCTTATATATGATGTCATGATTCCGACTAATGAAACACTTCAAAGAACTTCTAGGCAATGTTGACCCTAAAAGCCTTTATTAACAGTGTAACAGATTGATGGCACTTCTGATGGATGGATGCCAGAATAATATATCCTATATTAACAGCGTTGACATCTATCTATCTATCTGTCTGTCTGTCTGTCTATCTAGCTATCTAGCTATACACACACACATACACACACACACACACACACACACACACACACACACACATGGGGCGAGGAAGATCAGTATCTACCAACAACAAACCATAACAGCTGATCTGCATGTTCATAATAATTTGTATTTGTGATAAAATTTTATGAATGGCACAAGCAACTAAAAGATGTACTCCTGCAAGTACATCCCAAGTTAGGTTAGTAAAACCAATAATCCTTTCTGTGCTACATTTTAAAGGAAAATATGACGTGGGTAGCTGAGCCCTTTTGCTGCTTTCTATGTCCTTATTTGCATCCTGTATTCAATGGAATCTCTAAACTGGTCTGTTTAGAGTCACTGTTGCACAATGGAATGGTGGACTTGATGATACTTGTGTAAGGCATGCAGAGGTCATATCAGAGGAATACTTTAAAAAGAAAATACACCAAGTGGCTTTATTATGCTTCCTGAACATTGAGTCAGTGAATAGCATCTTTGAATGTTGAGCAGTTCTGTTATTTTGTTTACTGTAATAAAATATCTCTGCTATTTTTCTTTGCCAAGAGCTCAAAATAACAGTTTATTAACATGAGTAAAGTCAGAAATTGACATTAGGTCAGAAAAGGATAAGAGAAGTCACTGGCAAAGATGAACTAAAAGTTGCTAACTTTCAAAATATTTGGGGGTTTTGACTCAGATATTACACATGAAAGAACACTATCCAAGATATTTCTGGTGCTTAGTAAGAAAGATATTTAAGAGAGGGGGCCAGAAGGAGGGACAGGGGGAGGGAAGGAGAGAGAGAGAGGTGGGTGGAGAATTTTTTGCAATACCTTTATGAATGCATATATTTCTGTTGTTAATACATCTCAAATCAGTACAAATAATAGCTTTCAACCTGGCATGGCAATCATTATTAAAAGTAAACATTATAAAGACTGAAGAGATAAAGATGTATTGCTTTAATAGAAAAGGTACTAATAAAACATTCTTTGTAAAGTACAACACAGGTTTTTTTTTTTAAAAAAAAATCCCAGATGAACTTTAAAAGCCAGTTTGGTAAGGTTTTGGCAAATTCATCTTCAGTCAGAGAAAAAATATCTATGGAGAACACCAATCAGCAGATGTTTGTGATATCTCTAGCACACATTTTCCCCACTTAATCTTTTGCTCTTGTGAATACATTTTATAAGGTGTTAAAAGAAATGTAATTTAATTTCATATTCATCTGATGATTGAAACAAGTGTTCTGTTTCTGGGATCTCACTGTGCTTGATTTTAAATGGAAATAGGTTCCATTCAAAAAGGTAAAGGCTGAATCTGGACATTGAAGCAGGAAGAATCTTGGTCCAGCTGACAAAGTAAGGGGGGAAAGCTTTAATAGGTCTGTTCACACCAACATTGTATAATTAAGAAATTATCTACATGATCATTTGTTTAGGTCAGATTAGTTTCCATGAATCTCTCTGATATTTCTTTTTTGTTTTCCTGCATATTGAGCAATACCTTGTTTTTTTGCCACAGATATAACACATGAGAGAACACTGCCCAAGACATTTCTGGTGCTTAGTAAGAAAGATGTGTAAGACAAAGGGCGGGGGAAGGGATGGAGGGAGGGAAGGAAGGAAGGAGAGAGAGATGGGGAGAATTTAGGAAAGTATCCATTTCGTAGACAGTCAGATAGTATAAATGTATACTGATAAGGCTTAAATTGTCAACATTTACTAATTTTAACTCTTTTTGGTACGTAATAATTTTTGTCTTTATTTGAATTTAAATTTTTTAGAATGGTTTAAACTGTTACTAGATACCCCGAATGATGGGAATGTACCAGAAGGGTGAGATAGACTTTTTATCTAAATAAAACTTATTTTATACAACTTATAACTTATTTTATACAGCCAAGTACAAATATTCTAAACCAATTTAAAACCCAGATTGCCATACATCAGACAGACTATTTTCCTTGAGTGACAGATTTTGTTGGGATAACTTCTTCCTTGAGAAAGAGGGGAAAACAAAAAATATTCAACCTCTGAAGTATGCAATCCATATAATGAAAGATCCTTAAACATTTCAAAGTCAGATTGGGAGGAATATAAATACTTGAATACGACATTCCCTATTGGAAAATAAAACACAATTTTCAATGTCCATCAAAGATGCCAACATTTTGCAAGAAATCAATCTCAAAATGCTATTTGCTTGTAAGCTGTCAACATTCTTTCCCTGTCTGAAATTATGGCAGGATTCTCTTCCATCTCATTAAAGCATCTCAAAGCAAAACATAATTTCTAAATAAATCCTACACACTTTTCAATACATATTATATTCATTTTTTATTAAGATAGCCAGCTAACTAGATCACTATGGTTCATTTACCATGTTCTGACTGTTTTTAGGCTACAAAAATGGATCTGAAAGCCATCTAAAACTCAAGGATTAATCACTTTGGCTATTTGGCTAAAAACTTAATACAGCTTCGCCAACCTGGTATGCATCAGTTGCAGTGGACTATAAACTGAAGTTGGGGAGATGTGTAGTCATTCATGATAGCCATTCTGTGAATAGACTGTCTTCTTTGGTGTAGCCGTTTAGCAGGAAAACACCACAGATATTAAACAAGTTGTAGAAGATTGGGTTTTTCTTCAGTAGGTAATACACCAAATTGCTTAGGGAAATTAAGATTCTGGACTTAATAGTCTTGGTATATTGGTTTTAAAGTAGGGGCAGCTATAGAAAGGAAAAATTTCTTGCACTTCTAAATAAGCAAAACAGGTATTGGTTATTTGTCCATGACTTCTTCCTGAGAGAGAGAGAGAGAGAGAGAGAGAGAGAGAGAGAGAGAGAGAGAGAGAGAGAGAGAGAGAGAGAGAGAGAGAGAGAACAGTTTGATAACTATCCTGAGCCATTCCCTTTCCCACCAATCCTGCTCAAAATGTCTTCTGTTGACATGCATCCTTTCAATACGATGGGATATAGGAGAGAGGTTGCTTTTCTAAAAGGCAAGTGACAGTCCAATATCATTGATTTTTCCATTGACATCTGCTAGGATTTGGGTATTAAACAATCATATGTTTGGTGGTGATTTTTTTAATCAACACCAAACAAAACAAGCCATTATTAATTATTTGAAATAAAGTATGGTTCAAGGCCATATTAATATTTTAGCGTTGCATTTCTTTGGAGAGCATACTTTGTTCCAGACTTTCTCCTACAAGGGCTATGCTCACCCCAAATGCTCTTCTCATAGATAGAGTCAGTCTTGTTCCCTCCCCCCCTTGCTTCTGCTTTTATTCTTGGCTTTATCCATTCAGATCTTTATGGTACATCAATTTTTCCATTGCTCTGATGATGTAATGCTGGATCAAGTAACCTCAAGAGACCATTTGTTACGTTTGTGAAGTGACGGGGAGGGGGTATCACTTTCATAAAAAGGCAAAGAGCTTTCTATCCCCACAGTGACCTTGCTCCCTCTCTGTAGTCTCTCACAGCGGGGGAATAAAGGATTTAGTTTTCATGTCAAACTCAGATTTCATACCAACAGCTGACCAAACAATATCAGTTGAAAGGGAAAATCCCCAAACTAGCCCTTAGGCATTCTTGCCTATTTACCCTCATCTGGTATGGTGGCAAAGGTTGTTTGAAACAGATTCATGGTTAATCACTGCATTACAGAATAGCTTTCTGACATTAATCTAGAAAGAGTAGGGCAAGCGTAGCTAAAAACTGTGTCTTTTCTTTGTTCTGTTCCTTTCACAGAAATATTAAACATTTAATTCCACTAACATCCATGTAGCCTTGCCAGATGAATTAGCTCCACGTGCAGTAGCTACACACTGCAGTCATCCTCTTCCCATCATTGTTATCATTTTATATGTGCCTTGACAGGATTACCACACATTTTGTAGCCTTCGATAACTCGATGCTTTCCAGATATATTGGGATTACAACACCCAAAATTCTGGGAGTATCTGAAAGCCACCAGATTATGCTGAAGGTTTCATCAGCTCATTACAAAAACTTATGAACAATCATCTCCATCTCTAAGGGAGAGAGGGTCTGTATTTAAAGAGGCACCATTGGCTTCCTCTGTATCCATGGCATAGCTGCACTTATCCATCAGTAGTTATGATAATGGCATTGTAGTCTAGGATGGCATCAGGATAGGATTTTGGGGCAGATGTCCAGATTCGCTTTTGCTTTCTCTAAATAATATGACCATAGAGTCCCACCCACTTTGCTGAATATAGGAATTCAGATGAAAACATTCCTAATAGGCAGCTGTCCAGCTTCATCTTGAGATGAACCCACAGTACTCTGCATAATTGGTTTCATTATCAAATTGTTCTTACTGTTTCTAACATTCCACCATGATCTGCCTTCCTATAATTTAAATCTGTTTTTCAATATTATGCCTACTGGGATGAAAGCAAACCTGGCTTTCTTCCATATAACGTTCTTTCAGGTACTTGAAAAGTTTTATCATATATCCCTCAGTCTTCTCTTTCCATTTCTTTAATCTCTCTTTATAAGGATTCAATTTCTGGTCCCTGATCATCTTTGATGTCCTTCTCTAAACCTGTTTAAAGTTGTTTGGGACTAAGAATTAGGCTCAGTACCCAAAATAGGATCTGATCAAAGTAGCCAGCTTTTTCTTGTGATTTAAGAACTATATTTCAGTAGATGCAGCTTCAGATTACATTTGCCTCTATTAGTAATACTTTACTAACATTACTGAAATAAACAAAGTAACATCCTTTACGGTTCCCTCTTCCCTAAATGACCATTGAGTCTTTGGATAAAGGTATAAAACCAAGCTAGATTATCTGCAGTCAGCATCTTGGAGTTTTGGATTGCTATTAGAAAGGCAGGGTCCACTATGTATTGGTTCTGTGACGCCTGAATACATATAGGTGGTGTTAAATTACAACTCCCATCAGCTCCAACTAGCTGGCCAATTCTACAATTCTTCTGGGAACTGTAGTTCAACAATATACATGCAGACCAATTCAGGTACTAGCATGTAATAACCATTTGCGAAACTGGGAAAGATCGCCCAGAGTTTCTTTTAATTGGAGTAAAGAGAGAGAGTGAAAATGTCAAAGCATGTCTGCATACCATTACCAGTATTACATTGTCGTCTCAAATTGAGGCAAACTGAAGACAGTTTTAGATGCTCTACTCTGGAAATGATATTTTCCTTCTCGTCACCTTTCCGAATGCTGCTTCTAAGCAATGATGCTGGGCATGGAGGAGGCTGCTTGAAACAACATTATCTGCATTGGGAAATGTGGCTCTACTTGGTTCTTCTGACTGTTCACCCACTCCTTAATCTTCTTCAGTTGTGTGGGAACAGAATCCCAGCTTCCACAATGTTTTTGCCCTTTCATTTTTTAGATAGTTATGTCTGTCAGGTAAAACTAGCAAATATGAAAGCTTGAAATTGACTAGTTTATACCTGACTTAAATCATGTAATTGGAAGTCTAATTGAAAGGACCATCTCTTCTCTAGTAAAAAAAATTCCTGTCTCAGTGGCTGCTGCACTCTGAAGACCTGGCTTTTCACTTCTTTTCCTCATTATGGTGTTCTTACTGTTCTTTTTCAACACCAATCCCACAGCTAAGCCCTTTTCTCCAAGTCTAGTTCTTTAAAGAGGAGGTGGAGTTGCTCTCTATATAAGAAATAACTACATCTCTACAGCAATAGAGCACAACAATGATGAAAACTGTCTTGAATGCATTTGGGTCAATATAAAAGGGGAGGAAATGACATTGCCATAGGTGTATGCTATAGGCCACCCAACCAAACAGAGGAAATAGATGAACTTTTTGCTAGTCAGTTAACTAAGATATGTAGGAAGCACATCACAATAGTAATGGGGGACTTTAATTACCCTGACATCAACTGGGAGACAAACTCTGCACCAAGTGGAAAATCAAACAGAGTCCTGACAAACCTAGCAGACAACTTTGTCTCCCCAAAAGTAGAGAAGGAAACTAGGGGATCAGCAATATTGGACTTAATTCTCCCTAACAGATGAAATGATAGTAGGTGTTGAAGCCACAGGAACCTTGGGGGGGAATGATCATGCAATATTGGAATTCAACATTATGCAAGCACAATCAATAGAACATAGTCAAACTACTGTCTTAAACTTTATGAGAGCTAAATTTAATAAACTTAGAACTTGGGAAGATTTCCATGGATGAGAATCCTCAAGGGAAAAACAATTCAAGAAGTTTGGGAAATTTTGAAAAGTGAGATTATAAAAGCCCAGTCTAGCACAATACCAACAAAGAAGAAAAATAATAGCTCTCAAAAGAAACCAGTATAAAGAACTCTCTGATAAATTGAAAGACAAAAAGGGCAAGTATAAAAAATGGAAAGAGGGGCACATAACTGAGGCAGAATATCAGCAAATAGCCCGAGCCTGCAAAGATGAAATGAAGAAGGCTCAAAATGAACCAAGGCTTGCGACAAAATTAAAAAATAACAAAAGAGCTTCTTTCAACATGTAAAAAACAAGAAAAAAAGTTAAGGAAATGATTGGTCCATTAGTGGGGAAAAATGGCAAGAAGGTGACAAGCAACAGGTAGAAAGCAGAACTAATTGACTTGTTTTTTTGCATCCGTCTTTACACAAAGAGAAAGAACAGTCCAACATATAAAAAACAGTACTGTAAAAAATAGATTAGAAACACAAGTTAAAATAGGCAAGAAAATATTAAGATAGCACCTGTCCATCTTAGATGAGTTCAAATCATCAGGACCAGATGGATTGTACCCCAGGGTTCTGAAGGAACTGGCAGATGTGATCTCAGAACCACTGAACTATATCTTTCAAAGTTCCTGGAGCACTGGGGAACTACCAGAGGACTGGAAAAGAGCTGATGTCGTTCCCATCTTCAAAAAGGGGGGAAATGGATCCAAGAAATTACAGACCTATCAGCCTGACCTCAATATCTGGGAAGGTTCTGGAAAAGATAAGCAATGAATCAGCGGACACCTAGAGGCAAACAAAGTCATAACCAAAAGCCAACATGGGTTTGTCAAAAACAGATCATGCCAGACAAATCTTATTGCATTCTTTGACCAGGTGACAAAATTAGTGGACCAGAGGAAAGCTGTGGATATAATTTACTTGGACTTCAGTAAGGCATTTGATAAAGTAGATCACAACCTACTACTTGATAAGATAGAAAAATGTGGGTTAAACAGCATCACCACCAGATGGATTCGTAGCTGGCTGACCAGCCGTACTCAGCATGTGGTCCTCAATGGAACTGCATCTACATGGAGGGAAGTGTGTAGTGTAGTGCCCCAGTGCTCTGTTCTGGGCTCAGTGTTCTTCAACATCATCAACGATTTGGATGAGGGGATGGATAGATGGGGAACCCATCAAATTCGCAGATGACACCAAGCTAGCAGGAATAGCCAACACTCCAGAAGATAGGCTTAAGATACAGAAGGATCTGCACAGACCTGAACATTGGGTGCTATCTAACAAAATGAAATTCAGTGGTGAAAAAAGTAAGGTTCTACATTTATGCAAGAAAAACCAAATGCACAGATACAGTATAGGTACCTTGCTCAATAGTAGTAACTGTGAGAGGCATCTCGGAGTTCTAGTGGACAATCACTTAAATATGAGCCACCAGTGTACTGCAGCTGCCAAAAAAGCCAACACAGTGCTAGGCTGCATTAACAGAGGAATAGAATCAAGATCACATGAAGTGTTAATACCACTTTACAATGCCTTGGTAAGGCCTCACTTGGAATACTGCATCCAGTTTTGGTCACCACAATGTAAAAAAGATGTTGAGACTCTAGAAAGAGAAGAGCAACAAAGATTATTAGGGGACTGGAGGCTAAAACATATAAAGAATGGTTGCTGGAATTGGGTATGTCTAGTTTAATGAAGAGAAGGACTAGAGGTGACATGATAGTAGTGTTCCAATATCTCAGGGGCTGCCACAAAGAAGAGGGAGTCAAGCTATTCTCCATAGCACCTGAAGGCAGGACAAGAAGCAATGGATGGAAATTAATCAAATAGAGAAGCAACCTAGAACTAAAGAGAAATTTCCTGACAGTTAGAACAATTAATCAGTGGAACAACCTGCCTCCAGAAATTGTGAATGCTCCAACAATGGAAGTTTTTAAGAAGAGACTGGACAACTATTTGTCTGAAATGGTATAGGGTTTCCTGCCTGAGTAGGGGGTTAGACTAGAAAACCTCAAAGGTTCCAACTCTATTATTATTATAACAGCATTCATTCAGCAGTTACACAAATCAGGATAAAGTTTCCAAAACAAGCAAAAAGGACAAAATCTCTAATTCATTATTGCTAACTAATAGTCAACAAATTGAACAGTCAACCAGTCAACTCTTCCCCCATTTCAAGGAATTAAACAATAAAAGTCCTGTTGGGGACTTCCGGCCTTGCATCGTAGTGACGCGGCTGAAGGGTTGCTCAATACTAGTAACTGTGAGAGGGACCTTGGAGTCCTAATGGACAATCACTTAAATATGAACCAGCAGTGTGCTGCAGCTGCCAAAAAAGCCAACACAGTGCTAGGCTGCATTAACAGAGGGATCACGTGAAGTATTAATACCACTTTACAATGCCTTGGTAAGGCCACACTTGGAATACTGCATCCAGTTTTGGCCACCACAATGTAAAAAAGATGTTGAAACTCTAGAAAGAGTACAGAGAAGAGCAACAAAGATGATTAGAGGTCTGGAGGCTAAAACATATAAGGAACGGTTGCTGGAATTGGGTATGTCTAGTTTAATGAAGAGAAGGACGAGGGGGGACATGATAGCAGTGTTGCAATATCTCAGGGGCTGCCACAAAGAAGAGGGAGTCAAGCTATTCTCCAAAGCACCTGAAATCAGGACAAGAAGCAACGGATGGAAACTAATCAAGGAGAGAAGCAACCTAGAACCAAGGAGAAACTTCCTGACAGTTAGAACAATTAACCAGCAGAACAACCTGCCTCCAGAAGCGGTGAATGCTCCAACACTGGAAGTTTTTAAAAGACTGGACAGCCATTTGTCTGAAATGGTATAGGGTTTCCTGCCTGAGCAGAGGGTTGAACTAGATGATCTCCAAGGTCCCTTCCAACTTTATTATTATTACTATTTATAATGTCTCCCATGATTTAGACAAATCTGCATTCTTTAAACTTAGTTTTGTAACTGTGTACCTTCGAGTCAAATTTATTCTACTTCCACATGAATTGTTTTGGTTCTTTTTTAAAGCATAAAATTTTGTTTAAACTGACATTTTGAATACATTTTTATAAAGCACCATAAACATATGCTATTTCATAGGATGCATTCTTAAATAATATTGTATCTTAAAATATGTATTTAGTTGTATTTTTAGAACCTAGAAATGTGTTATTTGGGTGATAATCAAGTTCTGATTCTCTCATTGGGTTAGAATATATATAATAGATCAGTTCATACCAAAATTTTTAACCATCTGTTACCACCATAATAATTTATACCATACACTTCTTTCTTCTGGTTCCAATTCATAATGCCACTAAGGAAGCCTTTTTTTTTTTTTTACACAGTGGCAATCCTTTTCTAGGACCTAAGTAAGAGCAGCTTATCTATTTTCTTTTATCTATGGGTGATATCTAGAAAATATCTGTTTTATATTACTCTGAAAGCTATGAACAGCTCTGAAATTAGGAGGAGTCTAAGCAGATTCTATTCCTCTGCAGGTCTACTCAGAATTAGATTCTGTGAAATCCAACAGAACTGGACTTTCAGAAATAATGCCCAGGGAGCCCAATACTGATTCCTGGACTATCAGGTGCCCACACCAATCATGACAGGAAGATTGTCAAAACAGAGAAAGAGCTAACATGGAATGTGTCATGGTTCGTTTGCTTTGCTTTCATCTATTGCTATAAAAACTTTAATTGAAGAACTATTACAGGAAGTAACATGACTGCATCCAATTGAGCCACACAAAACTACTTGCACCGTGTAAATATATACAATGAAAGTATAAGTATTCAGTAGGTGTGCAAAGAGCTTCTTAGGTTAATGGAAATGATGGCCATTTTTGGGCCAAGGCAGCCAATAGCATAAGATTATGCTTCAGCTCCAGCAGTAGAAGGCCTACTTTTGCCCCTGCAGAGTAAAGCTAAGAATAAAGCCACTAGATTTATTAATATGCCGTTTTAAGGCCAAACCTCATTGACTAAATTGTAACAGGGTCAAGTTCTTAGATGCTGCACTTCAACTGAAATGAAAATGTTTCAGCTGAGTAATGAGTTCTTACATATATCCAAAGCTTTCCTCCAAATTAACTCCTGTGTTTTAAAACTGGAAGCACAGTTTTTCTACTGCTTTGAATATGGATGACTTTGGGGACATAGTGGCTAATGATTTAATTAATGATTTACATTAAAACAAAGGTGATCTTGCATGATTAAAAACCTCCTTCTCTCCCTCTCTTCCTCTCTCTATGTGTATTTTTATTTCCTTCTAGCAGCCCTTTTATTAAAGAGCCTAAATATTTTTACTGTGAAAATAAACTAAACACTGCCCTCTGTCAGAAATGGATAAAACTATTCTTTTAAACCCTTTTATTGATTTCTTTGCAGCCTTCTCATTGCTTCCGTTTTTCTGCCTGTAGTCCTACTATTAATATCCCTCTCATCATTTACTTCTTAGACTGACTTCAGTGGGCTAGCCCCAGATTAAGCCATAATGGGGTAAGCTCATAAAAATCTGTTAATTATAATTAATATTGCATTGATTTCTGGGGGGGAAATTCACTTCAACTTGAACTCAGGTAAGTATATACTGGATATAAGAAGTACATAATAATAATAATAATAATAATAATAATAATAATAATAATAATAATTATTATTATTATTATTATTATTATTATTATTATTATTATTATTATTATTATTATTATTATTATTATTATTAATCCACGAAGTGACATTGACAGACTTTATCTACCAAGGCAAATAGGTGGGCGTGGAATGCTGCAAGTACATCAGATGGTTGAAGAAGAAGAAATGGCTTTGGAAGAATATCTGAAGGACAATGATGAAGATGCACTGAAATTAGTATATCAGGAAGGCTTACTGACTACTGGACAGACCAAACTGGCCTACAAGAAAGACCAAATGAAGAACAAACTAGAGGCATGGGAAGACAAAACACTACATGGCCAGTACATTAAAAAAATAGCTGGGAAAGCAGATAATAACAAGACCTGGCAATGGCTAAGAGCAGGAAAATTGAAGAAAGAGACCGAGGGACTAATTCTGGCTGCACAAGATCAAGCCTTAAGGACAAATGCATATAAAGTCAAAATTGAGAGGACAGCAACAGACAGTAAGTGCCGCCTATGCAAAGAAGCTGAAGAAACAGTGGACCACCTGGTAAGCTGCTGCAAGAAGATCGCACAGACTCACTACAAGCAGCGGCATGACAAAGTAGCAACAATGGTGCATTGGAAGATCTGCAAGAAATATCATTTGCCTGTAAGCAAAAACTGGTGGGATCATAAAATAGAGAAAGTAATAGAAAATGATAAAATTAAACTGTTCTGGGACTTTAGAATTCAAACAGACAAGCACCTGCAACATAACACCCCAGACTTAACAATTGTCGATAAGAAAGACAAAAAAGTCTGGGTAGTGGATGTGGCAGTGCCTGGAGACAGCAGAATAGACAAGAAAGAACTGGAGAAGATAACAAAATACAAAGACCTACAAATAGAAATAGAAAGACTGTGGCAAAAGCAAGCAAGGGTAGTACCAATAGTAATAGGCGCCTTGGGTGCAATCCCAAAACAACTGGAGCACCACTTAAACACCATTGGCATTGACAAATTCGCTATTAGTCAATTGCAAAAGGCGGCCTTACTAGGAACTGCTTCCATCCTGCGACGATATCTGTAATACCATCAAATATCCACATCTGCCTATCCCAGGTCCTGGGTAAGGACTCGATAGGTAGACAAAATGCCAAATCCAGTCTGAACATCTGGCTGACTGCGATGATCCATAATAATGATAATAATAGTAGGAGTAGGAGTAGTAGTAGGAGTAATAGTAGTAGTAGTAATAATAGGTGCCTAGTAGTAGTTGTAATAGATGTGCAATCCCAAAACAACTGGAGCATCATTTGAACACCATTGGCATTCACAAAGTCACCATCAGTCCATTGCAAAAGGGAATTGGGAACAGCTTCCATGCTGTGACATTATCTGTAACACCATCAAACATCCAGATCTGCCTATCCCAGGTCCTTGGTAAGGATTCGATAGGTAGACAAAAATGCCAAATCTAGTCTGAACAACAACAATAATAATGACCCTCTCCCTCCCCCAGTGAGACATTATCTTGATATGATTGTGGAGCTTCAATGCTCTGAGGAGGATGAGAGCTATGCCAGAAGTTCAACTATGGATGGATAGGTCTCATCAGAAGATGCCTAGCAAAGAGTGTCTCTTCTATAAAAAATATGCTGGTAGTAAAATGTATCAACTGTCAATAAGTACAAAAACATCTGGATAGTAGACATAGCAACACCTGGAGACAGCAGAAGAGAATAGAAAGAACTGGAGAAAATCACAAAATACAAAGATTAATTAATAGAGGTAGAATTACTATAGCAAAAGAAAGAAGATAGTACCAATGGTAACAGGTGCCTTGGGTTTAATCCCAAAATATCTAGAGCACCACTTGAACAACATCAGCATTGACAAAATCAATTGCAAAAGGGAATTTTACTTGGAACACCTCATATCCTGTGATGATACTTTTAACACCATCAAATGAGCAACATCTGCCTATCCCAAATTCTTGGAAGGACTTGAGAGGTGGACAAAAATGGTCAAATCCAATCTAAACATCTGACTGACTGCAATTAACCATAATTACTAAGAACATTGGTTAACTGTGCTTCAGTCAATCAAGAGACCATTTCCAGAACTCTTTTTATCATCCTATCCCCCAAATAATGCAAGCAAGTCAAGTTACAAGACCACTGCAGAAGGACACAGGCCTAAAAAACAGGGTTTATTGAGCAGGTATGATATGCAAATTTCAACCAATGAAAGAGATTAGAGCTGCAAGGGAGAAGCACTTTTTGCATATTGATGGTTTCATATTTAATTTCTCTTCGATCCCCAGCTAAAATGTTCTACCTAAAACTTTGGCAAGTGACTAAACAATTTGGAGTTCGATGGGACAAGGCTGTGAGCCTGGATTGGGCAGAGTCCCCTGAATATGTGAAAGGATTTTTTAAAATGATTTTGGCGGGGTGTTGGTTTCCGTGTTTATTTTTTCCTCTTTTGACCCAGCTAATAAGTTCTGTCAGCAATTCCAGGAACCATTCACCTCCCTTCATCATGTATATTAATGATTTCCCCTACTCTTGCCTAATTCTTACTTCTTCTTCCCAGTTAATAGACATGGATTTATGATTGCTTATTCTCTCACCTCCCTTTCATATCAGTTTTCTTCAACCTGAGACTTTTGTTGCATGCCTGAGGAGCTGGGCTGCATGACAAACTAAACAACAGAAATAATCCTCTACTACATAAAATCAGGAAAACAGTTCAGCTAATAGAGCTAAAGATCCAGTTTGGTGTAGTGCATAAGCACAAGGCTAGAAACTGAATAACTAACTATAAGTTCTAATTTCCCATAGGCACAAAACCAAGTGGGTGACCTTGCAGTCACTCTCTCTCAACCTTAGGAAGGAGGCAATGACAAACACAGGAGAGATTAATTCAGGCAGTCTCAAAGAGTCATCACTAACTTGAAGGTCAATCGATCGATCGATCAATCGATCAATCAATCAATCAATGTAGTAAGAGTCAAAAAGCCCAGCTCTTTCCCAATGTAGGGCATGTGAGATGAAAGCTAATCTATGTAATAATGCTTTCAAGCAGATGCCAGAAACCTGTACAGGTAGTTCTTAACTTACAATCACAATTGGAACCAGATTTTCTGTTGCTAAGCAAGATGATTGTTAAGTGAGGCATGTCCAACGTTCTGACTTTTTTGCCACAGTCATTAAGCAAATCACTGCAGTTGTATAGGGAATCATGCGGTCATTAAATGAATCCCGCTCCCCCCTTGACTTTGCTTGTTGGAAGCCATCTGGGAAGGGAGCAAATGAAAATCACATGACCCTGGAATGCTGCAACCATCATAAATACATGCCAGTTGCTAAGTTGCTTGAATTTTGATATGATACTGCAACATCGTAAGTGTGAAGATAATTCCTAAGTCATTTTTTTTCAGTGCTGTTGTAACTGAATGGTGGCTAAATGAATGGTAGTAAGTCAAGGACTACTTGCATTTAGCCCATTCTGGAATACATTAGATGCAAAACATCTCAAAGTATAGGCCTACTAGGGGCCTCTGCAGATTTTAGAGTAACAGCTATCGAGGAAATCCGCAGTCAGCAAAAGATGTGTATGGAATGGGATGTGGAAAGGGTGAATGGGCAGAGTTCCTCTAGCTGAGAATTAAACCAGAGAGAGTGGGACGAAATGGGCTTATTTGTGATGAGAGCCAATTTAATGAAGTGGTGAAGGTGCCTGAGTAAAAATCAGGAGACATGGAACATGGAAGTCAGCTGGGTGACTTTAGGCCAATGACCTTGTCTCAGCCGACCCACCTTGAAGAGATGGTGTTGTGAGGAAAATAGGAGGGGGGAGATTATGCTTTCTTGAGTTGGGCGAAATAAAAACAGACTATAAATCTAACAATTTAATAATACTTAATACTAGAAGAGACTGTTATGAGCCTCTCACATTTATATTTCAAAATTAGGAAATATAGTTATCACACCTTTAAAAATAACAGAGTGAGTATTCAACATCATAAAGATAAGTGTTTCTATTGGTGAAGTCAAGAGTATTTTATAAAAGCCAGTTAGGGGTTATGAGCACAATAAAAAAACAATGGAGCCATTGAGACTTTAAGGTTGGCTGATTCAGTGTTGTGCTTAACAATTACATATAAGGGGGTCAAGAATTCAGATTTTATCTTGGCCAGACAATTGATATCTGAAAAGAAAACTAGCCTGATGAATGAACTCAAGGGACCTAACCTACAAAGCAGTTTAGCCATTTTACTTCCAGAATAAATGGGTATCTCCAAAAAATCATTTTGCATAAATTCTCCAGCAACTTTCATTTTTACCATTAGGAATACATTTAACTTAAAGAAATGGCAGATTTATCTCAGTGTCCAATGAGCCATTCAACTTACAGAAAAGCAACTTACCAGAGAAAAAGCTGCAGTAGTAATTAAGTGAACACAGTAATTAAAAATGTGTCCCAAGATATCCAAGATGTGACATGCCCACCAGCTCTGTGCTGATTTTCCCCCCTTTTTTAATCCCAAGTCAGCAGCATCTCCAGAGTTGCCATGGTTACAGGTGCACTGAAAAAGGAAAGCTGCGATGAGTCTTGTCATTGCACAGTGACCTTGTGCTGTTGAAAAATGTACTAAAAGGAACATAAGGTATATTATTTACATACCAAAAAGAAACAATGCTGGTAGGATATTTGGATTGCAGGGTTTCGCCACAATAGTTTATCTCTTAAATGCCTGCATGGTCACAGCTCAGATTTGAGTGGATATAACTTTAGCTGTGATATATAAAGGTTGTTGTGATTCATAAAAATGTATTGCATAGGCTGAAATTGAAAGGGACCACAAAAGTCATTTAGTCCAACTCCCTACTACTGTGTTTATCCAAAAGTAAGGCCTATCCCGGAAATAAGCCCTAGCTTGATTTTGAGGGGTGGGCCTAATATAAGCCCTACCCCCAAAATAAGCCCTAGTTTTGGGGCGAGGACAAACCTAAAAATCAAGCTAGGGTGGGGGGGGGAGCTGCCAGGCCTCTCTTCACCAGCCCACTTCTGCGGCGTCCACAAGCCTGCATTTTGTCATTAGAAGCCTTTCTGGAAGGCCACTGCAGCTGAGAACCGAGCTATGGATTCAATCCATAGCTCGGCTCTGTAAGACCTCTGCAGCCAAGAACTGAGCTATGGATAAAATCGATAGCTCGGTACTCAGTACTTGGCTGCATAGGCCTTCCGGAAAGGCCTGACTGCAAAATTCAGGCCAGAATGCAGCTGCAGACTGAAGCTGCTCCTTCGGCCCCAGAAGAAGTGGGCTGGCTGGGCAGGGCTGTCAGTGCTGGAGGTGAGTATAAAAGACATCCCCCAAAAATAAGACCTGGTGCCTCTTTTAGAGGCAAAAAAAAAAAAGACCTGGTCTTATTTTCGGGGAAACACGGTATATACTGGAAAACCATTCCTGAGAAGTGGTTGAAGGACAGAACTTTTAGCTAAGCGATGATGATGCTTTAAAAAAACAGCAGAACAAGAGAAGGAAACATTCTAAATGTAGAGTTCTTGGTGCTCAGAACTTGATCATTCAGGCCTAAACTATAGATATTCTCTTCCACTGGAACCTTCTATATATTGTTGGTTAACATGGGCAGCAGCCATGGATAATGAGAGTTGTATTCCCACTTTATTTGGAAGGCCATGTTTTTCCAAAACATAATGCGTACTTCAATTACAAATTTCCCAACTGCAGAAAGGACTGTCATATATTTGAACAAGGAGTAATGCTGGTTAATTATTTACAACTGCTGTGTTGTAAGACTATGCTTTAATAGTAAAATCTACTATATTGCTACATAAATAATTATGCCATTGTAATACTGTTATGGCAATAAGATTTTGTTTCTTTAAGGGCTGATTTTCTTGGGCTCATTGCTTTATTAAATCTTGTCCAGCTCCACATTTTGGAAAGATGTGTCCCAGTAACTTCTTAATGATTTTTCTGCTATGGATTTCTGTTCAACTTCTCTTGTGTTGTCTTGAATCACAGCCATACTCAGCTGTCAGCAGGGGGTATCATTGCCTGTTATAATTCTGCTTTGCAGTTTTGCCATTATTAGAATAAGAATAGGAGTTAACTGCAGAGCAATTAAAAGAACCAATTTGATAATCTGAAATATTGCTGGCTTTCCCAAGGAAGGCTTTTCAAATGTTGGGAAATTAAATGTGAGTAACACACATAGCTCTCAGTCCAAATATAAAAAAATACAGCTCAGTGTTTATTTATTAAACATTCCCCCTCCTCCAGAAAAATTAAATGGCAAACCAGGTGGAAAGGCAGGCAAAAAAGAGAGGGAGGGAGAGAAGGGGAAAAAAAGAAAGAGAGGAAAGAGAGAGAAAGAAAAAGATAACAACAGTTTATCTGGGCAGCAGTGTGAGTTAATGTACAATATAATACATAAAATGTTTATTACATACATAAACCTTTGTTGAGGAAACTATATTAATCCTATGATTGGGCAATACTCCCACCAAGAATGCATTCCCCTGATGCCCCAACAGGGTGTATTTGAACTCCAAAAGGTCTTCCAGCAGTTAATACAGCCTCCTCCATGCTATGGCCCAGGGAATCATAAGTCAATCTCTGAAGGGGCGTATCACCCTTTTCACTTTTTATTCTTTGGGCTCAACAGAGGTGGAGGGTTTTCCTCCAAAGATTTGGTTGGGGGTTTACCCTCTGGCTCTGGCTGTTGTGGAGAAAGCTCTCCTGCCTCATTTGGAGGCTCTATGTGAACCTTTTCCTGTTCTTGGTCATAAGACACAAATTCGGAGGCCTCCGGCCTAAGAGTTCCTAAAGAAATATTTGTGTCAGACATAGATGTGTGGCCTAACTAGGCTTGGATGGCCACATCCAGCCCACACAGTCTCCTCCTTCATCATTGTCCTCCTCTTCTCTTTCCATAGGAAGTTGTGATCAGGTTGCTGGGCCCTTCCATGCTAGGCAGGGTTAGTGAGTTGTGGCTTGGGCTGCTGGGGCTCTCATATTGTTTCATGCAGAGGTAAGTGATGGTTTTGATGCCAAACCTTGAGGGAATTCATGCTTCCCTCTGGGCAAATCTGGTACACTGGCATAGACAATGTAAGGCTGGGAACCCCACCAATCAACTAATTTATGCTTCTGGGAATACCCAAATTCCTCAGCAGCACTCAGTCATCTAGCTGCAAGTCCTGAACCCTTACTCGTGGTTCTTATTTCTTTGGTCTTGAGTCCCTAAAGCAGCTTGAGTTTTCTCATATGCAGTCTTCAGGTTCTTCCTCAGTTGAGGAAGAGTATAGTTAAATCCCTAAGGCCGAGTCATATTGTGGATGATAGGAAGTGGTTCGTGACTTCTGAACACCTAAGACACAGGTCGACAACCCGTGGCTCCGGAGCCACATGTGGCTCTTTGAGCCTTCTACTGCGGCTCCCAGTCCTCCTCTGCCATTTGCAGAGAGAGAGACAGAGACAGAGAGAGGCACTTGCACTTCCCTTCTCTCTCTCTCTCTCTCTCTCTCTCTCTGTCTCTCTCTCTCTCTCTCCTCTCTCTCTCCCTCTCTGATCTTCTGCCGCACGCTGTTCTCCGACAAGTTGACAAGCTTATTGGGCGGGGCTCCTACCTTTGCTGCATCTCCGCAGGAAGCAGCAGAAAGCAGCAGCTCTCTCTCTCTCTCTCTCTCTCTCTCTCTCTCTCACACACACACACACACACACACAGACAGACACACTTTTACTTACTTAGTGGGGGAAGAGGACTGGCAGACCAAGGGCAGGAGAGAGCCAGCCCAATAAGAATGTGTGTCAGCTTGTCAGAGAACAGCGTGAAGTTAGCTTGCCAGGTGAGCAGAAGATCGGAGAGAGGGGAAGAGTGAGAGGGAGGAAGAGAGAGAGAGAGAGAGAGAGAGAACTCATGCATAGCAGCCTCTATTTCTTTTTAATTAAACTCTTCAATCAAGCCCCTCCCTGTGTGTGTGCACACATGCGCACAACTTTTGTGGCTCCCAGTGTTTTCTTTTCTGTGGGAAACGGGTCCAAGTGGCTCTTTGAGCGTTTAAGGTTGCCGGCCCCTGACCTAAGAGATCAAGCAATTGTTTGATAAGCTTGCTCTCAAAGTCTTTGCCTTGATCAGAATGTATTCACTGGGGCTGTCCATAATGGACAAAAAAAATCTCCACTAAGACCCTGGCCACCATGGCAGCCCATTGATCTTTAGTTGGAAAAGTCTGGGCATAGCCGATGGATGATCTGTTACTACCAGAATATTTTCCTGCCCATTTGTATCAGATTCCAAACACAGGAAGTCAATGCATGCTAGTTCCATAGGTCCTTGACTTTGTAGGTAGCCCTGGGTGGGATAAAGTCTTTCATGGATACAGTGCCAACAGGATCAATAATAACTTTTGACTTCAGCCCTCATGTAGGGCTAGTACAGTGGTGGTGAACCTATGACACGGATGCCAGAGGCGGCACTCAGAGCCCTCTCTGTGGGCACACATGCACGCCATTGCCCTAGCCCCGCCACTCCCCATGGCCCCCCCCTCACCAGCAGCCCTCCCAGAGGAAAGTCACCCCGGGCGCAGCCTGTGCAGAGCAGCGCAGCCAAAAACATGGCAGCCGGGCAGCAGGGACAAGACTCTGCCCTCACGCCCCATCGCATACAGATGATGCTGCGGGGCACGGACAGAAGGCATGGCCGCCATGACACTGCTGGGCCGCATGGGTGATTGCTGTGGCGGGCCATGGAGGTGGTGGGCGGCCTTGCAGGCAGGAGAGGCGGGTCAGGGGCGAGGTGGTTTTGGGGCACTCGGTCTCTAAAAGGTTCGCCACCACTGGGCTAGTAGAACCAATCTCTTACGATCTTAAAAGATCTCTCTGGTCTCAATTGCCCACAGTCATCATGTACAAACCCAACACTGTCTCCCTATGTTTTTTGGGGGGGAAACAATTGCCACTTTTCTTTAAAACCATATGAAGGGCCCCTTTGGTAGACTACCACATGCAGAACTGTGGTCAGTCCCATTCTTTATGTAACAATCTTTCTTCCTTTGCTGGGGAAGGAAGAACTTTCCGCCAGTCACTCTCTAAAGCTTTCATAGCCAAATTGCATAGATTCTTCAGCCTGGTCCTTCCTCAAATCTTTCTTGGTAAGAACAGGCAGACTTCCACCTCTCACCTGGGTCAGGTTGCAGCAGTGACTCCAACAGCTTCTGCCTTTTGCCCCTCTGGTCTGACGTTTGATCCCCTGGTATAGGGCTTGTATACCATCTGGTGTCAGTTGAGTCCATTCTTCAACAGTGGCTTTAGGGTTATAGGGCTTTCTCAATAGAGCATCTGCATCTCTATTTCCCACTCCTGGTCGTTACTTTAGACGGAAGCGGAATTCTGAGAGGCAGTCAGCCACTGATGTCCTGTGGCATCAAGCTTAGCCATCATGACAAGGTACGTAAACAGGTTGTTGACATCTTGATTTCGAACTCTGCTCCATATCGATCAGGGGTGTCAAATTGCCAGCCCACGGACCGGATGCGTCATCCGGAAGCCACGCCCACCCCATTGCCGCCAATGGCAAAACTGTCCTAATACATTGCGTGACGTCATGTGACGTCGCGGGTTTGTCATGTCTAATATAGATAGTCCTTTAGTTTATCTACCATGATCCACCAGAAATTCCAGCTTATGAACAGGGTAATTCTTTGCTGGGATGAGGCTTCTACTTTTTTTTTTTTTTTTTTTTTTTTCAAATATAAATTTTTTATTGTTTTCATCATAAAAAAAAAACACATCACAGATACATCACAATGTAAAAACCCCTACCCCCCACCCCCCACCCGGACTTCCCAAACCTAATCCCAGGATACTATTCAGCTAAAAGTAAACTATTATTAATATCCCTAACTCCACAAAATATTGTTCTAGATAAGTAAATGAAATATATATATAAAAAAAAAAAGAAAAAAGTTTTTATCTAAAAACCTAAATTATATTCCACCATTCTATACTTATTTTGAATATAAACAATCCATCTTCTCCATATTGATAAAAATTGTTCATTTGAGTGATCCTTCAGATAAGCCGAAATTTTTGCCATTTCAGCAAGATGCGAAACCTTCAGTCTCCAGTCCTCCATTGTAGGTAAAACTTTACTCTTCCAATTTTGAGCTATCAACAAACGGGCAGCAGTTAAACAATACAACATCAAATTCGTTTCTTTTACATCCAAATTATGTGTAATACCTAGGAGAAACAACTGAGGCAGGAAAAAAATTCTTCTTTTAAAAACTTGCTGTAAATTCCACCATAGTTTTATCCAGAAGGCCTTAATAACCTTGCAAGTCCACCACATGTGAAAAAAAGTTGCATCTTGTTGTCCACACCTCCAGCACTTGGATTCATAATTCTCATAAATGCGAGACATAGTTGCAGGATCCATGTGCCATCTATAAAACATCTTATAA
>NW_015386253.1:4645661-4652522 GCF_001527695.2 Protobothrops mucrosquamatus | reverse complement strand
TATAAGCAGACGAACCGACCCTGGAAGTCTGTCTTTTAATTTATGGACTATACTCTAACTTGGACAATATATTCTTCTCGTATTTGAGTTGGAATGAGGGAAAGTGAACTTAAAATGGCGATGATTTGATACTTTTCAGCAAGAAGTGAAAGTGATTTCCGGTTTGAACTTTTGTTATTTCTAACTGGCGCATTATTTGTTTTGGCTGAATTTTCTATAAGACTTTTTAACAAATTGGACTATATTGCAAACATGGCTTCGAAAAAAACTGCGCCCTCGATTGTAAAATATACATCTCCGATGACCCAGACACCTCAGTCAACTTCAAAAACTTCCCACTCGTCACACCCTCCATCTTCTTCGTCCCCACCGCCCTCTGGATGAGGCTTCTACTGATCTAGACAATAGACCTTAGATTCTGTCATGCTCCTGATATAGTACCCCATCAAGGCCATCTCTACTAGCATCAACATGTAGTTCATAAGACTGAGTCAGCTCTGCATAAGCCAGAACTGAGGCATTGGTTCAGGTTTTTTCTCCAAAAGCTTTTTGGTCCTCTCCCTTTGTATTGACTCTTGGACTTTTGGGGTCCTTTTCCTTGGAGAAGCCTGACCCAGAAGATCAGGCTCATCTTCGATTTCCTTGTTCTTTAATTAAGTGATTGGGTTATCTTAGCAAACCCCTCATCAAATCTTTGATAGTAGGAAGAGAATCCTAGAAACAATTGCAGTTCTATTGTGCTTTGTGGCCTGGACAAGGAGTGACCACTTCCAGTTTCGTGGGGGTCAGTCACTATCCCTTCTGCAGAAATATTATGCCCCAGGCAAGTGACAGATTGCTTGATAAAACTGACAATTCTTAGAGTCTCTCATCCTGGAGTCATTTTAGGACTTTCTCCAGATGCTCCTCATGTTGTTCTAATGTCTCACCGAAGACAATTATATCATCTGAATATACCAACACCTCGATTAAGCTCATGTCGCCTACTGTTCACTCCATAAGCTGCTCAAAACTTGCTGGGGCTTTCAATAAGCCCTGGGCATCTGATTGGGCCATTTCCTTGACTTTCTTCTTGCTTTTTAGACATTGAAGGAAATTTTTATTATTATTGGTATTAGTATTATTGACATTTGTTGCAAGCTTCGGTTTATTTTGAGCCTTAGTTTTCCTGATTTCATCTTTGCAGGTTTGGGCTATTTGCTGATATTTTTAGTTATGTGCCCCATTTTCACTTTTTATATTTATCCTTTTTGTCTTCAAGCTGTCAGAGAGTTCTTTGTGCAGCCATGCTGGTTTCTTTTGAAATCTCTTTCAAAAAGGCTAGATACGTAGGAACAACCTGTTGTTCTTATCTGAATAGTTCCCAAGCTTTAGGAGCCAGTCAGGGATCACATATATTCTTACGTTAATGTTATCAAGCAATATATTTGGCTTCAGTCTATATGACCAATCTCATAACAACTAGGTTTTTAGTGGTTTAATTCTTTACAATTAGTCTTAAGAACTTTGGCTGTTGTCTAGAGGTTGTCATACTGTCCTACTTTCTGTTCTCAGTGTGCAAAAACAACAACTCTTAGCTTTTCTTTAGGGTTCAGTCCTAACTGAAGTCAGGAGGATATGAGTCTGCACAGGATATATTGGTACAGTCTGAGGTTCTTATCTGTCTGAATGATCCCCAAACTTTAGGAGTTCTTTTGAAATCAGGGAACATGTTGTAGCTGTCTCATAAAATGATTACTTAGCAGAGAAGCTTGTCCATTGCATTTCAAACCACCACCAATTTATCTGATTGCTACCTGCCAATCTCAGTAAATCATCCACCTACAGAACAATGGCTATTTCTACTTTTTTTTTTGTCTTTTTCTGGATAGATATATATTGTGTTTCCTCAAAAATAAGACCTAGTCTTATTTCCTTTTGGGCTCTGAAATAAACATTAGGACTTATTTTGGGGGTAGCAGGCAGCAAGCGTGAGGGGGGCAGGGGGGACGACACATGGGGAGGAGATGCAGCACAGCAGCAATGGGCCAACTTCAGAATGTGGTGGTGGACTAACTACGGTAAAGGTACCATATGACAGAGTTTGGGCGGGCAGTGGGCACATCCCCTTCCCGTCCCAGGCCAGCCCCTGCAGCCCCAGGGCAATCATGTTGGGTAACAGCACGAAGGGCTCTGAGGCTTCCCCCAAGCATTTCTTTGCTTAACTGATTTCCAGCTCTGTTGCATTCCTCCATCGCATTTCTCCACTGCTATGTGGACAAAGAAAAGAAGTTTGTGGGATAAAAAAAAACGTTGATCAATCAATTCCAACTTCTGACAAAAAAAAAAAATCTTGCGAAGATGGAAATGATTGATTGAACTTTTTTGTTTAGTCCCACAAATTTCTTTTGTTTGTGGGACTGCACGTGGCGACAGAGGAACGTGACAGAGCTGAAAATCAGGTAAGCAAAGAAATGCTTGGTGGAAGAGAAGGCATCTGGGCAGTGGTGGGGCAACCTCTCCAGCTCTATGCCCACAGAGAAATGTGATGGAGCCAGAACACAAGTGCTTTCCAGCTCCAGCTCTCCACCTGTTGCTTCAGTGGCTGTGTGGGCAGAGCTGCAAAGAGGGCCAGGTGGCCGAAAATGCTATTAGTCTTGCTTGGAAGGAGAGTGAAAGGGAAGAAGGTGGGCAGGTGAGGGGGGATTTACCCCACACTGCCCCCTTGTTCTATAGCCACTTTTGGCCAAGCCGCGTTGCACCCACCAACATGCTTGGCAGATTCCCCCCTCAATCTGACCCATGCAGCACCTGCTTTCCAGCTCTAACATGTTCGTCAGTCACATTCCTCCGCCGCTGTGTGCAGTATCACAAACAAAAGAAGTTGTGGGATTTTAAAAAAGGTCAATCAATTCCAACTTCTTGAAAAAAAAAAAAGATCTCGCGAAGATGGAAATGATTGAACCGGCTGCAGAACCAGAGGGGCGGCGTGAGAGGCTGCAGCAGGATACTGGTAAATGGGGGTCAAATCCCTCCTCCCCCATCAGCTTCACCTCATGGCAGCAGCACTGACAGCTCCCCCCCTCCTCACCTCATATCTATGGTACGGTAGCAACCAGATGGAATTGGCAGGCAGCCAGCTGCGCAGGCTCTTAAGTAGGGCTTACTTTCAGGGTTGGGCTTATATTAGCCCCACCCCTGAAACTCAAGCTAGGGCTTACTTTTGGGGCAGGGCTTATTTTTGGGGAAACATGGTATATACTATATTCCCAAGCCAAGCTGTCATTTAAAAAAAAAAAAATTAAAGATCCATTTGTATCTCAAAAGCCTTTATGCAAATAAAGAAAATGCTCTAATGTAAAGATTGGCTTTGCATTGTGCTAATTACTAATAATTTAATTAAAATCGTTTGTTAAAGAAGTTACACTTTAGGGAACTGTTCATGGCACACACGAAAGGAGGCATTTGAGTGCTATTAACGCTACTGGCCACCACTTTGGAGACGCCAGAACTATTGATTATGTTATTATTTATTTCATTTTACTAAACTCCTTGGCTGGAGTACAGAAAAACCCAATCCTCACAAAAACTCCCTAAGATATATTAAAATAATAAATTTTGATAAAGTATAATATATATTAAAATTATAAATATAATTTATAAATCCATTCTATCTGCCCATTAGAAACTCAAAGATTTATTCTCTCAGAATTGTTTTTTCTTTTCCTTATTTTCAATAGTTTTTAACATATCAGTAAGAAAAGGGTTTTAAAAAGTAATAATAATTCAAAACTCAGAGACAATGCCTTTATTAAGCCCACTGAAATTAAAAAAATAATTGCAATAATTCCATCTCTCCATCTGGCAAATAAATTCAGAGAAAAAAATTAAAAGGGGGTTGAGAAGAGGTGATCAATGCAATTGATCTCAGAGGGGTTTTTTTGGTACCAGCTTAGACAGTTTAATGGAGTAATAGCTCTTCATCCATGCAATTTATCTTACCACGTGCAAAATTGTGATGGATTGGAATAAAAGCTCTCCCTAAGTTTGCTAGAAAGATGTAGAAAGGGTGTCTACAAGGAGGGTCAAAATCTGAAAGATTGTGAGTGCAACATTATAATTGCTGGGTCCACCATGTTGCATATTTTGATTCATACACCCCCCACTCACACACACATACCTTCAAATATCTCTGGAAACAAGAAAATGTTTATAAGTGTTCCCTTTGTGAGCAATTATTTATCTCCTGCCACAACTGAAAGTGACTCTCAATACCTTGAGCATTTAAATTCCACAGCAAAAACTATTCTTTTTCTAAAAAAATCAAATAACAATATGGTCTAAGATTTTTGTGAAAGCATAATAATCTAGCATAATATCATAATCAATTTTATACAGGGGAAGAAAACAAAAGAGTGGAATGATATCACCTACCTAATAAATTAATGAATAGTCATTTGTTATAAAGTTTTATACATATATTTTAAGCAATATTTATACATGTCAATTAAAGCAAAATATTTGACTATTTAAATACAATGTTTCTTCAAATAAGTTCAATTGAATTCAGTAGGTGAATTCAGTGAATTCATAATCCATGAATTCATTTAAGGAAGGGAAGTATAAGCAGGTCACTTTGGGTTCTATGCAAACTCCAAATTCAGCCAGAAATTTTCATAACTGATGCCTTGTTTCGTTAAAAATATTTTTTTAGACATTTTGTTTCAGAGGACACTGAACTAGAATCCCTAGAATTCTAGAAAACATTCTGATAATCTTTCTTTCAAAATCAGCCCAAATCCTTTCACTTTCTTGGAGATCCTCTTAGAACATTCACGTAGTTATTTTCTAAGTTTCATCTTGACATAGAGTCATTTAAAAATATGAGTATTGTTGACACAGAATCAGAAAGAATTTGTTTTCTTCAATTTCTTGTATATACATGACATTCTGAACAATCTAGAGATAATTTTTTGAGACCCCAAAATACCTATACAATACAAACTTTTTAAAAGGCTGAATAAAAAGAGCCAGTTTGGTATAGTGGTTGTAGGCTAGGAACTGGGAGTCTGTGTCCGTATCCCATCTTAGCCATGAAGCCAATTGGCCCAGTCATACTATCTCAGACTTAGGAAGAAGAAGGAAAGATCAAACCATTTCAAAAAAATCTTGTCAAGAAAATTGCAAGGACTAGTCTAGGCAGTCATGAGGAATCAAAAACTGACACACACACACACACACACACACACACACAAACACACATGAACAAAAATAAAATAGGAGAAGCAGGTCTTCACTGTTGTGGTTCCTACCTGGAGGTTTGAATTGCCTCTAACCTGCTATCTTTTAAAGCAGGGGTCCTCAAATCCTGGGCCTCAGGCTGGTACCATGCCCCTCCCCCGGGCCATGGAAAAATTATCTTCTACGAAACCTGTCCCTTATGCCAAAAAGGTTGGGGGCTATTGCTTTAGAGAGAATTGTTTTGGAAAAGTTGTCCAACTAATTTTCAGTTTAACTTGCAGCCATTCCATTTATGTACCCAGATCAGAGGAAGCACAAATGGCATTCACTTCATCTAACAAGCTTAATGTTTACTTATTAAACATTAGCAAATATCAAAAAGAGTACATTTACATACAACACATCTTAATAATGATGATAAAGTTGGAAGGGACCTTGGAGGCCATCTAGTCCAACCTCCTGCTCAGGCAGGAAACCCTATACCATTTCGGACAAATGGCTGTCCAGTTTCTTCTTAAAAACTTCCAGTGTTGGAGCATTCACAGCTTCTGGAGGCAGGTTGTTCCACTGGTTAATTGTTCTAACTGTCAGGAAGTTTCTCCTTAGTTCTAGGTTGCTTCTCTCCTTGATCAGTTTCCATCCATTGCTTCTTGTCCTGCCTTCAGGTGCTTTGGAGAATAGCTTGACTCCCTCTTCTTTGTGGCAGCCCCTGAGATATTGGAACACTGCTATCATGTCACCCCTCGTCCTTCTCTTCATTAGACTAGACATTCCCAATTCCAGCAACCGTTCCTTATATGTTTTAGCCTCCAGTCCCCTGATCGTCTTTGTTGCTCTTCTCTGTACTCTTTCTAGAGTCTCAACATCTTTTTTACATCGTGGTGACCAAAACTGGATGCAGTATTCCAATTGTGGCTAACTGGCAAAGTGGGAAAAAGGAGAGCAAGACAGAGACAGAGAATAATTTTATTATCAATATCTCCATAGGAAAAGACAGAACTTTACTGAGGTCTTTAACATGGACAATCCCAAAAAGAAGTACTTTCTGCTTATTCCTGCCTTAACCATTTGTATACATAGTAGAAGCAGACCAGAATTGGAAAAGAGGCACAGTTGGTGAATGGGGATGATGTGGCCACACTTTGAAGTCCTGGCTTTTTCTCCAGGCCTGAAACAGGGTGGGGTGCTTGTCTATCTGGACTGAGCAATGGTTGACTTCTTCATAGTACACTTCTGTTCACCTTGTTATAATCTCATTTTTTGAGGGGAGAGGGTTGTGCTATAGTTGTTTTTAATTTGTATGCCAAACAGAGTCAATTTTCAGTTGGGCAGCTTTAGAAATTTAATTATGAATTAAATATATATATAAATGTTTTCATGATATGATATGAATATCAGAAAGGCAAATATTTTTAAAGCAAAAATTATCTGAATTTTCTTTCTTTTTTTTTTTTTTTCAATATAGAATTTTATTGTTTTTATCATAAAAAAAGAAATACATCACAAGTATTACACAATGATTTATCCCATCCCCCCACCCCCCGGACTTCCCAAACCAAACCTAGGCTAACATTCAACTACAAGTAAACAAATATTAATATCTCTAACTCCAAACTCTAAACTTAAACAATCCATCTCCTC
>NW_015386253.1:4638921-4643834 GCF_001527695.2 Protobothrops mucrosquamatus | reverse complement strand
CTCGCCTACATCGTCCATATAGGACGACTCGGGAACTCAACTCCTACCCCGGGCAGCTCACCGATCCCCTTATGCCCAGGGGAAAGGTATCAAGCCGTTTGACAGCTGATGCTGGCTGTCAAACCGGCTTTTACGCAAAACAGGCGGGAGGCAGCAAACAGCTGCGACCAGCGAAATCGCCTGCCACCGGAAGTCTCTCAATTATCTGAATTTTCTAACCAGTTTGGCTATTGCTTGGAAACCAAGGGAGATGCTTTTTAATTTTTTAATTAAACATTTTACAAAAAAACATGAGTGATGAAGAATAGAAGAGATATAAAAAGAACTTGGACTGGTGTAGTCATTAAAGCTTCAAGCTAAAACCTGGGAGACTGTGAGTTCTAGTCCTGCCTTATCCATGAACATTGTCTAGCTGAGTTTGGTCTGGTTACTCTCTCTTACTTCAACCCATTCACAAGGCTGTAGTTGAGGGGAAAATAGGAAAAAGATGAAGAATTAGGCATGTCTGCTGCCTTCATTTATTTATGTAGAAAAAGTGGGATAAATCAGAAAAATAAATAAAAGTAAAATATATGAAAATAACCCTGGGATTTGAAATGTCATGGAGAGTACAGTTTTTCAATATAACATTAATTACTGTGTTTTTATACTGCTGAAGTGTATAATTTTTTTAAAAAAAGAACCGAAACTCGTTCTTAAAGTTTACAACATATAGTGAACACCATATGAGCCACTAATTAGAATAATAGTTGCAATAATTCAGAGCAACACTAAAAGTCAACATGTGAGCATTTCATTTGCCAAAACCTTCCCAACTCAGAAACAAGACCTTCCATTTGCTGATCTGGATTCCATAGCATGGGGCCTGGAAGGAAGGGAGGAGCTTTCATCTTGGACTTCATAGTTCCACAGTGATTAAAGGCTAAACAGAAAGGAAAGTGGAACCCACAAGCATCTGATACCTCTGAAGGGTTCTGGAACAAAGGGAAATTGTTTAGTCTAACTGTTGCTTTCTTGCTTTTTGTAATCAGCTTTTGCACCAGAGAAAATCTCATGCAAGCGTGGGAAACATGTACATGGATGCGATATACTGAAGGAGGGAATAAGGGAGTGTACAGGAATGATTGATGTCTTCTTTATGATGTAATGGCTCTGTTGTCTGATTTTCATGGGCTAACAAAGTTTATAAAGCAATGCTACCAACTTTCTAAGGTGTGGCACTTCTGGACGTAACTCTGCCAGCATTCCAGATTGTTGGCCACCCAGCTGCTTAATTTGATCAAATAAAGTGCTGCTTGATCAAGAAGTCTCCACTTGGGCTATCTGATTAGATTGATATGGTATCTCAAGTTCATGTAAGGAACTGGGACTTTACACCTCAATGGCCCAAGGTACAACAGTAACAGCTCTGCTCCACTTTTGAAATCAAATCAATAGAACAGGAAGAAAACTCTTCCCAAGGAAAGAATTTTATAGGAGAAAAAGCTATTTTTTCCTGTAAAGCTATTTAAGCATATGGAGAAATTAACTGTTTTACCAGCTTTTCACAGTTCAGTTCTAATTTTGTTGTTGCTTTGATTTTTAATTAAATCCCCTGCATTTTTTTGCTGGCCTATAGTAAAATTTTATTTTTCTCATGATTATTAATTCTTATCTGGTAAATCCTTAATAATTGAAAAGCATAATAATGACAATGATAATATTCTTAAAAGTCAAACTAGTGTATGAATGTATTTATAAATAAACATATTGATAATAACATTTCTAGATGTCATCTCTCTTGTGAGTGAAACAAATCATGTTATCTTTTAGAGCTGAGAAGCTGGAGAAATAGAGAAGGAATACAGAATAACTTAACTTTTCTTACAATTTGAGAAATCCTTATAACAGGTAGTCCTCGATTTACAACCACTCATAGTAGCCCTGTTGCTAATCAAGACAGTCATTAAATGAATTTTGTACTATCTTACAACCTTTCTTACCACAGTTGTTAAGTGAATCACTGCAGTTATTAAGTTAGTAACATGGTTGTTAAATAAATCTGACTTCCCCACTGACTTTGTTTCTCAGAAGGTCACAAAAGGTGATCACAAGATCCCAGGATCTCAACTGTCATAAATAGGAACTAATTCCCAAGTAATTCTAATTTTGATAACTTGACCACTGATGCTGCAATGATCATGTGAAAAACAGTCATGTCGGGGGGTTTTTCAGTGCCATTGTTACTTCAAGTGGTCACTAAACAAATGATTATAAGTCAAGGACTAACTGTATTTACTAGTTTGTTTTGATTGGGTAAAAATCAGCAGAATGCAAGTTTTATATATCAGCAGCTAATTAATACTAAAATTTCATCCAAATAGGCCTCCCAGAGTTGCTGGGAATTTGATAACATATAAATTAATTTATTATTCCTACAAAAGTTGAAATAGTCTTTGCAAGATAAGTTTCTAAAAAATGTATTATTCTAATTCTTAGCAATTCATCTTCAAAGAGTTGAGTTGCATAATTAGAAGCTTTAGTACAAGCAGAAAAAATGTTTTTAACATAGAAAATCTGTGGAAACATTCTGCTACGTCTGAGAATCTTATGAATATTTATACATATACATATACATATACATTTTGTGTGTGTACATACATAAATATATATACACACACAGGTCTGTTCTATGTTTGGCAAATGATAAAAACAGTGTTTGATTATTTTTAAAATAATGAAGTGATAACTGAAAGTTTATGTTAAGTATTTGATTAGAACTATCCACTGTCCATTTTTATCGAAATATTCAATAAATCAAACTATCTTGTCAGTTTCCGAATTTGAAATAAATTGATATATTTTTAATTGTTTTTACAAATGGCATTCTCTAAAAAAGTTTTTTTTAAAGTATATACTATTTTATTATTAGTTGCTAAATGTAGGGAAAATCAAGCTGGATGATTGCATACTTTTCAAGAGACTCAGTAACTATCACATGAATCATCATACAATTTTATGACCAAGACTAGGGATATTCATTGAAAGTAGAAGGCTTGCTCCCTAGAATTAGGATTACAATCATCTGAAGGCAGGACAAGAAGCAATGGATGGAAACTAATCAAAGAGAGAAGCAACCTAGAACTAAGGAGAAACTTCCTGACAGAACAATTAACCAGTGGAACAACCTGCCTCCAGAAGATGTGAAGGTCCCTTCCAACTATTATTATTACTATTATTACTATTATTACTATTACTACTACTACTACTACTAATAATAATAATAATAATAATAATAATCTGGGTTGATTAATGTTACCCATTTAAGCTTGCACATCTAACTTATCACATCCCAATTACAAAATCAGACATAAGCCTGTTCTTGTAATACACTTAATTGGGTCAGGGAGACTTAATATGCTATGAGAAAATAAAAATAAGGTCAATCAAATCAGTCAATTGAGCCATACATTGGATTGTATGATTCACTTGGCTTGTGTACTAATTATTTATACTGTAAGAACATTTAAATCAAGTCCATGGACCAGGTTGTATACCTAGATGTCAAGGAAAAAGAGTTTGGAGAGAAAGAAGAGCTGAAAAAACAAATGTTCTCATTATAATCTCACTGTCAAAACGTGGCAGAACCCAAATACTGCCTATCATAGCACCCAAAGCACCTGCTAGAACTAGTGATGTTAGGAAACTTTGGCCAGGAGATTGCTGCTTTTATCAAAATGATGAAAGGGCTCACTGCATATCAGGTGCATCAATTGGGTAGGGATTTTGTATTCCTTGACCATCATTTTGACTAAATTTTGATCAAATTAATATGAACACAGACTGCTAAAACTACTGGTCAGGGAATTTAAAGAGTTTAGTGACTGAGCAGGTCAAGTATGCTCTGGAAACAAAATCAGTAAACTGTTTATAATGAGTAAAGTATTGGTAAAAAACATGCATGTCCTGTCAAATATGAAGACTAACCTATATATTTTTCCTAAGATACTTTAAGACTTCAGCCAACAGAATCTGTATCTATGCTAACTGGGAACACCATTTGTAATCTCAATGCCTCTGGAAGGCATCAAGTTGGGGAATGCTGCTTTATAGTATATAACACCCCCTGTCCAAAATATTGATTTCTGTTTCTGCATACTACATAAATAAAATTTTATACTAAAGTGATATCCTTATCTTAAAAAGGCAATATCTATGACCCCAAATAATGTTATTTGATGGTAAGTGGCAATCCAACTTAAAAGTACTCTGAAGAAAACTGAGAAATAAATAACACCTAGACCAGGGGTCTTCAAACTTGGCCCTTTTATGATGGTCTGATTTTCCTGAAGGATTGTGTGGCCTTATGAATTCTAGGTTTCAGCAAGCTTTCAAAGAAAAGCTTGATGATGTTAAATAAGAAACATTCCTTAAAAAGAACTGAAACACCAACTAAAAAGAGTTTTGTAGCTTCAGAGAAGACAAAGATTTTTTTCTTGATCCTGTTTGGTGATTGTATTCTCACAGTGAGTTAAACAATATTGTGAGATGTTTGGGTTTGATTTAGAGTAGTGTAAAAGTCTGGCCACTAAAATATGTAAAGCATGGAGTAGTGCAGTATACAAAGCCTTCATTTAGGATTTATTCAACAAACAATAATTAATCAATCCATAATTTAGCATGTGTGAACCCAGCAAAATACAGTTAAACCAGGATGTAAAATTACATTTCATCAAGCCATAATAGCTTAATTCATTAAGTGATAACAGGTGGTTTCATGCTCACAGTAAGATGAAAGCAATATGCATAATGAGTGTTTTACCCAACCAGTATCAGCTATAGAGTAGGTCAAAGTCAAAAGTTTTTTGCAGCAATTTCCTATAACAGTGATGGCGAACCAAAAACTGCCCCCGCCCCCGCTCCACCCCCTGGCC
>NW_015386253.1:4603868-4638702 GCF_001527695.2 Protobothrops mucrosquamatus | reverse complement strand
AGGGCCACTCATCACCTCCAGGGCCCGCCGCAAATCGCCCAGGCAGCCCAGCAGCACCATGGCGGCCACACCCTCTGCCCGCGCCCCGCAGCATCAACTGTGCACTGCCGCAGCATCAACTGTGGGACGTGAGGGCAGAGTCTTGTGTATGCTGCCTGGCTGCCATGTCCTTGACTGCGCTGCTCCGTGTGGGCCATGCTCGGGGGCAACTCTCCTCCAGGGAGCTGCTGGTAAGGAGGGGGTTATGGGGGAGATGAGGCTGGGGCAACAGCATGTGTGTCCACAGAGAGGGCTCCGAGTGCCGCCTCTGGCACACGTGCCATAGGTTCGCCACCACTGTCCTATAATATTAATAGCAACACTAAATTGCACCCTTTCATTTTTTTTAATATACAAAGCCCAAAGTTTAAAAATAATATAGAATAGTATCCCAAACTAATATAAAAGGCTTTTACAGTTGGCCTTTAACAAATAAAATCTTACAAGGCAGCTAGAATTATGTATTCAGTAACAATATACGTGTGTGGTTGTATTGATGCCACACTAATCCTCATGGAGGAAGTATGCAGTGGGGTACTCCAAGGCTGTGTCTTAGACTCTTCAATATCTTCATCATTTATTTAGATGACAGGATACAAGGGGAATTCATCAAATTTACAGATGACACCAAGCTGGCAGAAATAGCCAACACTCCAGAAGATAGGCTCAAGATACAGAAGGATCTTGACATACTGGAACACTGGGTCCTGTCTAACAAAATGAAATTAAATGGTGAGAAAAGTAAGTTTCTGCAGATAGGCAAGAAAAACCAAAAGCATAGATATAGAATAGGTGATACCTGGCTCAATAGTAGTAACTGTGAGAGGGATCTTGTAGTCCTACTGAACGATCACTTAAATATGAGCCAGCAGTGTACTGCAGCTGCCAAAAAAGCCAAGGAAATCCTAGGCTGCATTAACAGAGGGATAGAATCAAGATCATACAAAGTGTTAGTACCACTTTGTAATGCCTCAGTAAGACCAGAAGTAGAATACTGCACTCAGTTTTGGTTGCCACAATATAAAAAAGACGTTGAGACTCTAGAAAGAATGCAGAGAAAAGAAGCAAAAATGATTAGGGGACTGGAGGCTAAAACATATGAAGAAAGACTGTATGACTTGAATATGTTTAGTTTAATGAAATGGACTAACATGATAGCAGTGTTCCTATGCCTCAAAAGATGCCACAAAGAAGAGGGGGCCAACTTATTCTCCAAAGCACTTGAAAGTAGGACAAGAAGCAATGGATGGAAACTAATCAAGGAGAGAACCAATCCAGAAGTAAGGAGAAATTTCCTGACAGTTAGAACAATTAATCAGTAAAACATCTTGCCTCCAGAAGTTGTGAATGCTCCAACATTGGAAGTTTTAAGAAGAGATTGGATAAACATTTGTCTGAAATGGTATAGGGTTTCCTGCCTGAGCAAGGGGTTGGACTAGAAGACCTCCAAGATCTCTTCCAACTCTGTTATTCCGCTAAGCCCATGGTGGCGAACCTATGGCACACGTGCCAGACTGGGCACGCAGAGCCCTTTCTGTCGGCACATGCGCCAGAGGGACGTTCCCCCCGTCTCCCCATGGCCTGACTAGTGGGAACTGGAGAGGGCAGGGAAACCAAATCCAGCAGCGCTCTCGTGGGAACAGCTGTGAGAGCTGGGCGGGGAGAGGGGAACCTATAAAAGGAGCAGGTTTTGACAGGAGTGCAGCGAGAGAGTGAGTGAGCGAGCAGATGGCCTTTGGAAGCGATGGTGGGCGTGAGTTTGGAGAAGACAAGTAGGTCGTGAGCAACATTGAGCTGGCCATGCCCACCCTGGCCACACCCACCCAGTCTGCCATGGCCACCGTAGCCACACCCATCCAAGGGACCATGCCCACTTGGTACCTGCGATACATAAATGGATTTTGGGTTGCAGTTTGGGCACGGTCTCTAAAAGGTTCGCCATCACTGCACTAAGCTGATTGGCTCTCAAAATCCAATTCAGACTTTTTCCCGTATTTTCTTTCTTTTTTCCCCCCTCTCTTCCTTGCTGGCTGGACTCTCCATTTTGAATACAGATATTGCTGTTTGAGTCCAGCATAAATCTACAGCATACAACAACTGAATTACCCAAACTAGAAGCTGTGTCAATTTTCTCAGAAGCTATCTGACAATTCTGGAATCCATTTTTACTGAAGATCAACTTTCCCAAAACTAGGCAAGGGGAACTACCACCAGCATTTCGGTCACCGCTGCTCCTTCAGCCCCACATCTCTTCTGTTCTGTGAAGATGAGGCCCCTGTCTTTCACTGCTGCCTTGCCAGTTCCATCCTAGATGGGAATTCTTCAAATGGCAGTCCCATCCGACCATCGTTTTATTCTTCTTAGTGACCCACATGGGAACTGCTCTGGTAGCCTTGTCTGAACAGTGGGAGGGATAGCAGCCATTAAAATGAAATAAAATAAAGTGCTTCCTATTAGGAGACTAGGTGCTTATGTATATGTATCAAAACCAAACAAGCTGTGGGGGGATGCAATGCTCAGCTATTAAAAAGTAAGTTTTCCCCAGATAAGCATCAAGTTATCAGGGCCAAACACTTCAGCAGTTAAAGGCTGACATTAATTTACTGGAAAGATGTTTAACTATCTTGTCACCTTGGGAATATCTAATTATGCATACAAACAGTAGCTAATATAAGGCAGCATTTGAAGGCTCTGTTGGTTACTCTTATTCATTTATTGAGCAATAGGCCTGAATACTTTTTTTATTTCCTGCTGAGAAATATTCCAAAAGAGCAACATTCATAATCAGCCCAGCATCTTGTTGCCTGAGTAGAAGGACAAGATGATCCTCCCACGTTCCAGCAGATTGGCCGTCCAATTCCTGAGAAGGTACAATATGTCTCATCACATTGGAAGGGGGTGCCATTTAGTTTAGAAATATTTATGGGACAGCTTAAGTGAAACATTCAAACCTGTCACCCAAAACTTTGTTGCTGCTTCACATCACAATACCCATCCCTTGGGGTAAATGCCTCTCTTGGTACAAAGGGTGGGTTGGCCCAACCAATTTGGATAAATGAGTAGGCGAAAGATTTATAGTATATGCTTTAAAGCAGGGGTGTCAAACTGGACCGGACGTCCGGCCAACGTAGCACGTCTCAGACGCGGGTGGGGTCGAGGCCGTTACGCTTTTTTCAGTACTATGCAGCGTTGTGCAGTGTACTGTGCCACTCAAACTGTGCGCATGAGATTTCTCTTTAGTGTACCTCTAAATTTATTCAAAAAAATAATACAATAGAATAACATAACGTTAAAACGACAGGTCCAATTACTATTCTGGTCATTAATGGATGATGATGATGATGATGATGACGATGGAGGACATATAATAGGAGATGGTAAAATTTAAAATTCATTACAATGAATTTTAACATTCGGAAACCAACCCACAAGCTCAGAGAACAAACCACCCTCATTCATTACAATTTTCTCTTATTCCCTGAGAACTGCAATCACAATTGTCTTATGGAGGTAATTCTTCTATACATTCTCAATCATCAATTTTTTGTTTTAACTTAAAAATGTTGAGAGAAAAATGAAATAGAAATAGCACAAAATATTTGGATGAATTACCCACAGACACTTCAGGAACCCCCCTGGTTTTTAAGGCTTTGTATAGATATCGCATGCCTGAGAGAACTATACATGTTGCTGATAAGAATTGGCTCAAATGTTTAAAAACATCTTGTTGGCTAATTATTCAATCTAATGTCTGACTACTAAAAGTAAGTTCAGTGGAATTTATTCCCAGATAAATATATATAGGTTTATAGCCTGAACAGATTCTGCATGAGGATTTACGATGCGCAAAATAAATAAGCTCCTCATGTATATGGGCAGAATGGGCAGAAAGAAAACTACAACCCCCAGGATGCAACGTGGCAGCCATGCCGGGACCGAGCATGAGCATAGGTGGGTCCTGCCTGGGAGCAGCGCCGGCCGAAAAGCAATGGTGATAAACAAGAGAGCGGTTTAAACGCACTCATTTTCGCGTAGGCAAAGGAGCAGCCGGAAGGAGGACGACTCTCTTCCAGTGATTGCGGGCCACCGCCGCTGCATCGGCGTCGTGCGAGGCAAAGTTATGCGTCCCCAGTAGCGGGGGGAGAGCCTATTGCTGAAACAGCGGCCGGGCAACAGCAGGGCAAGAACTGCTGCAGTGTCCTAGGAAGCGCTGCAGGAGGTGAGGAGACTGGTCTGGAGAGGGCCAGTTCTTTTTGGGACGGAGACAGCAGCGGTGGTGAGGGAAAGAACGGGTTGCAAGACAAACAGCACTTTTTTCCGACTGCGGAGTACGCTCTGAGACTCAGATGTGCCAAGAAAGGCAGCTTTTTTACTTCGCTCTTATTATTTTGATGGCATTCAAAATCAGAGGGTGAGTGAAAAGACTCGTCTTCGTTGCGAGTCCTTGTAATTCTTCCTGGCCTTCTTTTCATCCTAGGGGGACTTCCCCCCGGGATGAGTGGGGTGGGATGAACGAGTGCTTTCACGAAGTCTCCCAGTTAACTAATGTCGTTACGTGGAGATTCGGGGTAGTATAAGTTTTGGGGGTCGGAATTGGTGCACGATAACGGTATTTTGAATTTTCTTCCTAAGCACAGCTTGGGAGTTGGGTTTAATCACAGCCCCCCACCATATTTTTATAAGCTTTGGAAAATGCCAGCGTTCAAAAACAAAGCTTTTGAAAAGAGAAAGAAATTGCGGGCCAGTTCCTTGAGGTTTTCCTTGCTTCACTGAATCCCAAATACATCCGCCAGCACATTCAGAAATTAGTAACCAACTCACTCTCTATTACTCTACTCCTTCCCCAGGGGTTTCCAGATGTGTTGAACTGCAGCTTGTGTGCTTCCTAGCTATGGGTGGGCAATGGGAGTTGCCCAACACCTTTGGAGAACATCAGATTGAAAAGAGGCTACCTGCAGTCAATGTTGAGGTTCTGTAGTGCTGTATTTAGATATTAGAGCTGATTTAAAATTTAATTATATTTGGATCCCATTGTATAATCACAGATTTCACAGTTGAGGTTACCATATTAGATATCTTAAAAAACTATTTCTGATATTTACTAAGTCAGTATATATGGAAAATTGATTCTACAAATGGACCTTAAAACTGGTACACATTATGCCATATTCTCAAACAAGAGATGTGTGTGTATGTTTGAGGTAACCAAATAAGAAATGCAGTGTCCTAAAAATGTATTAATAACCGTCTCATTAAAATATGTGCTATGGCTGCATATTTTAAGCCATGCAGAAGCATAGGAGGTATTATTTAGTTACTGATGCTGATAATATATTTGGCAGTATATCCTACTTAAAGTAGATTTCAAAGTAAATGTTTCTACATTGTCAACTGAGGCAAAATAAACTTAACTGCTGTTCCCAGGGAGCAAATCTATGAACTTCAGAATTCCCAGTTTAGAACTCGGCTCAATAGGAAATAGTGAGTAAGCCGTAACCAAACTGATTTTTTAACTTTTGATTGACTTCAGTACAGTAATAGAGGAGGTAGGAAAAGTCCACCATTCTTATGACCTTTTAAGAGAAAAAAGCATTTATACTGTATTCCTCACATGTACATCTGTCAGAATGTGACCTATTAACTGGTATTCAGTTGATATTGTAACAGATACACTATTGAATTCCACAGCCTACTTCAGGGCAGGGTGAACAACAGAAATTATAAGCAGGTAAAAACCTGTGTGTGGGGGTGTTCTCCGTTATTAAAGGAAGCCACAGTTGGATGTCTGATTTGAAAATCTTGGGGATTTCTCTTAAGGTAAAATTAAGGATTTCCCTGCCAGTCATACTTGACTCTATGGGGCAATGCTCATCTCCAATTCACAGCCAAAATGCCAGCATTGTCTGAGGACACTTCTGTGATCATGTGGCCAGCATGATTATCACTGAAGGCACATGGAATGCTGTTACCTCCCCACCTAAATAGTACCTATTTATTTACTTGCATTGACATGCTTTCAAACTGCTAGAGTAGCAGGAGCTGGGGCAAGAAATAGAAGCTTACTCTGTCATAAGGTAGGCTTCTGGTTGACAAGCCCAGTGTCCTTCTTTGTTTGAATTAGCAATCTAACAAACAAATATGAAAGAATAAATTGTAATAAGATGTGGGCTAACTCCAGTGATAATTTATTCAATAAAATATCTGTGCACCTACTACATTGCTTTGATTTAGCAGTAGTATTTCAGCATAGTACAGTGTCTCAGAGCCTGAAAGTGTTGCCCTTATGCCTCTCATGGACCTCTTTGTGCCTACAAATCCTTCTTTAAATACTTAGCTCAGAGAAATCTTCCAAATACAGATGGGCTGCTTTAAAATAATATTAACATCACCTGTGCTTGCTTAAACAACAAAATTGATTTTATTGATCTCCTTTCTAGCAGCAAGTCAGGAAACCAGCAACAATAAAGGGAACAAACTGCTGAAATATATTTTTAAAAATTAATAATGTGGCTCTGAAGTATTGAAATAAAAGCAAAACCTGTATTTATTATTCTGTGTTGCTTGTAGCCCTTTGGGAGGGGTGTACTCCATGATAGAGTGCCTGCTTTATATGCAAAAATTGAGTCCCCAGCATCTTTGGGTATTTATTTATTCATTAGGTTTTTATCCTGCCTTTCTTCTCAGAGCTCCATCCTGTATCTGCAACCCTTCTCCAATGTTAAATTTACAACAACTCTGCAAGGTAGGTTGGCCTGGGCAATACTGACCAGATATTCCATTGTATTAAAGGCTGAAGAAATATGTTTAAGGATGGCTCGTGTTAAAAATCCTTTGGGGGTCGGGGGGGGGGAAATATTGTCTTGTGCTTCTGTAATGTGTTCAGCAGCAACTGCAGTATTGCAAATAGATTAAAATGGAAGAACAAAATTCATTCTCCTGGAACCTTTCAACAAATGGCTTTGGTCTTCAATGTCTTTTGTCCTTATATAGGAAAGACAGCTGTCTTAATAAATACTGCTTTTCTAAATGAAATCTAGAATTGGAAATTGTTAATTAGGAGAAAGATCTGGTAAACAAAGATGCAATCTCATATTAAGATCTAGACCTGCTCCATCTCCAATGGGAGCCGATTTACCCCTCCTTAGGCAACCTGGTGGCCCTCAACTCACCATATCATCATATTGATGCCGAACTTAAGAGGACGCCCGATTGCCATAGGCCGCTGCAGCCCAGAACTCCTGAGCTGGATTATAGGCTCACTCCGCCTCACCCAGCTAGATCTAGAATTGAGTCTTCTTCAGAGCTTGCCAAAATAATGTTTTCACATCATAGGTCATGCTATCTGTATTTACATCTCATATATTTTCTGATAAAAGTGGCTCCAGAAGAAGAAGAGTTAACTTTAGCTCTGTCTATGTATTTTCTAACATAGTGTGGGAAGTTTCCATAAGCTGGTGTCTTTCAGACATGTGTGGTCCAACTTTTCCAGAATGCTGTGTTCCAATGTAGTTTTGCTGCAACTTCTAAAAACCATGTTCCTAGTGCCCCTAGAGGGCATGGTGGTAGGAAAAAACTGATCATTATGGTTTTCTAAACATTATTTCAAGCACACTTCATATTTAGGAAGCTAATAAATATAAACAACAGTGTCAAATTTAGCTTAAGATAGATGAGATAGACGGAACCACTAAGGCACTACCAATTCTCAAGTTGGTAATTGCTGTATTTATAACTCCTTCACACAACACACTTTCATTAACTGCTATACTTAGTGAAATTACTGTTTTCTAACTTTCCAAACTTATCCACATTTCTTACATTCAGTCTTGACAAAGGAGAATTAAGGCTGCTGCTCCTTACCTTGTAGTAAAAGGACATTGTTTCTTCTGATAGCCAAGTCTTTTTGTGTTCACTTCACTTCTGGCAGCTACTTTTACCGGATCTAAGAGGGAAGCCATCTATAATGCATTCTTACTACCCACCTAGTTTAAAGAAAGAACATTTTAGCATACTTACTGATATGGGGAGATTATTTTCTCTCACCCTCTATTATACTACTTGCTGCAGATATCTCATTGTGCTATATTTTGACTAGCCCTTTCAAAAGGTTTTCACAAGTGTGCACCACATTTTTTCTCCATTTCTTTATCTATTTCTGTTGTCAGGATAATGTTTCAGTAGGGAAGTAAATTATTGATGACAGGTGAATTTTCTTTAAACCAGGCAAAAAGGAAGCACATCTTTAATACCAAAGTTCAAAGGAAGATGTTGAAGAGGTGTTTGGATAACAAAAATGTAGAGCCTTTTTGCTTCTGCATGCCAAATACCTTGGTTTCTGAATTATGAAATGTTTGAGTGCTAAGGGTTATTTGTTGTTTTAATTTACCACTGCAGCTCTCATTAGAAAGTCATTATCATTTTAGAGCAGTGTTGACTTCAAAGGGAGGATCAAGAAGATGATTTCTTCGGTTAAAACCAATAAGCTATTTCCAGATTAATACTAGTTCAATTAAATCTCAGAAAGATCAAAAAGCCAAGTCAATGATAATTAATCCCATGGGTTTTGCTTGGATCCAAATTCAGCTAACTTAATCTGATCCACTCCACTGAGTTTTAATTAAATGTTTTTATATGCTATGCTTCACTTAGGATCATGTTTTCTATTTGAAAAGCACATTGCCAATGCTCCTCCGAAGAGGTTCAAATGTATGGCATATCTGGCATTTGCACTTGACTTCTCCAGACTGCAGGCCCTGATGACATGAAACTATGTGGTAGCACTTGCCCATCTTTCTCACTCAGAGAATGAGAATTGACCTCAATGAGAAATGAATATTGCAAGAGGCTCATATAAGAGGTCTGAGTACATCCCTTAATAGCTTCTATTATATCATTTCTGTTCTCTATCTTTTGGACACAGATGGATAAATGTGGAATTTTGAGAATGATTGCAGGCATTCTGGGTAAATGGCTGTGGGAGGTTGCTTATGCAGTCACAAAATGGCTGCCAGAGGAAACATGCAGTATAAGAGCTGGAGATGCCCACATGATGCTGCCCAGGCAAAATACGGATGAGCCACTATGCAGGAAGAATGTAAAATCTGCAGGACACTTACCATTTAATGCTAAGCATGGCTTTGGAGAAAAACAGCATTTAACTTAAAGGCAGAATGATTTTAAAGGAATGCCATTGCAAAAATGAAATGTTCTATCCAGTTCAATAAATAGCATGCCAAGTTTCTCTGAAGCATGATTCTCCCACCACCAAAATCTTATTATCTTGTGTTATATCTCACTATAGGTAAGAAATATGTAAGAACAAGGATAAAAACAAAAAAGAATAGATAAAAGGAATGTCTAAATTGGAAAAAATCTGTTCTCTAAATTTTTCTTTTACATGGGTTGATTATTTACTGAAAAATGTAAATGTATTTTTAAGGTTTATGTTCATTCAGGATGCTTGAAATATCAGTTTTGATAAAACTCCCAGCATGGTTTATGATAAAATTTGGTTTAAAAAGTCAATTTAATTCAAGTAGTTATGAATGAGGCCATAAAAATTTAAAGGTTTGCAGTGGGATGAAAAGTTTTTTTATTAATTACTGTTGTACATTTAAAAAAATTTGAACCCGAAGCTTTTGTTTTTATTCTGTTACTCTGTTGAAACTCTTTAAATAGTTTGAATATTTTTTGATTCTTGCTACTTGATTTGATGTCCAATTATTACTCCTATTTATGCTTAGAGAGGGAAGTGTTGCAGTAGCAGGGGCAGGGCTGTTTTATATATTGTTGAGTATCCATGTTGTGACAGAATAACGTGAAGGATTTAGGGTATGGAATTTCTAGATATGTCATGAAATATGAATGAGGGAGCCTAGTTCCCTCATTCAGAATAATCTCATTCTCTAATCCCACAAAAGCACCTTGTAAGTACCTAAATAATGCTTCTACATAGGGATTCTGTTAATAAACAGGCAATGATAGTGTTGGAAGTTTTGTGTGGAAACACAAAAGAAATAATGGTAAGAAGGGAGTCCTAACCCCTAATACAGCATAATGGAGATTTCAGATCCAACACAGTATTTGTATCACAGGATATGCTGTAGGGCAATAAATAAGTATATCTGACTTCTAGTCCATGTCAAGAGTTTCTTCTAGCACAGAGTTCCAAATTGTAATCCATAGTCCCAGGATATGACCCACAAATATGTCATCTATTGCTGTTCACCTAAATCTGTGTAATTTATGACAGTTCCATCAGAAGCTCATCAGCCAAATTGATTTTTGCATTATATTCTAACATTAAAAGTGAAAACTACACAAGATCTATAACAGTGATGGCGAACCTTTTAGAGACTGAGTGCCCAAAAGCTGTCCCCGCCCCCATCCCCGCTCTATCCCCTGCCCCCACTCCACTCACTCACCCCGCCTGCCCGCAGGGCCTGCCGCAGATCGCCCAGCAGCGCCATGGCGGCCACACCCTCTGTCCGCGCCCTGCAGCATCAACTGTGCGCGATGGGGCATGAGGACAGTAAGTCAGCACTATGCTGTCCGGCTGCCATGTCCTTGGCTGCACTGCTCGGCGTAGGCCACGCTCGGGGGCAACTCTCCTCCAGGGGGGCTGCTGGTGAGGGGGTTGCGGGGGGAGGCAAGACTGGGGCAACGGCACCCATGCCATAGGTTCGCCACCACTGATCTATAACGTATATCTCCAACCTCTGTTTTCTAGGTTTATTAGTTCTCGGAATTTCTAGCTAGCATGATCACTGCTGAGCATTTTTAGAATTGGAATGAAACCAGTGGAATTTAGTGTGTAGTTCTAATTGTCAGCCAGTTGTTTGTAGGGGTCAATGAAATAGATGTAAGCCAGCTCTTCTATTCTCAGGAACGGGCTACCAACAGTCCTCTTGGTGCACATACAAGTCCTTACCTCTACATCTCTCACTTCATCACTTACGCCTAATATAAATAGGCATCAATTGCAGTCAGAGCCTTCTGAAATATACTTTCATTGGAAAATTTCATTGATTCAACTAAAGCAGCCTTGTCCAATCAGGCATTTTCCAGGCATGTTAATATTTCTAACAACATTGTTAAAGGAGTACAAATTCCAAAGATGGAGTAACAACTTTATGTACGTACGAAGCCATTTCGTTAAGGCAAAATATAATTCTGCCATATCTTATTTAATGATAGTAGCACAGCAACCCAATCCTGTTCCCCAAGCAGTGGCTAGTAGCTTGATAGTTCTGTGACTACATTTGAAAATCAAATCTGGAGCCGCATTGAGGGAGTGATTCTGCTTTCCCAGCCCACCTAAACCAGTGTTATTAATGTTCTATTATGTTCTCTGAACTGCTTAACGTAATATGCCAGTTTCATCTCATGTTTTTATCCTGGAGGCTTTAGTGATGAATAAAGTTAAGCTAATAAAACAAGAAACCTTTCAAATACATTTGGCTGCAGAGACCCAATCCTGATGAATATACAGACATTCCCTTGCCCAGCCCGCAATTTTCTAGCTGCCAAGGGTTGTAAAAGAGACCTTGCTAGCTCCGGGGCTGTAAATTGCTGCATATGGATGCCTAATAGATTCAGAGATGTTCACTCCAAAAAGATTTTGAGCTCTCTTTTCATCATATGTAGTGATCGTGCTGATTCCAAGAAGTAAATGTTATGTTGCTTTTTACATCTTAGCATCCAGTAGCCGTCTCTGCATTCTGTGTCTTTGACCCAATCTTCATTCCAGCGATGTAAGATGGAAGGTGACACTTTTGTGCATTTAGATATCAGGCTGCTGCTTCACTTGCAAATGGGCACAAGGGAGGGAGGCATATTTCAGCAAATAAGTGGTTCATTGTATTGCTGGCCTCATTTTTATACAATCCTTTTTAAAGATTGGTTTAAAATCAACAGTGTTTTCCACAACCTTTTCCCCCATGAAACACAAAGCTTTTATTTATAATTCCCTGACATATGCAATGGTTAACATAAGTTTCCACAGAAACGTAAAATATGGATTTATTTTTTTATGCGTAAGTAGCTTTGATGTGCATAATTTTATCCTGTAATGTCAACTTTTTTTTTAAAAAAAAGTATAAATACTGTTTTATGTTATACAATGTTCAGAAGTATGCATTTCTTTGCAGGTACCTCTTTCACAAGCTTTTATGGTGGCGGGGAGAGTGTATGGGACAGAAGAAGAAGAAGAATTTTAATGAACTATATCCAATGAAGTCATGCATCCTAAAGTGATGTTGCAAATTGATTCCAAATACATTTGCAGTCAATTTCTTTTACAACTCTATAGTGGGAATTCAGTTTAAAAACAAAAAAAAAAAGGCAATACCCTTTCTACACAAACACATCTTAAAAGCCCACTAGAACAGTGTATTTTTGGAAAGCCAATCTTTTAGTCTAAGACTAGGATAATAGTTAAAATAATGAATGGTATCAAAGTACATAGCATAGTTCATTGTGTCACAGCTAAATTGAAAGGGGCATTAACAATATTCCATATGCACCCTGAATCTGTTCATATGGTAAAGATATCTCAACAGTTCCTGAAAGATATCATTCAAATCTTGTAACTCCCTGATGATTAATTTTGCTCAGATTAATTTTATCTTCATTTACCTTCAGTAAGTATTGCAAAATGTTGTTTTATTGCATGTAGTATTGTTAACTCTTAGTTCTGTTCCTTTTACTGTTACTTCATTTTCCTATAATCTTTTACTGCTTTATTGTTTCATTATCTCAGATTTTCAGCTTATTGATCCTTTTCAAGCATCTTATCTCTTTTTGCTTCACAAGTGCTGGAATTAAATCCATTACTACTTGGCTTCAAAAATGTAGCTTCAGCATATTTGGAAGGTACGAGATCAAGGAATGCCGCTGTATCTTACTACATTATATTTGCCATACATTATGCTACTTGTAGTTCAGAATGCTCCCACATCACATCTGAAGCATCATTTAAAAGGGTCATAATCTATTTTACAGACATACTGTAACTCCACCCAGGTAGGAATGCTTTCAAGCAGAGTAGTGTAATATGGAATCTTGCAAATTTTGATGGGGGTGGGGTGGGGTGGGAATTATAGGGAAGTATTTGTTTTTTTTAAAGGGATATCAAGGACAAGCTTGGAAGTCTTGATCTCATCTTTTCTGTATGGATTCCATACAGGCCCCCAAATACTGAGAGGTTCTCATTAATGGTCTATGTAATAAATTATGGCCAGTAATTCTAAAAGGTAGAGGATACATTTACTGCTCAGGTTGCAAATGTGATCAGTCATAAATGCCTGGTTGGTTATTTCCTTTCCAGTTTAAAAATAAACAAGTTAAACCATTAGTTTTAAGTTTGCTTCTGAGTACGTTGATATAAGTGGTTATATATTTTTTAACACAACCATGAAATTTTATGAACAAGTTTAATTAGAAATGTATGTGTACATGTCTGTTATTAGAATTTTTTGGGGAAAAAAGTCATCTGTTTAGGAAAATTTATTCCCAGAAGGAAAGGAGTAGGAGAAATTTAGATCAGTTTGCCTTGAAAACCCATCACAGCTTAATAGTAGCCATACATTTGTCAAGCAGCAAGTAAATCTCTGATATCCATTGAAGGGAATGGGATCAGGATAACAAGACGATAAATACTTTCCTCAGGAAGTTACATTATCAGGTTAATTAAAAAATAAACTATTTGTGGATCCTCAGATGTTTCTCTTGAGAAACTGGAATTTATACATGGATTAAGTTGAAGAGCAATGCCTTCAGTGATATGCATTACCAATAGATGGCAATACTAATGCACCAAAAACTCTGACATATTCTTTAGAATTTGTTATTTCACCACAATGGATGGAGAGTTGCTATGAAAAACGTATAGCTGTTGTTTGTGAGTTGTTGTTCAAGCTGTTCAGTACTCTTGAAGCAACAAGCAGTACCTGAATTTTGGCAGACAACGGAGTTCCACCAACTAAAATTCATCACCAGCTGCATTACTTGTTACTTGGTCAAAAAGATATAAAGATGATGAACTGGGAGGAGCCAATTCATGTGATCAAGCACAAAGAAGTCGACGTTGAGTTTCACATGAAAAGATTGTCAAGTTGATTAATGGCAATTGGTGGTTTAACCAAAAACAAATTCTGTCAGACTGGTATTTCACAGGAATGTGTGTCACACATTCTTGTATTGCATAACACAATATAATAGATGCTGCACTGATGTTTTTCAATATTGGGAGATTTATGCAAGATTGATGCCTCACAAGTTGAGCAGAAATGAAAGTTTTAAGAGTTTATGCTTGTCATGCTACTAGAATGAAAGTGGAAGTTTTTCACAGCATTGAAATAGTCAGTGAAACCTGGTTTCATCTCTATGATCCTGAAACAAAGAAACAGTCCATGGAAGATCATCCCACGTGCAAATAAAATAAGTAGCCCAGTTTTCTCTAGTTAAAAACCTGATTAGTTTTGGGGGTTCAGATAGCATTAAATTTCCTTAAATCTGTCCATCACTACGTAGTCCTCAACTTATGACTAATGAAGCCTGCCCATCACAGTCATAAGTCATGACGGTTGTAAATTGGGTCATCCATGTGACTGACCTTTTTAATGACTTTTATGTGGTGGTTGATAAGTGAATACCATAGTCATTAAATGAGTCAGTGGTTCGCTTTGGGCTGGTTTTGCAGAAATTTGATCAAATGACTGCAGAATGCTACAAGGGACATGAGCCAATTACTGGGAATCCAACATGTAGTCACATGACTGCATGGGGGGACCCGGCCATTGGAACTTTGTATCCAGGTCATAAGTACTCCTGAGGGGGGGGGTCTGTCTACGTCTAGGACTACGTCTACCTGAATCAACTCAGAGTAATATATTACACTCGAAACAAGATTAAGCAGAGTTTGAAAATATAAGAAATTGCTGGAGTTTGATAATACTAAGCCTCATACCTCACACACCACCCAAGAGGCATTGCAAAGTTGGATTTTGCTAAACATTCCAGATTTCCACTTTTTCCCTTAAATCAAATAAACCTTCACAAACATCTCTGACTCAAATGGAGAGGTGCCAGGACCATTTGAAGAGACAAAGTATACAGTTCTTTTCTGATAGGTTTAAGAAGTTTGTCAGTTGGCAAAAGTATGTATCTTATAGTGGTGATTATATGGAGTAGTAAATGCAAGTAACAAAAGAGCTCATTTTAAGGATTTTCCTATTTTGTTTATTAAACTACTGTATTTAACCCAAATTTATGAAGATGGAGGTATTACTTTTCATTCAGCTCTCATAGTTTAACTTCTATGAATCTACAAAAACCCAGAGATACTGTAGATAAATCAGTAGTGGAGGCAGCTTCTTCTGATTGTTCTAGTTGCATAATACTAAATCTATTTTGTTATGAAGCTATAATAAAGCAGAATATAGATAAAGAATAGAAATAACAATACTATAACAGACTGTGGTGTGTTATGAAATCAAAACATGAGCTTTTAAATTATAAAGAATATTCCCATAACATATAATTCAAATAGGGATTTTTTCCCCTTTTAATCGGCTTCACAGGGCCCCAGGGAGAAGAAAGATTTGGGGGGCTTTTTTAAATGTCAAGAAATCTGACTTTGCATGTAATTCTGGTAGGTATTCTAAAGTACTGGAGCCAGATAAAAAAAAGTCAATTGTGGCTCTTCTAGAACTCAGGAGTTGAACTGACCATCACTGATACTTGAATCAATGGGCATATGAGCCACTAGGAGGTCTTTCAAATATAATTTCGGTATATGCAGGGCACAGTGTGTCAATACCAGAAATTTATATTGGTTTCTTTCATGAATATCCAATCAATTAATATTTGGCAATAATTATAACTATAAAAAATTGGTTACCACTAAAGACTATCACAGGGCCAAGTGGTTTGCAAGACCACCTCTCGCTAAGGGAATCTGATCATTTCATTAGGTTTGGCAGGTGAGTGCACTCCAAGTCCTTAAATGTTGCCACCCAGTGGGACCTACCCTGTGTGCTTTCTTGCTGGTGGCCCTTACCATTTGGAGATCCCACAGGACTTTCCCTTCCTAACTTCCAAAAAGCCATGAACATTTGGCTTTTCCAGATCTTGAGATGGTAATGGCTGGAGCCCAGAGAAACTTTTTTTTTCCTGGCTGTATGGGTATGTGTTGTATTTAAGGATACCAGGAAGTTATTTAGATTGTTTTTTTTATGTTTTTTAAACTGATATTATTTTATTGATTGTGAGTTACCCAGGGATATGCTGCTTATGAAGGTCAGCTACAACGATCTGACAGGAGATAGATAAGACAGATATACGGATGGACAGACAGACAGATAGATATGGTGGGTGGGTGGATGGATGGATGGGGTGAGAGGAAGGTCCAGAATAGTGCAAGCAGTAGCACTTTGGACAGAGTGAGGTACAACAACTCTTTTTGGCAACAATCAGGGATTAAATCCAACCTTTCAAACATAGGCATACATGTAGTCAACTGATTCAAAAAAGGATAGCTTGTTTGAAATGCTGTCAGAACTGTACAAATATAGTCACACTGTAGACTTAGGATGATTGAATTTCAGCATTACGTGGAACTCCAAAGGACTGACTCTCCAGGAGAATGGACTATTTAGCTCTCCTGATAGGTGACCATCACATTTTATTATCCAGTCTCTTTCCCAGAGGTCACTGACACAGATTTCTTCTTTCACAGTAGTGGCATAATGAGTTATTGCTCTCACAGAACTATCCATATTAACTGCAAGAATTTCATCTTAGTTACGTGCCATCAGTAATACTGAATCAGTGATTACCAAAGTGAGTTCATTTCCCAGCATTCATCTCTTTACACTAAAACTGCATCATTTGTCATTTTATATGCTAGCATATTGGATGTTGCAAAAAGTCAATGTGCAGCCTGTTGTTGATCTATCCATCTACTACTGCCGACTTTCATTTTCATTGTAATGAGGCCAGCATGTCTTTTACAAACATAATCAGATAACTTAAGGAATAAGATCATATGGGAACATTCTGTTTCTGGAGATGAAAGCAATCTTCAGATGTTAGTAGGTAGGTTCAGGTTTCTTTGTAGTGAACGTACATAGTTGTGCGCTTGTCTTCTTGTTAAGCATTTTTGAAGAAAACTAGGTAAATTAGCTTTTCTAATGATGGGAATTATTGCTGTGACATAAGTTCATAGATTGAATCTTTCACAGTTTGTTCCCCCCTCCTTTTTTAAAAAATCTGAACCTGGATAGTATAATCCTGGGAAGATTGTCTTTCTCTCCTTCAACAGGGCTACTCATTTATAATTCTTGTCTCTTTCTTGTTCTTTAGGGATTGATGGATCCCTATGGGCTTGAAACCCTTTAGAAACCATTTATGCTCACTTCCTTGCTGAAAGCATACCTAGGTCTTTCTGAATGTGGGCAAGAAATGTTTAAGACTGTGTGACTTTTGTCTAGAATCCAGCAGATTAAGAAGTGCCTCTGTGCATACAGCACACTATCTTCTCTTTAGATCAGCCTACTCTTCTGACAAAGAGTAGTGTCTATTCTTTTGATATGTTACATAAATGTCACCATTGAAACAGTTGACAATATCAAAATAAAGAGATATCCAATGGTGGGTCAATCTTCATTCTCCTGCCTTAGATTTAGTATCTTAGTTCTAAAATACATCTTTCAGATCGAAAATCATCGAAAGAAAATAGGTCAACCAGTTTCCGGTCCTCGCTTATCTTGCTGGACTGTTTTCTTCATTTCAAACCTGTTGTTTCACCTGTTAACCTTCCCTTAGTTTCGTCTTATTTTTTTCTGGCTAGTGATTGGGATTCTAGGAGTCATAGTCCAATATTTCTATAGGGCAGAATAAAAGTTATTGCCCATCTCCCCTAATTTTTGAGTTGTTACATTCAGAACTGCACACTTTTTAAATTAAGCTTTTTAAAAGACTTTCTATCCCATCTTTATTATTTTTATAAATAACTAAGACAGTTACCATTATATTTATACTATTATATTCCTTCCTCTCTTGTATTTCCCACAACAACAATTCTGTGAAGAGGAATGGCCTAAGACAGAATGACTGGCCCAATTCATCCAGCTAGCTTTCATATCAGACTAGAACTATACCAGTCTAGCCTAGTATCTTAACCAACAAGTCTAACAGTTTTTCTTTACTGTTTTTTGTTTTGTTTTGTATGGCAATCTTTTCTCGTACCAGGACCTATTTGGTCAAAATTTGCTGTGAATTCTTGGATTGGATTGTAAAGAGAATTGGATTGTAATTTGACATATTAACTCCTGTTTATCTGATATCACTGAATCCTCTGTTGTTGACATAACCGGGAAGCTAGTTACAAAAGTGATCTCTTAACTGCTTAATTATTGCTTTTTCAGCAAAATACCATTTTAGATTTGCTCCTGCCTTCAAACAAAACAAGCCAGAACATTTTTTTTAATTTGGGTAACAGGTTGGATCAAACTAGCCACTGTTGTTATACATTTTGATTATGTCTGGCCTTACGGCTGTAATAAACAGATTGATTGATTGACTAAGATATTAAGTTATGGTTCTGATGTGGGATCAAAATGCTAGCTTTGGAGGGAGATATATAAATCAGCTTAAGAGTCCCTTGAGGTCTCTTGGACTACACCTTTCATCTTCCTCAGCCTAGGTTCCCATGTTGACTGAGGGTTTTTCTACCCACCCGTCCACTTGTATGGGGTCACTGCACTCTATTCCTGAAAGTTTGCAATGTAAGATATTAATCTTTGGTGGGAATAGTAGCACAAATAGCCCTATTTCTTAACAATATAATTCTTGGAGAAAGAGTGCAGTGTTGTTATTTTGGGCTGATTCTCTGATGGTTGGAGATACCATAGCTTTTGTAAAGAGCTAGGAGATCAAAATGGATAATTTCCTTTTTTTAATTCTCTTTTGTGCTCGTATGGCTGATGTTCCATTTTTCTCCTAGCTTTTTGTTTTGTTCTGATCTGTGTGCATGCCTGCCTGCCCCTCCTTTTAACTACTCCAAAGCGTAAGAACCTTCTTTCCAATTCCCAGAACATTTTTTAGCTTTGTAAAAATGTTCCCTGGTAAATTATTTCCATTTCCCTGCCCTCTGCAACTATTCAGCAACACTATAGTGATTACCCAGTTGCCCAGGCTGACTGCAGGGAGCAGAGTCAGCTGGAGTAATAGGCCACCCCTTATAACTGGAGCTCGCTCAGACAGCCCCTTCAGAAGCAGGCAAGAGGATCCCTTAGAATAGATGAAGCACAAGCTCCTGCTTTGACTCCTCTAATGCTGATGGTTGGGGTGATGGGTAGGAAGCACATGGAGAAAACACATGGGAAAAAACTGCTCAAGATCTTCTTAGCCTCTTTAGGGGATTCTCTCTCTCTCTGGAGATGCAAAAGTGGGAAAGGGTAACCAATACCAAATGCTCAGGTATGTTGTTTGTATATAGCTTGTAACTTTAATCTACATGTATGTGATGGATACAGGGTTAGAGTTGTAAAATGCTCCTGTTTGGCTGGCATATCCATTAGGCAGTAATTCTATACATATGGAAGTGGTCATATGTCACATTGAAACTCAAATGATTCTCCTTTTTTCCCTGCTAGTTTTCTTTTTGCAAGAAATAAGGCACAAAACTAAAAATAAATCACATAGTTGGTTTGGGACAAAAGAAGGTCTGTGTGGCTATAAGTATACCTTCTTTCATAAAAGTGTCCATGAGTAAAGTTTTATATGAGTACTTTAAGAGGAGAAATGATTTGCTGGTATGTAGCAACTATTTATCAGTCTGTAATGTAACATGTATTTTTGTTTAGAGAACAAGGCTAAAATTAGAGTGAATCTGTTTGGAGCAGCTGTTTCAAAGAATATTTTTAAACATTATCTGCAGTCCTTCCTTCTTGCACAAAAACTGAAGAATTTATCGGGGGGAGGGGGAAGATGGCGAGTAGCCATTATCCCTTTACAACAACATAATGAACTTTAGATGACTGTTATAACCGTAACTGTTTTTGCTCTTACTTTGTTTTTTTAGGTCTCTGCTCCATTATGATAAAGAAGACTGAGAATGCATCCCTCTTCCTTAGTGTTCACCACCTGCCCACTTGCTAGGACTTGGGTCCAGAATGAACATAGCATCAGTATTTAACGCCTTGCTAGTGTGCATCCTTGCTGCTGTGCTGTGGAAGTATATCAAGCTGCACGACCATGTCTTTGTGCTGGAAGAGGAGTTAGTCCTCATGCGCCAGTCCCAGGAACTCTCTCAGGTCAGCATTGACTATCATGCTGCACTTCAAGCTCTGGTAGAAGATGGCACCAAGATGGTGTGCACTGGCAGGATGCATACTGATCGTATATGCCGTTTTGAGTCTCTCTGTTATTCCACCGAAGCTGAAGAATTTGTCTTCTTCCATAGCAGTTCTTCCGTCATGCTTCCAAACTTGGGCTCCAGAAGATTTCAACCTGCCTTGCTTGATCTCTCCACAGTGGAGGACCATAATACCCAATACTTCAATTTTGTAGAACTGCCTGCTGCAGCTCTGAAATTTATGCCAAAGCCTGTCTTTGTTCCTGATGTAGCACTGATTATGAATAGGTTCAATCCAGATAATTTAATGCATGTTTTCCATGATGATCTCCTTCCAATTTTCTATACAATGCTGCAGTTCCCAGATATGGACTTGGAGACCAGATTATTCTTCATGGAAGGCTGGGGTGAAGGACTACACTTTGAGCTATACAAATTGCTTAGCAATAAGCAACCACTCCTAAGAGAGCAGCTTAAAACACTTGGGCGGCTCCTGTGCTTCACCAAGTCATACGTGGGTCTGTCTAAAATCACAACCTGGTATCAATATGGTTTTGTTCAGCCCCAGGGGCCGAAAGCCAACATCCTGATCTCTGGCAATGAGATCCGACAGTTCAAAACATTCATGATGAAGAGGCTAAATGTGAGCTTGGAAGGAATACCTGGTGAGGAATATATAATAGTGTTCAGCCGAACCATCAATAGACTAATCCTAAATGAGGCAGAGCTAATTTTGGCACTTGCCCAAGAATTTCAGATGAAAACCATTACCGTTTCCATAGAAGACCATACATTTTCAGAGATAGTACGCTTGATTAGCAATGCATCCATGCTTGTCAGCATGCATGGAGCTCAACTTATTATGTCTCTCTTCCTGCCAAGAGGAGCCACTGTTGTGGAACTCTTCCCTTTTGCCATAAATCCTGAACATTACACACCTTACAAGACATTATCTACCCTTCCTGGTATGGATCTTCAGTACATTTCATGGCAAAACACTGAAAAGGAGAATACTGTGACTTATCCAGACAGACCCTGGGATCAAGGAGGAATTGCCCACTTAGACAAAGCAGAACAAGATCGCATTATAAAGAGCAATGAGGTTCCCCGGCATCTGTGTTGCCGTAACCCAGAATGGCTTTTCCGTATCTACCAGGACACCAAAATTAACATTGCTTCCCTTATCCAGGTGATCAGGCAAACGGTGAAAACCAAACCAGGGCCTAAGAAGCAAAAGTGGACTAGTGGCCTCTATCCAGGCAAAGTTAGAGATGCCAAATGCCAGGCCTCTGTCCAGGGTACCAGTGAAGCTAAGCTCTCTGTATCGTGGCAAATCCCTTGGAACCTGAAATACTTGAAGGTCAGAGAAGTAAAATATGAAGTTTGGATTCAGGAGCAAGGAGAAAATACGTACATGCCTTATATTTTGTCCCACCAAAACCATACATTTTCAGACAACATTAAGCCATTCACGAACTATTTGGTGTGGATCCGATGCATTTTCAACAAAAATCTCCTTGGGCCCTTTGCAGATATGTTAGTTTGCAGTACATAATTGTTCTCTAGCTACTAGCTTCAAAGAAGACAAACCCAATCCTGGTGTTCTGTAGTTTAAGAAGATGGATAAGAACTTGCAGACCATGATAGTGCCTATGTGTCCATTTTATTGCATTCTGAATGTCTTCTCCATTCTGTGTAACATTACATCCAGTTGGTAGATAAACTCTCTTAGTTTTTTTAAAGAGGCAACAGGCATGAGGCTACAAAATCAGTGGAATAATTGTTTTATCTTGATTGTTCTAGGAACTTTTCTCTCTTTTGTGTGGTAAATCTTTTAAATATAGCTTTATACTAGAATTTGGTTATACTGGATGTACAATTTTTAAGTTATTTTTTGTTTGTTCCCCCAAAGTTCTGTATTCCAGAGCAGAAATTCGGTACCAGAATATTTATTAAACTGTTTAAAACCTATTTGAGCACATTTGTCTTTGATATTTATGCATTAAATAGAACTCTGTTCAATTTGAATAGGACATTGAAGATGATCAATGTTGATATGGTTGAAAAAGCCAACAAAAGATGAAATGATCTTTTGACTTGAGAAGGCAAAAGATGAAGAAAAATCCCCCAGTGCATTCATATGGAAGATGTAATTGACCACTTGTTTAGATTACTTTTTCCTCCAATGAAAATCCTTTCCTGGTCATATGATCTAAAGCAGAGCTGTTAATAAGGAGTTTGAAAGAGTTCCAGAAATCCTGCTCTGGATGCTTTCCCTAAATTATTTTTGTTTTATTGCTTTTTATTCCTATTTTTGTAGTCGAGTGTTTATTTTTCATAGGTACAATAGTTGGGTATTCTTTTTACCCAATCCCAATGCCTAGGATGAACATCTGATAAAAAAAATATAAAGATGAAGTCTATGAAGATGGTAGATCTTTGTTCATTAATATAACAAGAAATATCATCCTGTAAGGCAGAAGTCCCCAACCTTTTGGGCACCAGGGACCAGTGCCATGGAGAAAGGTTTTTCCGCGGACTGGAGGGGATGTGGTTTTGAATACTGCCTGCATCCCGAGGATGGAGCTTTGCTTATTTGTGTGGCCCATTTGTTGGCATGCTGCGAACCAGTAACAGTCCACTGACCGGGGGTTGGGGACCCCTGCTGTAAGGGAAACGTGGATGTAATTGTTGAGATATTTAAATTTTTAAACTGGTAGGAAATTTAGAAAGAATTGAGATGTTTGATGTCAGCCCAAGTGGCTATTTATAACCAAAAAGTAAAATTCTCACAGAATCTTCTTCAACCAAATGTATTGAAAGGGGAATTTTGGCAACTAGTCATATTTAGTTTAATATCCGAGTGTAGACTCCTTGGTCATCTTTTTAACCACTTATTGATACAGTGGGAGGTAGTTACCAGTTTCCCTGATAGACAATATAGATGAAGCTTTGCCAAGAATCTTCCTGATTTTTATGCACTCCAAATTGCCTTAGCTTTAGCTAACAAAAGAAATACTCAGGGATTTTGAGAGTTCAAAAATACCTCATGGGCTGCAATTCCGCTTTTTTCTCACACAAGTACTGACTGGAAAAAAGTCACTCCAATAATCTATAGATGAGAATGAATGAGAGCAGTGTCTCCCCTTTCCATTTGTACCTTCCCAGCACCAGATGATGCATAAATGAAAGGTAATTGATCCAGTATATAAAATTTGAGGTACATTTAATATTGGGTGTGTAATAAGACTGCTGCCCTTCTTTTCCTAATAGCGGTGATTATAACTAAGAGACTATTTCCAATTAATCATAATTATTTTCAGCAAGTAATTTATTCCACATCCCCTATAATATTGTCCTCAATCTTGTGTTACAATTATGAATTCATCCAAAATAATGAGACCTATTCAAATGGATATTTTTCCATAGTGTTATTTGCAGAACTATGCCATTTAAGCATGTAGTATTTGGGAAATCAAGTATTATCTCAGATATGTACTATTGCTGTACCCGTGTACTTCTATGGAGTTTCTTAAAATAATAAGCAATTATAAATATATGTTTGTATTGTTTAGGGCAGTGATGGTGAACCTTTTAGAGACCGAGTGCCCAAACTGCAACCCAAAACCCACTTATGCATCGTCGGGTGATGGGTGGGTGTGGCCCATTGGCTGGACGTGGCCCATTGGGTGGGCGTGGCTACGGTGGTAACGGCAGACTGGATGGGACTAAAAAGTTCAATCAATCAATTCCAACTTTGCAAGATCTTTTTTTTTCCGCGAGAAGTTGAAATTGACTGATTGAACCTTTTTTTTTTTGTACACAGTGGCGGAGGCCTAAAGCGAAAAGGTTTTATAAAACCCAGCTGAAGGCCTAGGACTGGGGCGACGGCGCACATGCCCACAGAGAGGGCTCTGAGTGCTGCCTCTGGCACCCGTGCCATAGGTTCGCCACCACTGGTTTAGGGTTTGTTCTCAAGGCATGCTCAAAAACATTATCATGGTGATTGTAACAGTATAATTGAAGTTCTGCCTTTTTTGTCTGCTGGACATACCGTGAAGCTTTGGTTGTACCATGACTGCTATCTTAACACTAAACAACTTGGTGTTGTTTAATATAGATATTAAACAACATGGGTTACCTTCATTGGACTGTTGTCTGTAAAAAAGACATCTGAACCCCCCCCCCCCAATATGTTTGACTTTGAGATAGCCAAAAGCAGTATGTTTGAATAGAAGGGCAAGACAAAACAGCTGCATAGTGATAATAGAAAGTTGAAAGTTGTAACATAGAAGCAGCAAGAAAACTATTTCTGTAGTCCAAGTGTTGGGTAACCAGAGGATCCGACAACCTGTTGGCACTGTGCTGGGCAATAAAAGGGCAATAAAGGACAGTGCTGGGCAATAAAATTACCTGGAACAAAATGTTTCCTATCCCTAATATCTCAGAGCCAAATAATGCAAAAGCAAGATAAAATAAAGCAAGGAGGGGAGGAGTAAACTTGTAATGGCAGTAGATCAGGATATTGATTCAAAAGAAATAAGTAACAATATTTATACACTGCTCCAATCTGCAGATTCTGCAACATCCATAATGTTTCCTTTCAGCTTACATAAACATTGGTGATGAAGGGTAACAACACCAGAAATTATGGAAAGAAAGCACCAGTGGGGAAAAAGTGATGGGAAGGTCAGGATTTAAAATGGCACAATTTCTTTTCTAGATAGACTACTTCTTGCTGTATTTCAGTTGTTTGGAGATGCAGTTTCTCTAATTCATTTCTGGCTATTGAAACATCCAGTTTAGTTGTGCAGTTGTAGAAATCCACAACAATTGTGCAAATATTGATGAATACATTCATATTCCTTTTTCAACTCAAATCAAGCCTTTGGAGAATTGTTTTTCCACTATGCATCCATTGTAACAGGCAGTTGTTTTTTTGGAGCTCCTCTGTAAGAAACCTGTATGAAAGGGGATTTCAGTTGACACTAGAGAGCAGTGTTCCAATATCTTAGGGGCTGCCACAAAGAAGAGGGAGTCAAGCTATTCTCCAAAGCGCCTGAAGGCAGGACGAGAAGCAACGGATGGAAACTAACCAAAGAGAGAAGCAACCTAGAACTAAGGAGAAACTTCCTGACAGTTAGAACAATTAACCAGTGGAACAACCTGCCTCCAGAAGCGGTGAATGCTCCAACAGTGGAAGTTTTTAAGAAGAGACTGGACAGCCATTTGTCCGAAATGGTGTAGGGTTTCCTGCCTGAGCAGGAGGTTGGACTAGATGACCTCCGAGGTCCCTTCCAACTTTATCATTATTATTATTATTATTATTAACATGCTTTTATTCATTTTTTAATACCTGTCAATTGTTTGTGTTAGGATTAGATATGAGAACTTCTAGCTAGCCTTATTTCTGATATAATTTCAAAAAAATTATCTCATATTACAGAAGCTTACTCTACTACCTATCTTTTCCATGAGTTAGACTTCAATGTCTATAATCTCCCAACTCAAGTCTGATATATTTCTGGATATGTATGTTTACATACACACATTGCCTAACAAATTCCAGTGCTCTTGTGAAGTCAGTCTCATGAGACAGCCATGTAATATATATGATTGTAATAGCATTTATTTCTAATTCATCCCAAAGTGCCAAAAAGAGTGCATTTCAGTCACTGTTTTTTGATCTACATTTTTCAATTAAACACTGGAAGAGAGACTTCTTAGAAACCTAGCTTTTCCTATTTATTTTTGTAAATTGTGAGATAACAAACTCACTCCAACTCTGCGAGTGCAAGGGGACACAGTTTGAAGGGCTACAAAATTAAGATGGCAACCCCTTTATGAGTCAAATTTTGTCCTAGCTCATTGGACTCACCTGGCAGATTGAGTATATTCTTTGAAGTTTGTCACTCTGTCTCCCTTGGTGTTCTCAGACTTTCGTATTTATCCTAAAATAAGCATAGACACAGAAATTAGTTACAACAGTCACAGATGTCAAGAGCAATTGACATTATAAAAGTCTATGTCCTAACTATGATGTAATCATAGCAGACAATGCAATATAGCAAATGGCAGGATGAAAATAAATCATGATTGTACAGCATAGCTCTTCTTTAATTTTGGTGATGAAAGCACAATGGGTCAGTTTACTTCAAAAGATGTTTGCTTTCTATCAATTGCAAAACATTGTATGATTAAAGTATTCCAACATGATTGCTATCTTCTGATATGCTTGGGAAAAATGAGATTTATTTATTGTAATCTACTCCTGCTTGGTTTTTTTTTTGCTCTGTTTCTACTAGGTAGAAATGCAAACCTTGTTTGTTGGGGAGGATTGTGGGGGGGAATATAGCTCTGAAGTTGTAAGTAGTTCATGTTTCTGACTTCCTGCAAGATTAAATTCAGGCATAGACCATGTATATTTAAAAGAGGAGACTATTTCATGTTTTCTGTTGGAATATTCTCCTGACCTGGAGGAGGTAATTAAATGAAAGGATTGTGTCTTGGTGTGAGATGTAAAACCTGCCAATCTCTTCTCATTTTCAATTTAATTAGATCACTTCTGCCCCAGGGCAAACACTTGCTCTTAGTTCAAGGAAGGCCAAGGCCATGAGATCTGGGTTGACAAACTTGGATAACCACTAGATGGTAGCAAGGAGTTATTGTTTTCTGTACCTCTTTGTTGCTATCTAAAGGTCCTCTCTAGATTTCTATAGCCCAAGAAATTTCTCTGAATCTCTTTTTCTTGTGACCAAAACATCCAAAGCTGTTTTGTGTTTTGTTTCTGTTGAAATGTGGCCAACCAGGAATGGGTAGCAGAGCTTCTGGAATATAATGTTCCTTTTTGTAATAAAAACAACACACTTTCTGTTTTATACACATATGCTTGAAAACATGGTATAATCCGAAGTCCAAATAATATTGAAGAGCAGGAGGAAGAGCCACAACCAAGGCTATAATTAGATAAGAGAAATCTGAACCCTGGCAAAAATGGAATTTGAAAAGGTGTCTTAGATATGACCTTCCTAATTCTCACGAACCTAAACTGAGGGGACTGGGGGAACACATTCAGTCTTGCAAACTTTTTTTTATTATTACCTTATGTTGCTCATATTAGATTTTTAATTTCTAGTATTGATCAGCTGATCTGGTTGGCTCCTAGTATTCCCCATCTGCTCCCAGGACTTCAGAGCCAAAGAGTAGTAAAAGATTAAACATCAGCTGATTTGTGAGTAATTAGGGGAAGTAGAGTAAAAATGGAACTACCTGGAAGCATTTTGAGACATATCAGAGATAGCTAAGCTTAGAATTCAGGAACTATCTCTAAAGAGATGTCAAAATTGCAGTTTGTATGTGCAATCCTTTTTGAGGACCACCAAGTTCCCCAAGTTGAAACAGCGGCAAGAGAACATACCCAAGCACACAAACCAAGTATTATAGGGCTTGTTAATTGCAACATATTCCCTAGCAACCAGGTTGAAAAGCCAAGTCTGCTATTTACTGTACGTCTAGAAATGTCTCTTGAAAGGAAATTGCTGTGTCCTGTTCTATTTTTGAGCCTGGTTGCCTTTTGGCAAAGCAAAAGACCAGGTTACTCAGTGTCATTTTGTTTCATTAAAGGCCACTAGACTTAGTCAGCTGGGCTTGCAGTTTGTCTATCCCTTGCAACTGTTTCTGTAAAGACTTTCTGGACCCCAAAAAGATTGGTTGCACATGCTGAGTGGGATGGCAAATTTTGTCACAGATGGCTGGTTGCAATTGTTCCTCTGCCTTCTGCTAGCAAACAGTCATATTAGAAGTATTTTTCAGGGAATTGGTTCAGGATCAGTAGACCTATGATTTTAAATCCTAACTACTGGCTATGTGTTCAATGACTTCTGCTTATCTACTAGACTGCATTCGTGGAAAGGAGAGCAAGTGACCAAATAGGGTCTTGATATCACAATGCAAACTCTATGATTGAAGTCCTTGTGTTGGACACTAAAATGCAGGAACATAAGGGTTGGATTTACTTTGTAATATCATTACATGTCATCTTTCCATTATTGTGGAAAGCTGCAGCTATGTGGACTTCCATATATATGTGCACTTGTAGACACACTCAAATACTTTCAGAGAAGTGGATTCCCCCTTGCTATATGGAAGCTCAATGTACTTTCCAAGTTTCATTATTAGAATCCTAAGTAACAAAAGGCCACTGGTAACTACATGAACTTATGCATACCTTAAGTTGCCAAAGTGAAATGACACTTTGCTGGAATTCTGCCTTTTTCATAGTCCAGATATCTCTAATTAGCCTATTAACAAGGTAACCGATTTTTTCATTCTTTAAATAATATGTGTTGGGATTGTGTTAGGAGAAATTTCAGGCTGGTTGGTTTAGCACCAAATTAATTTTTTTTGTTGTCACTTTGTTAATTTTCTTGTTATGATTATCTTACCTGCTATCTCCATTAAAAACTATAATATTCAGTGATGTATATTTAGGCAGGATATAAGTAGTGGGGATTAAAGAATACTTTAAAAATTATTAAACCTATATTTGGATGTCCTGGTAGTGAGGTATATATGGTAGATCTGGATTAGAACAAAGAGAGACCAAAGATTCAAGACGTTTACAATGTGACTATCAAAATCTCTGTTTTTTTGTGGGCGGAGATGTAATGAGCTGGTTGTACAACAATAGCCGTGCTAACTTACTAATAAATCCAATTCAGAAACATGAGTAGAATTGCTAAAAGATATTGTTGTATCTAGCCTTCCACCAGCAGACCCACTTCAATTTGCCTACTGACCAAAATGCTCTAAGGAGGATGCTACTTCTTCTGTTGTCCATCTGAACTTGAAGCACTTAGAAGAAAGAAATACTCATGTGTGTTTGTTGTTTGTCGACTTCAGTTCGACATTTAACACAATCATTCCCCAGCATCTAGGAGACAAGCTGGTCCTTTTAGGCTTAAACACTCCTTTGTGCAACTGGATTCTTGATTTTCTTACTATAATTGCAGGAAATTATGAGAAAGAATGTGTATATTTAATGTTACGTGTATTAATGGCAGCGAGAATTGTATTGCTCAACATTGGAAAGATGAAGAATTACCAGTGGAGGAAGAGATAATCAGGAAAATTTTGGACTGTGCAGAAATGGGAAGACTTACATTGAAAATGAAGGAGAAAGAAGATTCAGAATACTTTAGAACATGGAATACATTTTATCAATGGCTAGAAAAATGAGGTAGAGAGAAAGGAGTTTAACATGTATTAGTAAGCTAAATATTGGAACTCAGACAACATGTTGCTGATAAAATATTAAGGATTTGTGATTATAAAAAATTAATAAAATATAGTTATATATAAAAAAGAAAAGCACATCTTTCTTCCCCTGTCCTTACCACTTTCTACAGAGGAACGATCGAGAGCATCCTGTCATACAGCATCACAGTCTGGTTTAGAAGCATCACAACTTCAGACAGGAAGTTGGTGTAGAAAGTGGTGAGGATGGCTGAAAAGATCATTGGCAGTTCCCTCCCTTCCATCCAGGATATAGCATATAAGCATTGCTTGAGCAGGGTCTGCAAGATTGTCTGGGACACTACACATCCTCTTCATGACCTGTTTTCCTTGTTACCTTCTGGGAGGAGGCTCTGTGGTATCCAAAGCAGAACATCCAGATTCAATCACAGTTTTGTTCCATAACCTTGTGAACTCTAAATCTTCCTCCTTCAGTTATGTATTCAAGATGGACAGTGATTAGTATTTATATGTTGCTTATATGCAGGGCTTTTTTTCTCGGAGAAAAGGTGGCGGAACTCAAACCTGGCCACGCCCTCATCAAACCCTAGGACCGCCCCTTTAGAGAACAGGAATGCAAGTAAAATTTGGGAGGGGCTATTTCCGGTGCGGCCGGCCCGGAAAAAGGTGCCGGAACGCGGTTCCGCCGCGTTCCGGCTGAAAAAAAGCCCTGCTTATATGTAAGGGTGTAGGTCTATACATATGTTGCATATAGTATGTTTAAATGTGTGTTATGTATGTGTACACTTTGAGAGCAAGCAACTAAATTTCATTTTTAATATGTGCCATTTTGCCCACAGTAAAAAAATGACAATAAATGTTATCTATCTATCTATCTATCTATCTATCTATCTATCTATCTATCTATCTATCTATCTATCTATCTATCTATCTATCTATCTATCTATCTATCTAAAGATAGGTTTTCAGGTTTGCCTCAAACATTAGAGCCTCACCACCACCCCAATCTAACTACCTTACAAACAAATCCTGGCAACATTTTTTTTGTCTGCTGCTACCTCATATCATCACCTTAACTTTGTCCAAATCCTAGAATAAGACTCATTTAAGTCATCTTTCCATCTGTATTGATATAAAAGCAGCATCTCCCACTATCCCCAACCTAATTCTCAGGACAGCCTCAAGGCATATAACATTGTTAGACTTTCTCATATTGGAGAGAAGTTAAATGGCTACAAGGCCTGAGAATAGAAGCAATAGAAGGACAGGCGCTGACAATGAGGACTACACATTTTGTACAAGTTTATTTTTTGACTCAAGAATGAACAGAAAGGCTCTTGGATAATAACCTTTCCTAGTGCTTGAGCTAATATTTCCTGCTACATTTCATATGTAAAAAATCAGACAAACTACACAGTATGCCGGGTTTTTTTGGATGAGTTTTTTTAGACAGTTGATTCTAAAAAGAAATACTGTCGAACCATGGGTTTAGGATTCTTTTCTTAAGGATTAATATAGCAGAGTTTATTTTCATTTTCCCAAAAGTGCCATTTCAGAACTCTTCTGTCATCCTATGTTCTGTTCCATAAATACTGCTTTTTCCTTCTTTCTTCCCAGACCAACACTGAGAAAAATGTTCTTATGCTGAATTCCGTCAGCTGTAGGTTGTTGAACTTTCTTCAACTTGAGTCACAAAAACATAAAAAAATAAAAAGATTCCTTGAGTGGAGCTTAGGTTTTGCTCACTTCACATCCATATATCCTAGTAGTTAAGCATTGTATTTTTCCAAGTTTTTTCTACTTCAGTTTAACCTACAGTCTTCAATTTTTCTGTGGATCTCTTATCAAAGTATCAAACATGTACAGTAATAATAAAGCTACAACAGCTTTATTATGTTCAGCTTATCCAGGTTTAGTTAGGGTTGGCTTGGTGCTGCCATCTGCTGTAATCACAAAGCTACAATCCATATCCATTTTAGTAAGGGCAACAATTAGGAGTTTTCAGATTTTATTAAAAGGCATACATTTTTGTGAGGTATAGCTCACTCATCAGTTGCACAGAATTGTTAAACCCATGTAGGATTTGATATATTACAGTTGTTAATGGATAAAATACTTGTAATCTGTCTCTCATGTACGGTCATTTGCACCTGCAAATAACTAACCTGTTTTCCTCTTTCTCTTCAACTTATCCCAATTTAAATCTTATATCAATCAAATCACTCTATGCATTTGATGAAAAGAACTGTAGCTCACAAAAACGTATGCTTTTTAATACAATTTGTTAATCTAAAAAGGTGCTATCAGATTTTCTGACTTTTTGACTATCATAGACTAATAGTTTGTCCTCCTAGATTATCCCCAATAAATTAGGTCATGGTGTTTGAAAGCTGTAAAATGACTATGTTTTTCAAAAGAGAAGAAAGAGAAATATTAAAAGTGTAGCTATACAGTTTTCTTCAGACTTACTAGAGGTTTACTAAAACCTGGTCTTTTAAACTTATCTTTCTCCAATGGCTTTTAAAAATTGCAATTCGATAGATTTCAATCCTGACGAACATTCAGGGTATTTTCTCCATCCCATTTTTTTTAAGCTGTGCATATTTGGTAGATTTATACATGGCACATGCAAAGATGAGAGGCAGGGGAGCTGTTCAAAGGCAAAATCCTGAAGAAATGGAGTAATTGGGAATTAGAAGGAGACTCCAAGGAGGCATTTCTCTAAAATCTCCCTCTTTCTTCTGCTTGATTGATTTTGAATTCAATTTCATTGGTACACTGAGGACAGCAGCCAGGCAATTAATCTCAACTAGAGTCAGGCAGTAAAATGCATACCAGAAATATTTTCCACCTGTCAAACCTTTAGCTTCACGTTTCCGCATATCTGACACTTGGTTGAGATAGTAATTTTTATCTCAAGGGTCAGGAAATGTATTTATCAACAGGATTTAATTATTTAGTTTTCATGCCTCTATAGCTTTAGTGGAAAAAAGCAAAGAAAAACATATTTAACAAAAATGTGCACTTTTAAGGATTTATTTAAGTAATGTACCCCTCGAACCATATTGTTGACTGTTCAGATACCAAATAGAATTTGTTTCTCATTCTCTCACTTACCTAAACAGAAACAGTTCATAAATCATAATTTCAAGATCTTCAGATTTCTAAACAATACATTGTAGAAGAAAAACACCACCACTTCAGTACTAAGCAGAGATTTCTTTAGAGCAGATGAAATTGATTTGTTTTGAATTATTGACCTTCTTGAAGCAGATTAGATGTCACACAGAAGTAAATTTAAGTGTAGCATTACACCCTCAGAGGCCGCCAAAGCCCAGGCCCTGCTAACCCCCCTTCTGTTATGCCCAGTAGCTGAGCTCTTAAGGTGTTGATAAAATGTCCTTTTTAGCGGGAGCTCATGCAGAGTGAAGGGGTGTCTGGTTCTCATCGTCAATGTGGTTTACAAGAACAAAGATGGCCAACCCCTAGCCACAGCAGTCAGTGAATGACAGCGTTTATCAGCCCCCTGTGACAATAGTAGTCAATGGCTTGTAGCAGCTGCTTGGAAAAACGGGGGAAGGCCCTCCAGCTCCAGGCAGCAACGGAAAGCACTAGCTAAGATAGCTCTCTGCAGCAACAGCTCGCCCCGTGAGGGCAGCTCCCCACAATGTCTTCAGTTTGCACAGGTGATAATGATCAAAGTTTGGATGGCTTCTGGTCTCCGAAGCAGTAGTGACCAGCCTCTCCTTCTCTTCTGTCGGCACTCGTAGTTCCAGGTCTCTCTATGCCAAATCCCCCTCCCCTTTTTAGTTAAAACCTAAATTTAAAAATCCAGCAAGCTTTCCCTCTTCTCATTTTCACTCTTCCCTTTGCTCGGAATATCCCCCCTGCAAAAGAAAGCAATAAAACTCCGCTTTCTCGCTCTCTCGCTCTCTTCTTCCCTATATTTCAGAGGAAAGGAATCACATAAAACCTCAAACTCCTCTTCAGCTTCACCTGGTCTCTCCTCAACAACAACAACCACCCACCACCCCTTTCTCTTTCCCCCTTTCTTTCCTTCCGCCCGGTCCATGCCCACCGCACCCAAACCAGCAGCAGCTGTCTGAGCCTCCCACTTCCTCTCTCTGGCCAGGCTCCCGCAAAGCCTTTCGGCCAGCCCCGCTACATAAGTAAGAATTGATTTTGTAAGTCTTTATTCACAAATGTGTGGTACTGACCTGTGACTGGAAAAGAATCCTAGCCCAGCCAAATCCTTGCATTATTATCATTAAAAACTCTTTGCATTATATGAACAAAGGCAATATATATTTATAAAATTTACCATGAAAATAAAGTGAAAAAAAATAAAAGGAGTTAAACGCATACAAACACACACACATACTCATACAGATTACAATAATAACCAATCTAGAATTCACCTTACATTTCCACTTCCAAAAAGAACTGTATACAAATGCACGCAACCACATAGAAGAAAATTCTGTGGCATCAGAATGTTATACTTTATAGTCCTCAGTTTAAAGGGTAATAATGTCTGAAAATGCCCTCCATTAGAAGGGCATCTTAGTGCAAACCTAATTTAAATCTAGTTATAAAATGCATTGTCCCTGAAGTTGTCAATATTTAAATGCTTCCCAATGTTGCTTTAACTTTAGATGTATCCCTCAGTGGATTCAAGGTAGGTTTTTATCCTGTTTTACTATTCTTGTTTTTCCACTTTTGAGCAATTTCAAATAATTATTTGAGAGGGAATTATTTTCATCAAGAAAAGAGTTAATGTGAGCAGTATGTGGCCTAGTGATGAAGACACTTGCCTCCCACTCAGAAGGTTAAAAGTTCAATCCTAGGTAGCAGCAGATCCTCCACGTAGGCATCCAGAAAGGGCATCCAGCCAGTAAACGCTCAGCTCCATTCAGTTGCCCTGACTCTACTCCGAATTAAGGGATTACAGGGTTGTAAAAAGAAAAAAAGAGTTAATTAAATGGGGAGGCTAAATGCAACCACATGTTTACTGGATCCGTGCCCCTCCTGGCTGGTACTGGCTGCCCGGGAGGGGACACGAGCCTGGCTCCAGGGAATTATAAACGCTTCTTTGTGGGAGGGTGTCTTCCCCATGGCCTTGAAGGAGGCGGTGGTGAGGCCCCTCCTCAAGAAGCCTTCCCTGGACCCAGATGTATTAGC
>NW_015386253.1:4586371-4603090 GCF_001527695.2 Protobothrops mucrosquamatus | reverse complement strand
CTGGCCTAGGGATATTTTAAATTGGATTTTAATCAATTTTTAAAATATGAAAAGGCCTATTTAAATATATCTTTTAATTTATTTTAAATTTTGTATATTTGTATTAATTGTTTTGTTTTAACTGGCTGTAAGCCGCCCTGAGTCCACCAGGAGAAGGGCGGGATATAAATACAATAAACTCTAAACTCTAAACTCTAAAATCTGCCTTGCTGTTTTTTTCCCAAAAGCTTTTTTGACTTTTAGAAATGTCTCTTGTTTGTCCTTCTTACTTTCAGGGTGCTTGAATACACCTTTCACTTGGTCATGTTTCTGAGCTTATTTTTGGTAATGGTGACATTCCTGTTTCACCATTTTTTTTTATCATTCTCACTTTGCATATTTTGAAAATGATTCAAAAGTGATGCTTTTAGACTTTATTCAAATATAGCACTTCTTGCTATTATTATTATTATTGCTTTTGGGGGTTGTTGTTTTGTTTTTTTGTTTTGTTTTTGGCTGCTGCACCACCTTGAACAAAAGTGCTGCTATTGCTGCTATTGCTGCTTAAGAGTGTTGTTAACTTTAATGCACATCTTAAATCTCAGGCTTCCACGGGGTCAAAGGAATCAAGCTCCTTTTCATGTGTGTCCTAGGACGGTGAACGTAAAAAGGGGTTGGGGTTTTGATTGCTTAGTCATGATCCCCAATTTAAAGCAACTGTAGCAATTGCAAAATTGCAACTGCAAAAAACTGAACTGTTTCAGTGAGTAGCAGGAATCTCTTGTCTTTGTGTGAGGCCTAAAGCACTTCTGAATTATTTTCCAAGTGTGCAGAGCCTTATTCTGACTTTTTGTTCAGACTGCTGTGCCTGGAAAAAATAAACTTCGTTGCGTTACAATGGTTTCCTTAGGATTCAGCTGAAAGACAGGGAAGACAGGGCTGGCGACCCCCAGGGGGAGGGCCTTCTCTGTTGGAGCCCCCTCCCTATGGAACGAACTACCCCCAGAGATCCGGGTCATCCCGGATCTCCCCTCCTTCCGCCGCGCCCTCAAGACATGGCTATTCCAGCTAGCGGGGCTGGCCTGAGGGGTATTAATCTAACCTAAAATTAAACTAAAATATAACCCACAAGTGTTAATTTTAAATGAAACGGCAAAATTAATATTTCTTTTAATTGTATTTTAAAATGGTGTTTGTAAGGTCTGTATCTGTTTTTAGCTTGCTGTAAGCCGCCCTGGGTCCGCCAGGAGAAGGGCGGGGTATAAATCTAATAAAATCTAAATCTAAATCTAAGATGCCAGCACTGTCCATGGAGAGAAAAGAGATCCAAAAAGTTGAGATGGTTGTTGAAAGCCCCATTCTTATGGTTGTGTATAGATGTACGAAAGGGGTGGGGCTTCAATCCCAAGATAGCAATCACCATATTGATTCAGTGACCATCATACCTTCCCAGAGCTGCAGACAACTGGTGAGATGATTGCACAATAAAAGTCAGAACATTCACAAACACATTAGTCACTGACCATATTCCACCAGACTTCTTTGTCAGAGGCAAAAGCAAGTTCTCTCTTTTCAAATTAAAGACAAAAAACCAAGGTAATTATTTTGCATTATTTATCTTAAATCCTTCTCTGCCAACCATCTATTAACTACCCTAATTTTATCTTGACTATCTTTCTCTGGGCTCAGAAAACAAGCTGGATTAAGCCTGGATGGTATTTGGAAGTTTAGCATTGGAAGCCAACCAAATACCCCAGCAGATGACATTGGCAAACTATATGAACATTACATGGACTTGCTTGAGAAAACCACCAAGAGTTGAGATTGACTCAAAGGAAACCTTATCCTGATTTTCCTAAATGGTGATTAGCTTGTATGGCTCAAACGTAGATATATACTTATAGAGTTGGTATCAAATTTGAAGATATTTTAAAAGCCTTCAGACTATCAGTGCCTAAAACTGTGTTGCCTGGTACTCCTCTTCCCATTTCAAGCTGAGCTGGCTCCATCCTTGTACCATCTCAACTATAGAGACTAAGTCAGGCAACAATGCCTGGCTTAAAACTAAGCAACAGGTATAGAACAGTATATCTCAAATATACTGTTTACGCTACAAAGTCAGTCAAAGTTCAGAGATGTTCTGGGAAGTGGAGATGGCACTTCCCTTTCATTGTGCTAGTTGATCATCAATACCCTCCTTACAAGAGTGAAAATTGATGTACTAAGCCAGGGTCAGCCCACCCAGGGTCAGTATGATATCAGACTGTTCATTGCATATTGGGTACAGTTTGCAAGGAGATCAAGCTACAACATTTCTCAATACCATCCAATTTTTCCTTGCCACAAAGACTTTGCATAAAGGTGTCCTCAATCAGAAGTAATAGTCTCATCAGTTGAACAAGCTACATCTTTAAACCACAGTGGCTCCTAAAGCAAAGTTACTTTCTAGCTCAACACACAGATGGTGAGCTAAATATAGGAAAATTAATTTATAGGGTGTCAGAAGCTGTTGGAACAAAAATAAAGAAATCCAATCTGATTTCTGAATTGAAATATAATACTTTAAATGAAGATAGTTAAACATCAAGCTATGATATATAATTCTCTCAGGGCTTCTTTGCCTTTTGTTTTTGATGAGAGATAGGTCATGAATGGGGACACTATTTCAAATGCCTATGTTGGCAACAGTTATATTTCATTTCTCAAGGCAGTGTACAGAACTCAAATAGAAATATGGTGGCATAAAACATGGAATTGGAACTTTAAACATAGGAGCCAACTGCTGCCTTCTGTCTGCCTAAAACGGGGGTGTCAAACTCAATTTCATTGAGGGCCGCATCAGCATTGCGGTTGCCCTCGGGGGGCCGGGTGGGTGTGGCCAGGGTGGGTGCGGCCTACTGGGTGGGCATGGATGGAGTGGGTGTGGCCTAAGGGGTGGGCGTTGCCAGCTCTACATCATTCGCGTCAAGGGTGCTTGTGGAGGCCTGGGCAGGAGTGGGACAGATCTGAGGGTCTCTGGCAGAAAGGGGTGGGACCAGGGCAGAGCCTATCAAGCCGGAAATGTGAAGTAGGCGAGGGCCATTTGCTGTCCACCTCCAGGTGATGGTGCATTTATTCATTCCTCACAAAGGGAGATACCTCCCCAGCATGCACCCAGGGGGTGGGGCTGACGCGGCAGGGGCTGGTTCCTCGCTGGTTCCAGACGGCCTTGTGAAGCTAACACTGAATGCATTTCAGCATAGATGGCCACCACAAAATTGTACATTAGCTCCTAGCCAGCCTGGGCCAGGGCCAAGGCAGCGGGGGCCGTTCCCTCACTGTTTCCAGAACGGCTTCGCAGGCCACATGAAACCACTTCGCGGGCCGCATCCGGCCCCCAGGCCTTGTGTTTGACATGTCTGGCCTAAAAGAATAATCAAAATTGTTAGTAAGCAGTGCCTACACAATCTATAATTTCAATTTAATATTTGTCTTAACTAAAAACAATTTTTAGATTTTTGTCCATGCTGTTGTTATTGTTTGATCTATGCCATGTATTTTCTTTCAAAACTCAAAACAGTGCCTATAGGACCTCCATTTCTCAGGAAAAACACTTCTCTACAATAGATTAAGTCAAAGCAAAATTATAAATATAAACAATTAAAATATCCTCATAAGCCTCTTTCCTGTTTGCCCCTCTTTTAAGTTTGTGGTTTATTTTTTTTTAGATTGATGTAGTAGAATAATAGGAAGTTCAAACAACCCTGAGCCTCACTATTCATTCTCTTTCACACAGCATAGATTAAGCAGTCTTCTTAAAGGTGCAGACCATGAAGATGGTTAGCACCCTCCCTCTGCCTTTTAATTGTTGTTGTTAGTTGCGAAGTCATGTCCGACCCATTGTGACCCCATGGACAACATTCCTCCAGGCCTTCCTGTCCTCTACCATCTTCTGGAGTCCATTTAAGCTCACGCCTATGCTTCAGTGACTCCATCCAGCCACTTCATTCTCTGTCGTCCCCTTCTTCTATTGCCCTCAATCTTTCCCAGCATTAGGCTCTTCTCTAGTGAGTCCTTCCTTCTCATTAGGTGGCCAAAGTACTTGAGTTTCAACTTCAAGATCTGGCCTTCTAAAGAGCAGTCAGGGTTGATCTCCTCTAGGACTGACCAGTTTGATCGCCTTGCAGTCCAGGGGACTTGCAGGACTCTTCTCCAGCACCATAGTTCAAAGGCCTCAATTCTTTCGCGCTCAGCCTTTCTTATGGTCCAACTTTCACAGCCATACATTGCAACTGGGAAAACCATGGCCTTGACTATACGTACTTTTGTTGGCAGGGTGATGTCTCTGCTTTTTAGTATGCTGTCTAGATTTGCCATAGCTTTCCTTCCCAGGAGCAAGTGTCTTTTAATTTCTTGGCTGGAGTCCCCATCTGTGGTGATCTTGGAGCTGAGGAAGATAAAGTCTGTCACTAACTCCATTTCTTCCCCATCTATTTGCTAGGAATTGAGAGAGCCAGATGCCATGATCTTGGTTTTTTTTAATGTTGAGACCTTTTAATTAATGATTATTAATTTATAATCTATCATTGCCATTTTAAATTTCATATAGTGTTTTTTATGTTTTAATATTTTTTACTCAGTGAAGAAGATAGCCAGTTTCAAAAATGTAATAAATGAATAAAATAAATATATAAATGACTCTCTGCCAAGTCCCTAACTGACATCTGAGAGCCCTGGTGGCGCAGTAGTTAGAATGCAGCATTGCAGGCTAACTCTGCCAATTGCCAGGAGTTAGATCCTGATTGTCTCAAGATTGACTCAGCCTTCCATCCTTCCAAGTAAAATGAGCACCCAGATTGTTGGGGGCAATATACTGATTCTATAAACCACCCAGAGAGTGCTGTAAAGCACTATGAAGTGATATATAAGTCAAAATGCTATTGCTATCTGTTCCTCTATGGTATTTCATTATTTCTTAACCTTGGCAACTTTAATATGTGTGGATTTCAATTCCCAAAGTTCACCAACCAGTATCTGAGGAATTTTGGGGAATTCTGAAATTGAGATTCATATAAGCGTAGAAAGAAAAATCTTCATCAGAGTCCAGTCCAAGCTGGGAGTAAACAAAATGGAGACTGCTTTAGAAAGAAGGTTGTAGTTTATTGAAGACCAGAGCTAGACCGAAATGTGGTTCTGGAGCAGCTGACCACATGTAGCTAGAAATGGTGAGTTTTTATACCTTCTTGGGCTTTTGTGTTTGGAGTTGTTTCCTATTCCTGTGGCATGAATTTTGACCTGAACTTCTGAGTGTGTCCTTTTTGGTATTCTGATGGTCATGGGTTAATCCTATTATGTCCTAAAGATCATATCCTGCTTCCCTGGGACTGTGGCTGATGGCTATGTCATGTGTTGGAATTTGTGGGTGAGGAGTTGTTGGTTCTAGGGATCTTTGTCTTTCTAATCCCATCAGCTCCAAGCTTCCTGGCTACAGTCATTCTGAAAGGATTATTAAATCTGCATTTCTAAAAGCTGACCTTCTTGGTTTCTGTTTGGGGGAGGGAGACTTGGGGCTGTCTTTGCCTAAGATTTTTCATTATTCCTTTGGGGAAATATAATATTCTGTCCTAAACCCCCCCCCCCCCAAATATTTCCTGCTCTAGGAGGGTGGTTGGGTGCTGACTTCCAACACAAGGTTGAGAAATACTATTCCTATTCTAAGCCTCTTCCTCCTTCCTGACTATTTGGGGCTGGTCTAGCAGGAAGGGCAATTCATCTTCTGGATCTTCCCTTCTATAATGTAGATTCATATTTTTACCTTTTCCCACCTTGCACCACTATGCTGTAATTATATTTTGCATAACCTAAGCCGTTTAACATAGTACATTACATTTTCCAGTACGCCCAAGATTTATGCATCAAAGCCCTTTTATTCATTCTAACTCAATTCTGAAAGTCCAGTGGAGGCATTTAAAAAATCATGAATATAATTTGATAGTTCTTTTCCTTATCTTTACCTTCATGGCCTTCAGAAATAAGTGACTGGGAGCAGAAAGTAAGAAAACTTTAGAGGAAGACTTTATTCCATGTGATTCATTAAAATTTGTCCTGGCTCAAGTTTGCTAATTCTGAAACACGGAAATAGAAAGTTCAGGCAAAATTAATGATTGTTTTTTCTTTCCCATCTTATCCAATGTTCTATTCCAAAAAGAAAAAGTAAACATACCACTTTCCCTAAAGTATCTAAATGTGCTGCTTTGAGGAAAAAAATAATATATGAATAAACAAAATTTTAGAAAAGCAAAGCTGCAAACTAAGAACAATACTAAGAGAGTAAGTCCAATGAATGCAAAAAGGCTTATGAGGTATAACAACATTAAGCAAGTTTCTGTATAATTTTAAGGTCTACATTTCTTGGGATTTACTATTTTTGCATTGTCCTCTGAACTGTATCATGAAGTAGCAATATATTGTTGGGAGGAACTCCCCCGTTCATGCTCTTCCAGCCGGGATTCTCACAAGCGGCACAGAGGAGAACAAATAGAATGTGAAGCCAACTACCGGAAAGAGAAGTTTAATCACGGAGATTAAAGTTGAGTGACAATTCAGCATGAATCCCCGGCTAGCTAGACAGAATGGTCCTCAAACGTGAGTTCTTATATCCTTTCATGGTTTCCAAAATTGTCTTTTCTGATTCGTGAGTTTAAAATTTGTGTTTTCTGATTTGTTGGTCAGTGTCTATTGTTGGATTAATTTCTTTATCAATTCTGTCTGAAAAAAAGTGTTAATTTTTGCTCCAGGAAGGATCCGGTGTAATTATTTTATTGTTGTGTACCTTTTAGTGTTTCTATTCTAATCCTGCCAGTCCTAATTGCTGTTAGCCAGTTCTGCATTCCTGTGGTTTAGACTTGATACTTTGTAACCAGTGTGTGTTAAGTGTTTGTTTATTTAGCCTCAGGCTGTCGCTGAATCAGACTAGTTTGTATTGGGTTCTTCCTGTATTTGCCAAGGTATTTTCTCTTTGGGATGAGGAGGGGGTGTCCTGCTCTCATCACTATAAAACAGGGCTTTTCAACCTTTTCACCCATTGTACCACTTTTAGGATATGACAACATCCGAGTATCACCAGTCGCCTAGCAAGGCGTCAAAAACTTGATGACCCCCCCCAAAAAAGGAAAAAAGTGATAAAGTACAGGTAGTCCTCGACTTACAACAGTTCACTTAGTGACTGTTTGAAGTTAAAATGGCACTGAAAAAAGTGCCCCCCAAGCCACAGCCGAGCAAGACACCTGCCTGCCCACCCGGCGGCGCTCTTCCTCCTGTCCGAGGTTTTCATTGTTGTGAGCATTTCTGTTGAGATTGGCAGTGGGGGTGGGGTGGGGGAGTGTTTGGTTTTTATTCCCCCCCCCATCTGGTGGGTGGTTGCAGCAGGTTTTGGTCACTTCACATGACCCTGGGACACTGTGACCATCATAAATATGAATCAGTTGCCAAGCATCTGAATGTAAATCACAAGACCCTGGAGATGCTGCAACATTCCAGCTGATTGGTGCTTCTTCTGGGCTCAGCAGAAGCGCCAGGATCAGTGCTGCTTTCCAGCAGGAGCCTGGCGCTGATCCTGGTGCTTCCGCTGAGCCCTGACAGTCCCGAAGAAGCACCGATCAGCTGGAAAGCAGCACTGATCCTGGCGCTTCTGCTGAGCCCTGACAGCCCTGCATCTCCAGCCGTCTCTCGCTCAGGCTTGTGCGGTGCTCCACCGGTTCAGCTCATTCCCCTCCCCCGCTACCACTTTTCTAGGATGGTCGCATACCACCTGCCAGGTGCCAATGTACCACAGGTGGTACCCGTACCACTGGTTGAAAAGCCCTGCTATAAAACAGTTGAGTGTAACTGGGGCAAAAAATATGTTGCTATGGATGGGTTCTCTGTTTATAGCTTTTCAGTAGGAGAATACAGTAAGAAACCACAGTTAGAAGCAAGGGATTAAAGACATTTGTCCTTTGTAGTATTAATATGGATTGACCTCCCCTTCCCCAATAATCACAGCTTTATTATTTAAAAAAAACATTAACAGAAGACAAATGTACAAGTATGTGGCTTTGATCATGCTGTCATAATCAAACAGGCAAATCAACTCAATATCCCTCTGAATGGAAGCCCTCTCAATGGGTGACTTAACTGTTTGATTTATTCTTAAAAAACAGGTTAGATATTTCAGTTCTGGAAATAGTAAAGAGGGATCTGAGTTCTCAATACTAAACAATGAGAGTCTTTCAAAATAGGGGTGGTCAGGGGCCTTCTATTCAAAGAATTATTGTATTTACAGCCTTCCCTAATCAAGGCCTTTTTTCCAGATGTCTTGGACTTCATTATCCATAATCACATGCTGTCTGGGGGTTAAAATTGAATTATGACCTAGGGCAAAAGTGGAGGCATCCCTAACATTCTTGGTTCATGCTGTCCTTGGTGTCACAATTCTTTTTACCAGCATCCTTAGCAGTTTCCAAGTTATGTACCACAATGCCCTGGGGGAAATTAGGAAAATTCCATTTATTGAGCATTAAAATATTCAGCAACACCCCTATGACTTTGCTGCAGTGTCCTGGTACAATTTTGGAATGTCAGAGTGTGAAGATGTACAATCCAAGTATAAAGTGAACAAGGCCTTGATGTTGCCCATGAATCATTAGTAAAGAATAGGGACTCTGAAACCCTGCAGATGTTCCCAAACTATGACAATAGTTTTCATTATTGTTCATGTTGGCTTAGAATTTGGAACATAGTGACATTAAAAGGACTACATGCTCCTAATTGCTGCATTAGCATCTTACTGCAAGAAGCTCACAGGACATCTGGTCACTGTTTTCTCTCTCTGGGTGAGATATACCGTATTTCTATTTAAATATGAATAACTGTTTCTAAGTGGGCATAGAATATGCCCACATATATAAAACAACCAGCTCTCTAGATTTGTGCCCAGATTTGCTCTCCTTTCTGATAATATGTAAATAACCAGCTAGTTCCATATATGTGTGTGTGTGTGTGTGTGTGTGTGATTGTCTGCATGTAATATTTCCCAGATGCTTTCTCTTCATAAAAATTATTTCAAAAGTAAAATAAAGTAGGAATTGCTAACTTGCTGTTTTATTGTTCTTAGTTCCTGTATCTGAAAATACAGCTTGAAAGTACAGCTAAAAAACTGGGAAAGCCTTAGGCTATTTAAATTCCAGGCAAAGGTATTTTTTTTTAAATGGTAATCCTAAAAAGTTCAAAACAGGCACGTAATTATTATTAACACGAGCTTTTTAAAGCTGCTAGAAGGTTCAAAGCTTTCAGATATGATTTCGTATCCCTTGGGTGATTGACAAAATGAAATTACAAATTGGTTAGTTGAATATTACCTTTCAACAGGCACACATCTGTGTGAGACACATAGTTATTATACAAATGATCCACCCCATAATTTTGCATTCATCTTCTTTGATAGCTTAGAATTACAAGCATAAAATAGAGGCCTAGAACAACACATCTCAAGAAGGATCGGTCATCCGAAAAATACCAGTAACTGGTTCAGAGTCCTCCTTCTGCTTTGTTTTTCAAAGATTTGACACATTTCTCTTCCCAATATTACTCAATTATTCTATATGCCTCCTACAATCTTTGAAACAGAAGCAGTTTATAAATTTCATAAATCAATCAATTTGCTGCTGCAATTACAGGTGGTACATGCTATAATGTAACAATCCAATCCAGCTTTTTTCAGTCTGAAGGTTATCAAGGTTAATTGGGCTTATTCTTCATTGTCAGAATCATTGTGATGAGGAATAATGGAAGTTTAGTTGCAAGGGTGAAAAAACTGAGAATGTAACTCTGTAACACCGAGTTGCTGTGCTTCAGAGGTGTAAAACCTGTGGCTTTCCATATAGTGCTGAATTTCAGTTGCCACTAGCCACAGCCAGCATGTTCAGTAACAAAAGCTTCTACAAATGGTTGTTCAACAACTTCTGAAGGATCACCATTTAGCTCTGCTTCATCTTGTTCATGCAACAGTAGAAAATAGAAGATGATGAGCAAAAAAAGAAATTGTGCATTGATTTTTATAAAAGGAACAGGAGCTCTGATAGGAAAAAAATATATATACTGAAAGAATGAGAGGTGGGGGAAGGAAGAAAAATCTTTCCATCTTGGAAAACAGCCATTCACTTAACATCTCCCCAAGTTTAACCAGAACAGAATGCCTGGAAAGAGGAATGGTCCAAGGTACCTTCTTGTGGCCTGACCATTAGTGATCCCTCTACCAAACCATCTGGTATTGACCTGCCTTACTTTGTCTGACAGTCCCAATTGAACAGAATTGGGTGTGATACTGGAAGATGTGTATCAGTGTGATTTTAATAAACTAACCATACAAAACTAAAAGATTACTGTAAAAAGAAAAGCAACATACTGTAATTAGATATTTTAAAACTAATTACATATTAGTTTTGAAAGTTCAAAAAGAGACTGAAGAACAGAAATGCTTGTGAAGACAAAATTTTAATCTTAGGGTTGGTCACTCAGTCTCATTACTTGTGATCAGCACTTGTGAGTAGAGCCACTAATGTGTCTTCCAACTAAAGCAATTGGATAGCAGTCTTCAGACCATCATCATTAATAATCTAAAAACAGGAGTGGAAAACAATACAATAGAGAAAATTGAGGGAGAAAATCTGATTGCTTCTATAATGTAGGCAGGCAGAGAATTAAATGGCACTTAATCATGGTTTGTTCCATGTTTGAAGAGGCAAGCATTGCTTTAAAACAATTGTTCTTTCAGCCAAATGTGCACAGATATTTTTTTCTTTCAGGTTCAGCTCATAGTTCTGGGAAGTTACAGATAAAGAAAAAAATAATGGATCATATTTATTAGGAATGATGGATAGTGGGTAAATTGTTATTACAATACAAAATGAAAAAGCCATAGGGAACCTGAGGAAATGCAAGCTTGGCGAGGTGTACTATGACTTAATCTGATTCATATCTGTTAGCCTGAAACGCAGATTAGAATTCACCAGCTACTATGCACCAATGAATAAATCTATATTCTGAGAGAAAATTCATGTAGAAATACATATTTAAATGGGTATTTAAATGCAAATTATCAGAATCTTTTTAAAGGCATAAATGAATGTAAAAGGAAGACAGAATAAGGTGAGGAACTATTAGTATTGAGCTGGGTTAAAAAAAAAAAAGTCACAATGTCAGCAAAATAGCATCTCATTAGCCTGAGTTATTTAAGCTTTCCAATTGCTGAAATGAGGAAAGTGAATACTGATGAACCTTGAAAGGCTCTATGCTATTCCAACATTAAGCGAGTAATAAGAAAACAGAGTAAGTATTCAGGGACAGAAAGATTCCAGTCTGTCAAATTAATGTTTAGCTAAAATATAAACATGTCATAAAAGAAGATGGGGGAAAATATTAAGATTTTATCTGAACAGATACGTTTTGCAGACAAGGGGGAGAAGTCTGCTTTGAATGCAATATAACCCATGACAATATTTATGACAAGAGTTCTGAACACTATGTGACAAACACAATGTGACAAAATATATATTTTAAGTAGAAGAATAGGTTGCCGACTAGACTGGAAATCTGAAAAGCTGCCTAGAAGAAGCTGCCTGTTTTTCCGTCTCTTTTTAAGATTTAGTTTCCAGTCTCCTGAGCATGCCTTATGAGTTAAGGGTAAAAGATGCTGGGAGTATTAGTTCAGTATTACCCTGAGGCCCACAGGCTCTCTGATAGAGAATAATGGATTTATTTATTATTGGAATAATAAGCCTTTAATTAACTGCAAATGCTAAGGTTCTAAGTTTCTGAAGTGGAAGAGCTGAATCCCTGGATCAAATTAGGATATTTTGACTCCTCAGACCAAATCTCTGGACTTGATCCAAATTACATTTATTTATTCTTTATTTTATTTAATGTATATGCCATCCGTTGCAGCTATTCTGGTGGAATGATAAAATTATCTTTTTAAATAATGATTAAAATGTGGAAAAATTCAATAAAGAGTAAAAACAAAGAGACAGGCAACATAGTGATGGGGATCTTCTCTCTATCCAATCACCCATTCCCAGCATAGAGTGCCCTATTAGGGTTCCAGCTCAGCCAGGAGAGCCAGGTTTAAAGCTCTTCCAGAAGGCCAGGAGAGTGGGCGCTGATCCCACCTCCAGGGAAAGAATATTCCAAAGAAAGGCCACAGAAAAGAGCAGAAAAGGCTCTTCTCTTGGACCCACCAGCCAAAATTCTTTGGCATATGGGATCCAGAGTAGGCCTCCTTTGCTGAACAAGCAGGACATTGGGTTGGCTACTCAGATACCCTGGACCCATGCCATAAAGGGTTTTAAAGGTAATAATCAACACATTGAATTGGACCTGGAAGCAGACTAACAACCAGTGCAGTTCAGCACAGTGCAGTGGTGTTACATGTGCCACCCAGGAGGCCTCCAGAACTGTCCATGCTGCTGCATTCTGTCCTAGTTGTAGCTTCTGAATACTCGTCAAACCAACATTTTATCTCTCTAGTCCAGGGGTCCCCAATCCCTGAGCCACGGCCCACTACTGGACCACAGCCATTTGGAACTGGGCCGCAGAAGCAGCTGGCACACATGCTTTGTGCGCACGCGCCTGCCGCTCACATGAAACTATACCCCCTCTCCCCCCCTTGCTGGGCCGCCAAGCTGGAAAAGTTGGGGACCGCTGCTATTGGCTACGCCTTCCCAGTAGCTCTCTTCCAGGTTGATATTATTCTTCTCCAGCCTGACTTTGAATTGCAAAGCTGATATATGAAATCCTAAAGTTAGGGTTCCTCAGCATTCCTGAGCTAGAATGAATACATTTGAGAGCCAGTTGGATGTCGTGATTAAGGTGCTGTGGGTTCTAGGCCTTCCTTAGGCATAAAGTCAGCTAGGTGACTTTGAGCCAGTCACTCACTCTCTCACACCTCAATTCACTTCACAGCGTTGTTGTGGGGAAAATAAAGAAAAGTAGTAGATATGATTATTGCCTTGAGGTAACAAAGTATATAGTTTTAAAAAATAGGATAAAACTATAGCTCTTACATCTTACAAGACAAAACAGGTGGCAACAACAGAGGGCCTTTTTGATGCTAGCACAGGAGAGCTTTTCATGATATGTAACTATGTACACAAATCTCTATTCAAACAACTCCAGATTATCCCCTCAGTACAGTACTTTTATGGCTGCAGTTTTTCCATGTAAACTTTGCTCATGGAATTTTTTTTTCAGGTGAAGGGTTTGTTTTAATTGGATTTATATTGGTTTGGTGATATTGAATAGCTTTGTGATGGCTTAGGTCTTGAAGAAGAGAATATAAATATAGAGATAATAAAATTAAATGGGATGAAATATGAAATGTCTGAAGAGTGGGTGGTTCATTGATCCACTGCAGTTTCACTATATTCAATTGCTTTTAGGAGATGATGGTATTTAAATTTCTCTTGACAAATATATGATAGGGCTTTAAAGGACGGCTGTCAAGACCAAACATGAAATCTAAAATCCAGATTCTTCTTAAACATGCACAAAAGTACACAAACAAAAGGACACCCCCCCCCCATTTTCGTAACACTGTGAGAATGAAGGTGGGTTGTTTAAGACTTATAGCTATGGCAAGTCTTTGCTCATGTTTTCTTCTCCTATATACACAAGGCTTCTATTCTTTAATTTAATTTTTAAAGATTTTCTTAAAGTTTATGTTCTTGATGTTCTTGATTTTTTTTCTCATCCTAATGTTTTGAGCTCCCTAATAACTATCACTTGAGCTAGAGAAAGAGTTAAAGCAGCCTTTCTCATAACATAATATTTTTATCTATTCAGGTTGAAATCTGATACTCAAAACAGTAAGGTCTCTCAATCTTGAGATTTGTAGCCATATAAAGCCATGTAAAGATGGTTGAGCACTTCATGGGAAAAGAGTTCAGAAGCTATCATCATTCCAGGGATCTCCAGTTTAATACTGGGTATATGTATCTGCCTTTGAAATTAGCCTTGATTCCTGGTGATTCCTGATTCCTGCAGGATTTTTGGCAATATTTTTGGAAACATTTGCCAGCTTCTTTCTAGGGCTGAGAGAGAGGTAGTAGCCCAAAGTCAGCCAGCCAATTTTCTGGCTGAGGCAGGACTAGAACTTATGGCAATTTGTAATCTGGTGCCTTAACTGGCTTAAATATTTGACTTAATTTCTCCCCAACTACTTCAGTAAATGACCAGCATTGCTAATATATCATGAATGTATTTCTACCATAAAGATGTGCTGATTATATTCTAAGTCTGTTAAGTTTCTATCTTGGATAGGCTGGCTAGTGGTTTGTTGTGTTCACTTATTTTAGTGTTTAATATATTATGAAAACTCAGCAAATAGACACATGGCAAAATCAAATTTAGACTGTTGTGTGAACTCAGCCACTTGAAAATGAAGAACCAAGCTGGATCAGATCACACCTGGAACTAGTCTAGTATTGATTCCCACACTAGCCAAAGGGATACCTCAAAAGGAGAATGGTATAGAGCTACAGCATGACTGTATAATTACAATAGGTCTGTGCAGATTTAGAAGGGCACTACACAAGCTGATGCCTTTTGATAAAAATTGTTAGTCAGAAAAGTTTCCATCAGACTAGTGATTTTTTTGCTACTGCAAACAAACATGGCTTCCTTCCTATGAGGACAACATACTTTTAATGTGTGAATCATGTGTTATATGGTATGGAGGATTATTTGGGAATACTGTCACATATAAGCTACCTGTAAATAGAAAAAAGAGCACATATAGGAGGAAGGTTATCTGCCATGCAAGTGTTTCAGACCAGACTGCTAGATTGATATTGGCATATTACTTTTTAAATTAAATTGAAACCCTGAGTGGTCAAGTTGATAAGGTGTTTGTTGTGGAGAAATATACAAGAGAATGTTCAGTATGCTGCTTGAGCTGCAGTATGAAAGGTAGATATAAATCTAATGAATAAATAAATGACTACTAATTTATTTATATCTTCCTTTTCCTCCAAGAGTCCAAGGCAACTTCAGTGTGATTTATTAAGTTGTGTAGTTTTCATATCCAAAGTGCGAAAGACACTTTGGATCCAAATACTTTAAACCTTCACTCCCTTTATCTTATCCCCATGGCAACAACCCTGTTTGGTTGGGCTAAAAGAGAGAGGGGCTGGTTTTTGTAATATTTTTCCAAGTCTCCATATTTGTATGGGTGATCTGATTTCATTTAGTAATTAAATAATTAAAAAAAATTGTGACATGTGTATCCCCATCTCCATTTGATTATGTGCATGACCAGGTGTTGAGCTATCTGAGAAAAAATTATCCACAGTTGCTCATTTCAACAAAAATTCAATGATCTTGAGTTAGCTGATCATTAATCTGCTTCACTTCCTGATAGGTTGGTTTCATTTGAAAGCCAAGAACTCAAAAGCTCTTCCTCAGGTGGTCTCCCTATTAATGAAGAAAATCCATCACAGTAGGAACTTTTTCTCTTTCTTTGTTGGTTGTAAATAGAACATTACACTAATTTATATCTTTTCATCATTAGGTTTACTGTTACTATGAGATAACATATTCATGAGAGTCTTTTGAGATTCAGCTACCAAACAATATAAATACATAAAATCAGACAAGTATAATAGTATCAGCTATTATTACTGTGACTATAAACAGAAGCTCTGGAAAATACATGGAAAGCTTTATTATTAATAATATAATCCTAAATGACTCAATTGTTGTAAATAAATGTAGCTCTTTATGTCCCTGTATTTCTGCCATGGTTGAGACATGCATGTGTATTTTGAGATATTATTATATATTAACTATTGGCAGTTCATAAGAACATACAGTAGATAGTTTTTTATGTGTTTTCTCTATAAAAGTGCCAGAAACTTAATATGGGAGCAAGGACAGATTGGATATCCAATTCCAATTTCTTTGCAATTTCCCCAGTAGCTGAAATATCTCTCTACGTACCTTCTGTGTTGAATGAGAATTTTCTTCCAAAAGATTCCATGACATCTTAGTAGCTAAATCAATGTTGGGGGATGGCTTGAAAAAATTTACTATTATCTGTCTACTCTGTTAATATTCCCTCTGTCCCCCATTTTCATCTTTCTCCATAGCTTGCCTCCTCCAAGCAATGGTCCTGATGTTTCCACCAGAGATTGCTTCTTTCTCTCTTGCTTCTCATTCACTATTTGTTACTGAGCCCCCCCCCCTTTTGGTTCCTTTGCTTATAATGGTGATTTTTTTTAAAAAAAACAACCTCTGCCTCACACAAGTACACATAAAATAGAAACAGCAGTAGGCATATCCAGATGCAACATTGGCACTTTCAAAATTCATGCATTCAGTGGAAGAACTGTGCATTTTTTAGATTCCAAGCACTGAAACTAGGCAGAAATTATCTTTACTGCATGATGGCTTAATGGGCAATCATGTGATATATATCATGTGCCAATTTGGGATCTGTGGTTTAATGACCAGGGTGTTGTTTTTTTTTGTTTTTTTTTTCAACAAAATTTTTATTGGTTTTATTTTACATGGTGGCAAGGCCATCAATTAATCAAAACAAAATCATATTTATACAATTCAAATTATTTCAATATAATTAACTCAGTTATACATATAACTAATCTATTATTATTTTAATATATCCTACTTCCCCTTAAGTCAATACTAATAACTCTATTCCTATACTCC
>NW_015386253.1:4545108-4585210 GCF_001527695.2 Protobothrops mucrosquamatus | reverse complement strand
TCGCTCTCCCGAGAAAAAGGGAGAGCTTTTGGGACTCTACTCCTATCCAGGAGTACTCACCTCGACCCCTTCTCCCGGGGCACAAGGTTCCAAGCCGCTGAACAGCTGCTGACCGCTGTTCATGCTGGCTCTGACGCCTTCCCAAGCGGACGGCTCCGAAAAGAGCCGCCATCGGCGCGCCGTCCCACCGGAAGTTCAATGACCAGGGTGTTGATATGAGCATTTGCCCCACAATTTTTAAACTGTTTTTCTTTGGCAAGTTTGAGGATCTTCACTTAATTGGAACAGCATTACTAGAATCACATACATGAGGAATTGGGAGTTATGAACTGCTATTAATTCTTACACCTCTTTTTACCACGCTTTATTTATTTTTAATCTTTTCAGAGATGCTCCAGCATGGCAGAACAATATTATGTTAATATCCACACAGAGAATTAGGAAATTTACCTCTCAGTAATGTGATATAGCATGATGATAAATTCTAGTACGTTTTCCATTTAAGTTAATAATAGCTGGAAACAGCCAACGAATCACCCTTTAACCTCCAATGCCCTTTTATGACTTGACTCATAAAGGGCCCTTTAATGAAGAGCTAATATTTCCTTCTAAATCTCATAGCTTAAATGCCACTTGAATGAGCATCGAAGGGGCAAGCACAAATGTACGAAGTTAATTTATTATTACTTTTGCCTGAAGTCATTTGAACTTAAAGAACCTCTTGAAGGGTTAAATTGGAAATGCCTGAACAAGCATTAAAACAAATAAAAATGACAGTGAGTTTTTCCAACATATCTTTCCTGTAATCTATAAACAAGTAAAAACATTGAATCTCTCAGGAAGCATATAAGCTTTTGGGAACTTCCATTGGGCAAAATTATTATTATGGTTCATCACACAGTCAGCCAGATGTTCAAACTGGATTTGGACTTTTATCCACCTATTGAGTCCTTCCCAAGGACCTGGGATATCATTGATAGTATTCAAGGTACCATTGCAGGATATAAGCTGTTCCAAGTAAAGCTGCCTTTTGTAATTTGGTGGCGATTTTGTCAATGCTGATGGTGTTCCAGTGGTACTCCAGTTGTTTTGGGTGTGATCCACTGTTTCCTCAGCTTCTTTGCAGAGGCAGCCCTTCTCATTTCTGGATTTGTATGCATTTGTTCTTAAGGTTTGGTCTTGTGCAGGTAGCATTAGCCTCTCTGATTCGTTCCCCAACTTTCCTGCTCTTAGCCATTGCCAGGTTTTGTTATTTTCAAATTATTATTATTGTTATTGTTTTCATATTTATCTGTTTTTAATTTTGTAAGCCACCCAAAGTCATCTATAGGTGAGATAAGAGGCATACAATAAAAATGAAAAATAAAATGTGATATAGTGAATATTAGGCTTAGCTAAAATGAAGACAGATGTTTTTCTTTTCATTTCTGAATTAGCATTTTTCTCTCAAAGCATTCTTTGAGCCTTGCTTTTCAAAACCTGAGAGCACAGAATTATTTTGTCCCATATGTTAGGGACCAAATTGATATTAGCTTATTCATTGTGACAGATTAATTCTAACTGCAATTACTGTTTTTAATACTGAGTCTTCATTTTAAGCTTACAGATAAGCACTGACTTTTTGAACTTGTCTGCATCTTGCCCACCTCATTTTGTATAGGATTTTGTACAATATGATGAAGAGATCTGGCAAGCTGGAAAACTGGTCCATTCATTTTAATAGGCTTTAATAGAAAATCTATGCAAAAATGGATTCTGGATTGTTTCTCTCAGACCAATACTGTCTGTGTCTCATTGTCTTGTCTGATAAAGAATATGAAGGGTAGTGGGAGAGAAATTATTTACCTGACATTTGCCTAGTGAGTTGTGAGGTGCGGCCTGGGATTTTTAATAGAATAAAAACACCAAAAATATCACAATATGCTATTTTCTGCAGTGGTACCCCAGACAGTGTCGCTTTTCTTTTCTCACCTTCTTCCAATCATAAGCAGAACTGATTTACATGAAAATAAGGTATTTATTTCATAAAGGGTTTTTTTTAGCTGCCGATGGCTGCCTTCCATGGCAAGTCATCTTAATCATTTCCATGACAACCAACTGTGACTGAGGAAAGGCAGAAATAATTTTAAGATGGAGCTTTTCAAAGCTGTGAGTTGCTGGAATGACAAACAATGAAGGTGCCAGCCTGCTGTACAAAATGACCTGATGCTGAGACATTTTGGAATCCAGGACATGCTTACAAATGGAGCAGGTTCAACAATACATGATTATGGAAAGACCTGGTGAGTTTTTGTTGCTAATCCATTTTACAGCCCTTGCAGTCAATCAAATCCATTTCTTTTTAAGAAGTATCACTAGCAATATGATGGCAGGTAACACATCTTCTAGAAATATTCAGCATTTTTATCTGGCTCAAACCAGGATAATTGAATCCTTTTGAAATTTGCTGATCCTTCTAACTAAGCCACTTCTTTTCCACTCTATGAAATTAGAAACATGGAGTTTCTGGATTTTGAGGCAATTTGAAACAAAATAATCACATCTGGTCCATTCCATCCCTTCCTTCTAATTTACTCTCCCTTAAAAGGATACATTCTAGATCAGCGGTTCTCAACCTATGGGTTGCGACCCCATTTGGGGTCGATCGACCATTTCACGGGGGTCGCCAAGCAAGGCTGTCCGCCATTTTTTCCCCCCTTTCCGGCGGGTGCCTTACCTCCCTTGAGCTGGGCCAGCTGGTGGTCGGCCTGCTCCGTCTCTGCTGCTTGCCAGCTATGCCTCGGCTGGCGCAGGGGGCAGAACCACGCATGCACGGCGCTCCCGGGCAGGGAAAGTCCTCGACTTACGACCGGTTGGGTAGTCCTCGACTTACGACCGGTTGGGGGTCGCAGCATTAAAAAGGTTGAGAACCACTGTTCTAGATCATGTTGGGATTACAATTCAGAATCTCTACCCTGAAACCTGAAGGGCAATAGATTAGGAAAACCAGTTCTGTATCATTAAAGCACTATGGACCATGCATGTCAAATCAGAATTTTTATCTGTTAACAAAAATACCTTGTATACCTTCTTTCTAACAATTTCTCCTGGCTGAGATCACTGGTTGATCTTGCTTTGGAATGCCATCACGATAAAACCAACTTTCATTGGGAAGATAGAGGGACATTTTATTTGGAAACGTATTATGGAAATCCCTCACAAGGATATCCAATTGAGGCTGTATTAATATCAATTATAACATTTTCATTCTGCTTCTGGTATATGATTATCCAGCCACACTACACTTTACAATTTTATTTCATCCATTTTATTTCTCTGAATTCACATAGAACAGGTTCTGTAGTTACCAGAGTGCCTGCCTGTCTGCCCATCACCAGGGCACTGGGTCTTTCCAGAGTTCAGTGCTCTTTCCCAAAACAGATAGATGTATAATATGTGTCATCAAAACCTAATCCAAGGAATCTTCAGTGATGGTCAAATTATGTTCTTTAATGTACATAAGAAGAGCCTGGCCTCTCCGGTCAATGGTATTAAGCCAATGCTTCAGGCCTTCATATCCCCCTTGACTTCCCCAGAATTCTGTATCTACATGCAAGGATTGCAAAAGCAGGTTTTGTAGGCATCCTGATTGGAGTATTGTTATAGCTGTCTGAGGAAACCTGAGAAGAATATAAATAGAAAGGGGATTTTTTTTCAGAAACTTAACAGAATAACACCTCTACCTTTTAAACATGTAGATTCACAACACTTGCAAAGGACATGGTGTTGATTAAAATTAATTAAAATTCAGTCTTAATGACATTCATAAATTATCAAGGATTATAATTCAATTCATCTACAGAAAAGAGTTGTAGTTCATAAAACTATATGGCACAGAAAATTTTGTGCCTTAAAGTCTGCAATCCTATATGTTTTTTTGTAACACAAGTTTTCTTTTGGGAAGACATATATACAATTGCAGTAAACAACTGTTGACTCACTTAGGGTCCATAGAAAAGCACACAGCCATGGGGCTGGTTAACCCTTTAAAGTCTCTCCCCCCCCACCTTTTCAATGTTAATTTTTTTTACTGTTTTAACTTTTTACTACAATTATTCATTTATATCTTTTATGTTTTTATGGCTATTTGTACACCACCTAGAATTGCTTTATGAAAGAGATGGGTAGTTTCTAAATGTGATAAATAAACAAACACATAAATAAACAGCATCATTGTGCTATCATTGTTTTCATTGTAACCAAATTTTATATCCTCCTGGAATCACTTAGCAGACAATGTTATTTGATTTAAGAGCCTTCTTACCTAGCTGGCAAGAAGAAACCCAGAATGGTAATTTAAAAAATACTAGACACATGAAATGCCACTGAACATTTGATATCATGTCAAGCTTGACTCAAAAAAAGCAACATGGAAAAAAAAACTTCGGACAAAAAGGCTGGTAGGTTATCTTTTCTCCCTCACTATTTAGTCTTCAATAAAAATAGATTAGACTTTTTCTACAAATGAAAGGGTTTTTAAATTATACTAGTAGAGAGACCAGAATCCAATGGAGATTCACTCTGCAATAAAGGTCCAAGTGATTTTGTCCAGTTCCTCTCCCTTTATACATTATTTTGAGGGTTCCCATCAAAGCTAATTTCCAGGACATTACAGGATACAACAGAAAGGGAAACTGATTAAAACCATCACTCTATTCCCTCTTTTTTAGAAATGTTATTTAGCATCCGTACCCCATCAAACTGACATTCTGTTAGCTCATATACTCTATCATCCCCCTTACCCATCTATGCCTTGCAGGAGTCTGAAATTAAGTTTTGCTTCAGGGTGGAAAGGTCTTCCTGCATTGTCAATAAACACTAAATGAGAAGGCTTGCTTCTCCGCACCTGGAAGAAGGGGAAAAAAAAGTCAACCTGGCAATTAACTGAGGACAGAGTAATGAGGTGAATGGACTAAGGTAATGTTTGATGAAATTTTGGAGTGTTTGCCTTGCTGCTCATCATATTTAGGGTTACATATTCTACAATATTGCAAGAAAAAGAAAATTCAAGAGAAAGTAATCATACAGCATATCAAGCCAACATTCAAACTTAATTAGGATTATAAAAATACATGCCAAGAGTTTCAGTCATGAGTGTAGTTGGATGGTATTTTCAAAGCCAAGATGACAGAAGAGTTGTCTCAAAGTATATTGCTTCCAGCTTCTTGGTTTTAATTTAAAATAGATGTTGGACTACCAATATTTGACAATGCTGTGGATTAGACTTTTTAAGGAACCCTAACCTTCCTCCAGAAGGCCCCTGATGTTTTAAATTTGCTATTCAATATTCTGCAATGTTTAATGATTCTAATGCTGCAGGAATCATAGGATTTGTTCAGTACCCCACTGAGAGTGGATAAAGAAGTCAAAAGAGACAAAAAGGAAGATATTTGGGAGCCATTCCATGGAGAGAATTACAGATCCAAAATCTTCCAGGCCCTCAAGCATTTTCCTTTTGTACAAACCAGTACATCTGATATACAGAAAACTGTCATATAATAGATCAATTGCATCTTCTCAGCCCAATGGGAGGAAACATGAAAAACAGATGTCTGTAGAAAAGAAGGGAGCCTCCTCTGAAAACAGTGTTGATTTGAGGCTTCTGAGTGAGAAATCATCACTAGGTATTTATGAGTTCAATCCTCTAGGAAACTCTTCTGTGAAAGTTCCAGTTAAATCACTGAGGTTACAGTTTAAATGATGAATGGATTTTAAAAACTATAACTAGCTTGAGTGCCCTCCTAAGGAATTGGGTAAGCAGTAAAGTTGTAAAATAAGTTTTCCCCCCTTCCCTGCCAAGGTAGAAAGCCTTTAATGCCTGGGGAAGGATCACCTTAGATCAGTGATGGCGAATCTTTTAGAGACTGAGTGCCCAACAACTGGCTCTGCTCCCGCTCCACCCCCTGCCCCGCCCCCACCCCGCCTGCCCGCAGGGCCACTCACCACCTCCAGGGTCCGCCGCAAATTGCCCAGGAAGCCCAGCAGCACCATTGCGGCCATGCCCTCTGCCCGCGCCCCACAGCATCAACTGTGCGCGATGGGGTGTGAGGGCAGAGTCTTGTCTACGCTGCCTGGCTGCCATATCCTTGGCTGCGCTGCTTCGTGTGGGCCATGCTCGGGGGCAACTCTCCTCCAGGGGGGCTGCTGGTGAGGAGGGGGTCACGGGAGAAGGCAAGACTGGGGCAATGGCACGTGTGCCCACAGAGAGGTCTCCGAGTGCCGCCTCTGGCACGCATGCCATAGATTCACCACCACTGCCTTAGGTACTTCCCAGTTTATACTGAAGGACTCAGGTTGGAATTATAGGAAAGTTTGTTAAAGGAATTACTGATACAGAAAGTTGCAGCTGCTATGAGTGTAACAAATGGTGGGACACTACTGCCTAGCAACAAGAAAGTTACAAGTCAGAAGGACACATTAGAAGGATGATTAGAAGGCACATGGATATATAAACTTTGGTAACCTCTAGCTTATTATAATAGTAAAAGACAAACCTCTTTTGATAAGAAAGCTTATTAACATCAACATGTCATGTATGAAGAAGGAAGGTAAAGTAGAAGAATCCAATCAAAAGAAACATGTGTCAAGGAACCAATGTGTGATTGTTAGAGTGTTAACTTCCTTAATCATAACTGTATAAAATTTGTGCTTGTGCATTGTTCAAGTTCTTGGCTCCTTTAGCTGCTGGATGCTTTTACTGGAGTACTCCAATAAAAGAAGCTGGAAAAGCCATTCCTCATATCTAGTGGTCTTTATTGGCTTTGGCGCCAGGTTAGGACCCATTTTCAGTATACACAGTGTTATACACATATGTAGATGATTATTAATTTCTTAGATCAGTGTTACAGTAGCTATATTGTAGCTACTGTAACACTGGTGTGTGTGTGTGTGTGTGTGTTTGTATACTGCTCACCTAGTTCCTTAGGAGGTACTCTAGTTGGTTACTAGTTTTTAAAACTGATACATCACACACACACACACACAGTTCTTCAAATTACAAATACAAATGTGTGTGTGTGTGTGTGTGTGCTGTTCCAAACTTGTAATTTCATTCTTTATTATCCTTTTCATCCCAGACATTTGTTTTGACATCTTACTAACTGGCTGGGCACAACTATGTATAAGTTGGCTATTCTGTAAATCCCTTGGCTTCAACATTAATTGGGCATACCAAAATATGGACCAAAAACAGCTCTGCAGGATTTCGGCATTTCTCATGGAGCAATTCCTGAACACAAGGCTCAGAGAAATCTGGCTGGAAACCACAGCAATATCGATCCAGTCGATCATGGACCTGTGAAAAATAGGAAAGTAGGGGGGGATCAGAGTTTTATTTTAGCCACATCAGATAAATAACTTTTCATTTTACACAAGGCAACTATAGTATTTGCTAATTGATGAGTGACAATTCTGGAATAGTCTTTTCAGGACATTGTGTGATCAAGTAAGTATAAAGACAGTATGGTCCAGTAGAGTGCTCATTAGCTCTAAATTTGAACCTAAATTCTAGTCTAGATTAATTATTTTTAAATTACATCTGTTAAGTAAGAATGGAAACATAATGGGTAAAGGGATTACAAAGTCCACTATGGTACATGGATATACATAGGAATAAGCCTCCATCATCAATGACTCTCATTACCAAATAAGGCTGATTGCCTGACTGACAAGCAGAGATATGCACTCTTTATTTCCAGCAATTGTGAAAGTATTGCATCCATTTAAGTTATAACCTTCTTTCCTAATAAATTTTCTAGTTCTCTTCCTTGCTGCTGTGTACAACGACTAGTATGTCTTTTTCTCATTGTGATGTTACCCTTTTCTCTATATAAATTGACTTTGAATTCAGAACCAGACAGGGTGAGCTTTGGAGGGATGTCCATCCTCACTTGACTACCCTATCTATTGGCATCTCCATCATTCCCATAGCTGTCCATGGAGATCTGCAGAAGTGAGACTGCTGTACATGCAGGCTCCCCCAAAACACCTGCGAAGTGAGCCCCACACCTTAGAAAACTATTTAAAGAATTCTGTGAAGAAGTATTCAGCACTGTATTTACATACTTTAAATCTTGTTTTTGCTTGAACTGTACTTAATATCGCAATATCACTCATTGCTGTTGTAGTGTGTTTTATCTCTCTCTCTTTTTCTTTAATCACGTCTATTGTTCATTCTCATGCTGGGAAAGTCAGAACACTTCTTGATGCAGCACATGAATGCAATGATGAGTTGTTCCCACAAACAGGCTTTCCACCCTGAGAGCATCTATCTAAAAGGAACCGTTTTGATATCCATCAGACAGTTCTCAAAATAAAGTGCAAAAAGTTAAATTCTTTATCGTCTATTCATTGAATAAATAACATTCACCAAAAATAATCTTAGATATAGCTAAATCAGACTTGATGATGATGAAGTATGTCCCCATCTCGCTCACTCACTCTCTAAACTACAATCTGCTTTATTTTTTTACTTAGCCCCAGAGCCAGTTATCATGCTCTTGAATCGCATTTCAATATTAATAGTACTCTGGCTTGTTCAACCAAGGATTTCTAAGTTGTGTTAACTCTTTGCTTTCTTTGTTCTAGTTGCTCTTTACAAAAAGGACACTGCTCACATATTCTAACTAGCAAAAGCAAATACTGCCAACTGGAGTACTGTACAGGTTCATGCAGCAGTTGGCTTGTGTAAATCCGATGAAAAGTTCATAATAGGAATGGGAGACCAATCATCATTTCACAGGAATGAAAAATGTACTTGCACAGCACGGCATATAATAACTTCAAACAATATGATCTCCAACATTCAGCAGGGCCGGCCTTTAACCCCTTTTGTATGTTCTGATGAGCTCTTCTTAATTCTCCACTGTGTCTTAAGAACATTCTGTCAGAGCACTCTGTAAAATAGGAAGGCTGGCTGCCAGTCAAAGTGTTATTTCTCCTGATAACAGCATCATTGCTTAGCTTCATCAGTGTCCAATGGCATAGCAAGACATTTACTGGAGAATGCTTTCCAGAGGCCCAATAAAGCCTAGAACCAACCTTGGGCAGATCCTTACTTCTCACATGACGCACTCTTCCAGAATCCTTGTCTCAATGGAATCTTTTGGACTGAAAGATTTTAAGCACTAATTACATATATATTTAGGCATCACTGAGAATTATAGGTCTGCTCCTCTGCAAATGTGTTTAATGAAATTTGGTAACTTAAACCCACTCCTGCAATAAAAGTTTCTTGGGCTAATTTCATCTCAGGAGAAAGTTCAGTTATTTCTTTAATAAAACTGAGCTGATATTCTCGGCATTAAAACAGATGGTCTGTTCACAGAATGTCTGAAAGTGAGAGTTGGCAGATGTTCAACCATCACTCTGCTTTCTCACTGTCTGGAGTTGCCAGGAAAAATATTGACACCTTTCAAAAAATATACCAAGACCACTTTTACACAGTTGGTGGCAGTGAAATTACTGCTATTCATCCATCCCTCCACGGATTCTTTTTCAGAGTGGGAATGGGAAGATCCCTGAAATTCCTATGCCACGAATGATCTTTACAGCCAGCTCACTTATATCTGGTTGAGTCCATCTCTGTGTTGTGAAATTAAGGAGTTTTCATTGTTTTCTTCTACCTGCTAGGGTGGGTTCATGGATACGCTCTGCTAACCTTCTGCCTGTCTGTCCCTCATAGTAGTTGTTATAGTACTTACACTCAGTGTTGTAAGTGACCTGTTTTTTTTTTCTTTTGGTTTACTTAAGATGTTTTGGAGGGCTTTAGTTGGTTTGTGTGCTAGGGCAGTGATGGCAAACCTTTTAGAGACTGAGTGCCCAAACTGCAACCCAAAACTCACTTATGTATCACCGGGTGCCGGGTGGGTGTGGCCCACTTGGCGGGTGCAGCTACAGTGGGCTTGGCAAACTGGGTGGGCGTGGCCACTGGATGGATGTGGCTGCAGTAGTCATGGCAGATTGGGTGGGCATGGCCAGGGTGGCCGTGGCCACCTTGATGTTGCTTATAGGGAGGGACACCTGTGGGAGCCGGGCAGGGTTGGGGGAGATCCAGGGGGTATCTGGCGGGTGGGATGGTGGGCTCCCCAATGGCGGCTCCAGGCTGACTGGCCTTAGGCCAGTGATGGCGAACTTTTAGAGACCACGTGTGCTGGGGCGATGGCGCGTGCCCACAGAGAGGGCTCCGCATGGCGCCGCTGGCATGCGTGCCATAGGTTCGCCACCACTGTGCTAGGGTAAGATGATAATGGTTTGGTCCCTCTTTAGTTTTTTAGGGCTGCTCTGTCCTCTGTTTTGAATTGGTTTTGCTTCTGTATATTCTGATGTAACAACCAACAGATTGTATCACACAAACTAGCTAAAGCCTTCCAGTGCTCCCCTGCTGGCTTTCTAGTGTTCATTACTCTATGAATTGCATTTATAATCCCAGTAACCTGCCAAACTTTTGCATGCAAAGAAACAGCAGCCTACAGCCATGAATTAAATTTAAATAATAAAAATTAAAAAAAATAAATTTTGGTTAGTTACTTAACCTGGTCACATGCATGTTTATTTTAAATCAGTTCAACAGGACTCAAGATTAAATGAGATATTATGTGGAGATATATAACTATCTCCTAATAGTATTGTTATGGTCTTTCCCAAACTGGTACCATTCATATATGTAGGGAATTATGGAATTATAATCCCAATATATCTGGAGGGCATTAGGTAAGGAAACAAGTAAGTAAAATTCAGGCAAGGGAAGTAAAAGTAAAGAAACATTAGAGAGAAAGATCTGTTTATCCATTTCCCTTCCAGCAGCACCTCCCAACTGCTTTCTGAAGAACAAAAAAGGCATAAAGAGATTGGAAGCCATTTTAAGCACAAAAGGAACAAAAAAACCCCAAAGGCAGAACTTTTTATCTTTTCCATGTTCTATGGCTGCTTTGTTTTAACATTGCCTATTAATTGTTTTTAGAAATATGTTTAATTTACTGAAATAACTATAGCGTAAAGGCAAAAGGAGGGGGGAACTTTGCAAGAGCACACCTGCAGCATCAGTTTGAGTGGAAACTAGGTATTGTAGGTTTCCTAGATGTTTTAGATAAGAAGCCTGAAACTAGTTTCTGCTTTCTTGTCTTTTATGACTGCACAAAAAATGAACTCCTGATGAATTTGGTTGTTGAGTAATCAGAGGCATGTCTGCCCTTCTCACAAGAAGAGGTACTGCATCAAACATCTTGAAACCAAAGTAATTAAGCTGAAGAGCCAAACACAAAACTGCTTCTTTTTGTACCTTGTATTATTTAACACAAAAGGCTGAAATACCTGGGATTTTTTTTTAAGTAACGCTATTTAAAGGGCAGACACTTAGGAAGCATTTTTTTCTCTCACCTGAAAATCTTATCCATGCCAAGAGCTGTGTGTAGAACAATTGCAATTTTATTGGTAACTCACAGCAGGAAAATATTAGCAATATAGCAATACTATTTAGATTTATATACTGCCCCATAGCACTTTACAGTATTCTCCAGGCAGTTTACAGAGTCAGCATATTGCCCCCAACAATGTGGGGCCTTATTTTATCAACCTTGGAAAGATGAAAAGCTGAATCAACCTTGAGCCCATCAGAATCAAATTCCAGACTGTGGGAAGAGTTTTCCTGCAATATGCATTGTAACCACTGTGCCATCAGAGCTCAATATGTCTTTTTGTGGGGTGTGAGGAGTTGTAGGATGATTCCAATCAATGCAGTTAGTTTTGGGGGGAAGGGGGAGAAAGAGGAGGAAGTTATAACATTAAGCTGCTACTTAGATAATTCTTAAAATCCTGACTGGAACTCACATCTCTTAAATATACCAGTCAAAGATGCAATTCCTTTTGTTTCTTAAACTGTGTTATTCCTCAATAAGTAAAATAATAATAAAGTACATATATATACTATGTCAATACATTACAATATCCTGGGTTCTTGGGAAGAACTCAATGTGTATGAAGGTCAACACCAGCTAAAGGACTGGCAGCTGTGACTTCACATTTTTGTGAACACATTATAATAATTTATTCAGTAACATTTAGGAGTAAAAATGTGAGCTGGTCTCAGCAGAATTCTTGTAACATTGTCTGCTTGAAGAAGCTCTGCAAATCTCTGCAAACCAATTTTTGTCCTTAAAAGCTTCTCTATTATAGAAAAACTATCATGACCTACAACATTTGAGAGCCCAGCATACAGGATGCTTGCCTGTTTAATCCACCAAGTACAGCATTTTCCAGGATAGCATAAGAAATCAAAAAGTTTGCATCTTGATCTAAGAACTATCACTTTCCCAGAAGAAAGGGTGAAGAATAATATGATGGCATCATTGTAACATATGCTTTTTCTAGCTGGGGCTAATTCATTTCCAGGATCATGAAAATGATGCAATATAAGATTCAGCTCATCAGCAGATAGAATTCCAAGCTCTTTCCCAGCTCTTAATCACAGAAGGCGCCATTGGGTACTACAGCTATTGCCTATAAACATATTGCTTTATATTGATGCTGTATACTTAATTTTATGCAAGAAAATGATCCCATAGAAAAGTAGCAACAATGCTAATAGGCCTGTGCTAAATTGGCTTTCTGAAAATTAGATTAAATCAAGTTGTTTTTGCAGTGCTCACCAGCATCAATCTAATCAGGGGCATCCATAAAGGAGTAAAAAAAAATCAAGATGGTTTGTAAAAATTCAAATTAGCAGAACACTGGGTTTTTTCCTCCCTATTTCTACAAGTTTGGAATTATCATCTGCATACTTCAACTTGAACAAAGATTTCATGCTTAATATGCTGAAAGCAATTCATTATGCCAGAGTGTAAATGGTTCTTGAAGCATTTGTAGGTTTCAAAAACAGTGCCACACAGTTGGATGGATGGGTGAACATGTGAGAAAAGCTTTAACTTGCATTCGGTTTTTCTGCATTCATAATAGAAATTATAATAATTAGCAACAAGTGATAACTAAAATGCTATTTTAAAGATAAATTAATTAACACTATACAAATTAAATTTGGATTTAGAAATTTTAACTGAGGGCCAAGAGCAGATGAGATGCGTTTTTTAAAAAAGGGAAAAATATTCTATTTAGTTTTATGTGTGCTGCTTGAATTTTATATTGTGTATTTGTACTCTGATATCTTTAAGATTTTTTTTGTAAGGCATCCTAAATATTACTGTGTTCAAAACACAGAATAAAAATCTTTCTATTACTAATTCTACCAAAAGATAAGCTATCCTTATACTTTTTCCAACTAATTTTATTTATCCATTTAATAACAACTTAGCAGAAATAATGGTGCACTTTGAGAGAAAAGGACTAAATTTGTTATATGAATAGAATATTCATGAAAGTCAAAACAAGGGAGCATTCCTAGTGTTTTCAAAACTACTGTATTTGTGTTTGTGTGTCTGTTGTTTTTATTTAGTACATTTCTACCTTCCTAATAATTCTGTGAACTAAGGAGGAGATTGGAACCAGATTTCTACTGCTTTAATATGGAATGTATGAAATGGTTTTCTGCAGGCTATTTAAGAACTCCAGATTTCATTGTGTCGTAGGTTGGAATTGGTCACTGATAGATCTCCACCATGTGTTTCATTGATTAAAACTACTAAATAATGTGAAAAGACACATCAAGTTGCTTTATCAAAGGACAGATTTCCACTATTAGGTAACCCATGAATGTAAAATCAGAAATTATTTCCAAACTCTGAACTCTGAACTCTGAACTCTGGAATTCTACTATTATGATGAGTCAACTAAAATTACTATAGCACATATACATTGCATATTAATTTACCAATTAATTATTAGTTAATACTCTTTAAATTATTATAAACTCAACAATGCATCCCCAAACCCTGAGATATTATATTATGTGTAAACCATTCTTCATTAAATTAGAATCAGTTACCATTTGGAATTGAAGACTAGTGTGAACCCCTTCCTATCATGAACTTGATAAGAGTATCCTTTGTATATAATCAGATTTGGTGACACTTTTGTTACACATTGCAAACTTTTGTATTGTATTGTATCTTGACTCCTATCCAAAACATTGATCTACCACCAGTCTACCTGCAGAAGAAAATCAAAGAGTGCCAATTTAGCCCATTCAGAATGTAGGACAGTTAAACAAGGAGCTTTCCCAAGTGATGTTCTGGAATCTTCCATGCCACACCGTTGTTGCAATAAGTCCTGGTACTGCAGCCATCTTATAGTAAAGGAGTTCTGATCATTATTTGAATCATTCAAGTGCTGTATATCTGGTGCCCACCATACAATGGGTCTAATAGCACCATTGGTGTACTTGTAGGGTAGCAAGTGGCTACAAAATCTCCTGGCCACCACAGGTAAGCTCCGGCGGAGCCCCAAAATTCTGTCCAAGTGGAATGCAAGAACCTCATAGAGATCAGTGGACCTTTTGATTAATCCACACAGCCCATTCAAACACAAACTTTGTGAGTCATGAAAAAGGGCATCTTGATTATGTGACAGAGCAACTCTAATTATTTGCCCATGGCCAGGAATTCGGTCCTTCTTTACCACTGTACCATTGGCCAGAAGCCTCATTTTTTCCACATCATCCGGAGTGAACCATGGAAGGTTTTCCTCAGCAAACCTCAGCCTGTTCCCCTTTTTCAAACTAAGACCATTGTACCACAAGTTTTTGCATTGTTCTGATTTTTTCAGCTCCCCTTCATCTGCATTCCAAACATAAGATCTCTGAAGATTATGGAAATGAGCGTTATCCCTCTGTTCCTGAGTGTTGGTTGTGATCTGGAAGGATTGTTTGTTTGAGATAAGTGTTTTGATTAAATCTGAGGACTGGCAGGCAGCATCTGGCTTACATTGCTCCTGTGATAAAGGGAGCTGACTTAGAGGAGTGTCCTTAAGAAATAAAAAGGCTCCAGGCTTTTCATCTTGTAAAGGAAGTAGAAAGGGGGCTAACTGTCTCTGCCATTTCCAATTCACCTCCTCCTTGCTTGGATGCAGTGGGAAGCGCAGGTCTCTTCCAACGTCCTTTAGAGTCAAAGTCCTATCAAAGTTGCTTTTTTCCCCATTAGACCTGGAAGGATACTCTTCATGTTGGAGTCTTCTGCCCAGGCCAAGGTCATTTTCTGCTGCAATGTTATGGTTTTTAATCCGGACAGGGAAATTTCTCCTTTTGTTAAAACCTTTACCACTTAATCCACCCTGTCTGTGCGGCAGGCATTTCTGTTTGCAAACTGGACTAGGATTTGAAAGGGGTTGCTTTCCCTGTGCGTGAGTCCATTTGCCAAGGCTAAAATGTGGTTGCTGTTGGACAAGAGGGATAGTGAAATTTGTCTGCAGATGCTTAGAAAGGGCAGGTTTCATATGACGCATCTCCCTAGGCAAATGCTGGAAATTCAAATCTTTGGACTTGCTCAAGAATGTAGGACAGAAGCTTGTAAAAGTGATCACAGATAATGCAAGCAAGAAGCAGTAACCAGCCACAGGTGATCTCTTTAGCCTTATTCTGCACCAAATTCTATGGGCCTGTGGAATAAGAAAAGGAGATCTTATTTTCCAGAGAAGGCAAATATGCAGAGCTTTCCACTTGAGTAAACCAAACCCACAGAATATCCAATGACATATAATGTATAAAATGTGTGGACAGAGAAGAAAACTGCCATGCCGTTGCCATTCCTCACAGTTCTGTATCAACATTCAACTGCCATTGATTCATGTATTTATTGCAAAGATTTATCTACTGCTCCATCACAGGACGCACATGGTTCATATCCAAAAAAACATAATAAAGGCAATATCATAAAAGTCCCAAGGCTACCCACAAATTTACTAATTATTGAAAAAGTTACTGAATCCACAATATTAAAATATTAATATTGTTTTAAATATTGAAATCATGATACTAGAATACTAATATTGTTTATTGTTTAAAATGGCAGCGAGCCCATACTCAACCACTGAGATCCCAAATGCCAAAAAAGACTATCTAAAGTTCAACAACGAGATGGTCAGGCCCACAACATTTCCATTCAGGTGAAAGCTATCACTCTGAATTGTGCTCAGAAAACTCCTGGTACCCAGTGCAGTGCCTACAATTAAAGAATTCTACTGCATTATTCAGTCTCGACTGCCAACAAGTGACTAATTGTACTGCATTTTATCGGTAGCCTTAAATGTATCTCCAACTGTATTATCTTGAGGTGGTGTGTACAGGAATTGATGGTCCAAGAAGTGCCCCCAGCCCCAGATAGGCAAAGGGTCTCCTTGTCAAGTTCTCTAGCTAGCACTTGCCAACCCAGAAGAATCCTAAACTACATCCCATCTCTTTCAGAGGCAGGGTTATTCCATCCAGAAACCCCAGTGGAGCCAGATTTTTCTTTCCCAAGAACAGTACTTTTGTCTTGTGGAATTCACTTTTAGTTTGCTTTGTCCTTTATAGCCCTCTAGAGGCTTCACGAACGTGAAGAGACACATGTGAAGAAAGGGGCTTTAGTATGTAACTACAGCATGAGATGTCTATATGATGAATACAAAAAGACAGAAATATTTGGAAATTCCCTGATCATGTTTTGAGTACTTGACTAATCAATGCCTGAATAACACTTAAGGAGGTAGAAAAAGTCCAAAATGGAAAAGATGTCCAATGTTTTCCATGATTACTTAGAAATCAGACACGAATCCTTCATCTTAGTACAGACTATTGATCTTTTCAATTCACTTCTCACAGAGAGTAATTATCATGTCTTCCCTTGGGCACTGGCTGCTCCCATACACTCGACTGCATCACTTGGCCATCCCAGCAGCCCCTCCAAACTACTCCAGCCTAGCCCTATTCACTGCCCTGTGGCCAGGCTGACAAGTGCCTGAATTTTGATCATGTGACTGCGGGGGGGGGGGGGAAGGCACTGCAATGACTGTAACTTCAGAAACCAATGATAAGTTCGTTTTGTCAACAATCATAACTTCGAAGAGCCTGTGAACGAATGGCTGTAAGTTGAGGATTAGCTATAACTGCATTCTCCTCCAAAAGTCCAACTTTCTCTATCTCTCACCTGGAGGAGCATGTTCTTTACAGAGAAGAGTGTAAAAGCAGTTCTAAAGGTACAGCTTAACATCTATGCAGTTATACTCAAATGGATATCCTAAACATAGAAAGAAGACAATTTCTATCCTGGGCCTTCCATCGAGGTGCTCAGAATTTTAATATTGAAAGTGGAACAAGAAAATATGGAGGGCACGATAAGAGAGTGGCAACAAGAATAGAATATAGGTTTACGTAAATGCTGGCTTGATAACATCAAATCTTATGCAAAGTTGAACATACAACAATTGAAAGAAGCTGTGCTTAACAGGATAGCATGGAGAGCACTTGCCTATAAAATCATCAAGAGTCAGACACGACTAAATGATTAAAAACAACAATATGTAAATGCAATTATAGAGCTAATTTTCTTTCAGAGCTGAGTTGAGCCTTCTTTAAAAGCAATCTCATGCCGAATGCCTTGCAACAGATTGTGAAAGCACCTTGCAGATACTTTTACACAATGCTTTTATTGGAGTGGTTGATATATGCTGGATTTTAAAAAGGGCTATTATAAACAGGTTAAGATTTCCACAAATAAATCCTATTATGCAGTGGTGGGATTCAAATATGTGAACAACCGGTTCTCTGTGTGGATGTTGCTTCCGGAAGTCCATTCTGGGCCTGGGCAACAAAAAAATAGCTACTGGTTCTGCCGAAGTGGTGCAAACTGGCTGAATTCCACCACTGCTATTATGACAAGATTCACCTGATTGCCATGGAGCCAAATTCTACTTACTAAATATCAGTAAGTTTTCAGTGGTTTTAAAAAATATGCACACAGCCAGCAGCAACTCTACATTCTTGCATAATGGTCTAGTGCATTGTGTTTTTCAAACATGGCAACCCTAAGACGTAGGGACTTCAGTTCTCAAAACTCCTCAGTCAGCATGCTAGCTTCCCCAGCTAGCATCTACACTTATGTCAGGATTACACTTCTCATCCCCAAAAGGTAATGTACTGGAAGCCAAAATACCCTGAGGCCACTTGGCTGGAGAAAGCTTTTATAATGATGGAATTTAGGCCACCTGCCTAATAAGCAGGAGTAAAAATGTCAAGATGAAAGCTGAGACCACACAACTGAAACTCTGCCTTTTTTACATGTGTCACATGATCAATGCACATAAATGATTGTATGCATCATGGCCATCATCTTAACTGACTTCCCTTGTGGATGTTCCTGTCTAGGCAAATTCATAGCTTCGACAAAAAGAGATTCTTGGTTTTACAAAATATTCAGAGGAGCCAATGTACTTATTAAAATCTTTATCATAAAAATATAGACACTCGACATCACCTTGTAAACTCTACAAACTTTATTGAGATAACTGCAAACCCATGTACAATTTATTAGAGTGAAAGCTCCACCAAACTACTTGGTGTTTTATTTTGATTTTATAGGTAAGATTAAACAAAGCTCTTCAGCTTTCTGAAATTAGTCATTAGCTTTAATTGGGCATACAAACAATTTGATTTTTATTTATTTGTTAGCATTTATACTGGTAGTGTGATGTAGGAGCAAATCCTACAAATAAACAACCTATTATGAATCTGGTTTAGCCATACCTTTGGGAAATATTAAGAAAAGAAAAATATTATCTCAGAGAATAATATTAACAAAGAAATTTATCAGTTTCAGTTTTCTTAAAGATATGACTCGGGGGCACGAAAATAGGACGCCGTGCTGCGCAGTGCAAAAACGGGCCAACACCGCACCACGGGGCGCAAAAACAGAACTCCACCATGCCAAGGAGTGCAAAAACAGGATGCTGCCGTGCCTCAGGGCGCAGAAACAGGGCACTGTGCACAAAAACGGGGCAGGGCTAGCAAGTATCACAGAAGTGCTAGCCCTACCCCGTTTGCGTCACGCACATGCTCTAACTCTGACTGTTATGTCCTGAGCCTGCTGGAGCATTCAGCAGGCTCAGAAATGTTGCAAAGGGTTCCGGGCAGACCAAAAGCTGCCCGGGACCAGACTGGCTGTCTCCAGCCTTGTGCACATGCGCAAGGCACGAAAACAGCCTGGTTTTCATTGGCTGATGTTGTCCAGGGCTAGGACACTATAAAAGGCCTGTGCACCATTTTTGCTGTTGCTGGTTGTGGAAGAGAACAATAAAGAAGACTTGTTGTTACACTATGCGTCTCCTCTTAATGTCTCCAACCTGCGAATCTAACACTGACAGTCCTAGAAGTCACTAAGTCTGTTCCTCAATAAAGTGATTATTAATGCTGGATGGATGGTAGCTAGCTGCAGGGCTTTTTTTTGTCATAGAACGCACCGGAATGGAGTTCAGGCACCTTTTTTTGATGGATTTTCCAGAGTTTCCTATTGTTTTCCTCCTTATCCTCGTTTGTTTTTAAAAATGCCCCGCTGGTGGTACGGTGTGAGCGGGGTCCCCTCCGCCGCTGTCTGCCTCTTCTAGGAGGAGCCATGAGGCGCCGGAGCACCACAGCCAGAGCGTGGCTTGATTGGCTGGGTTGGACCATGTGGTGTGGAAGCCGATGGTGGCGGTGGGAGACACATAAACATGGAGGCCATCTTTCACGAGAGGGTGAGTGAGCCTCTTGCCTTCCCTTACAGAAAGTGGGGGGGGTGTGAGGTTAAAAAGAGGCAAAGCGAGAGGAAAGAAAGGCGGCTGGTGTGGAAGCTTGCCCAACAGTGAAACTTTGCTGTTTCAGTTCCTTGGGTAGTTCAAAGGCTGGGATGTCTACGAAAATCTCTTTTTAGTCTTTTATACTTTATATTCAAACTGCAGAGGGGAAGAATAAGAATAAAGCCAATGTATTGTGATTTGGAAGTATTATTATTATTAATAATAATAATATATTAATTAGGTATCAGTCAGATGTAAAGGTAGACCTACAGTATGAGGTTTAATCAGATCTATTTATTAAATTGGGTTTAACTTAAAGCTAAATTAAAAGTAATCTCTTCACTGACAAAGTTTCAACTTTAATTTGTTTCAAGTCAATATCCATATTAAACTCCAAATGTAAATTTTTCCACCTTGTTTGACAACTTCTTAAAAATAATTCAATCTTTTACAAGCAACCAAATTTTGTTTTATTGGGCCAATTTCATTCTACATAGAAAGCTGACATTTCCAATCATTAAACTAAATGGGTGTGCCAGTGGTAAATGTCCCAAGAGATTAATAAAATGCCTTCTTGTAATTTGAAGCTACACAGTGCATGGTAACATTAATAGTATTAACTTACCTTGAACATTGAAGGGTTTTTTTTTCAACTACAAAGGTAAACCTTGTGGGTAGGCAAGGCGAGTTGTATGATGTGTGTGAGTTCCAGCATCTTTTTTTTTTTTTTATAAAAAAAGCACTGCTGCATTGAGATAATTTAATAGAATCTCATTTCTATAATCAGAAGAGGGCCAAATGATGGAAAGCTACAGAAGACGAGAATTTGTAAACCTAGTTTGCCAACGCTGTTAGGTCTGCCACCATATCCAGACTCTAGGGACTGGTATTAATTAGCAGCCCCAATTGAAGGTGATATTTTTTTAGTTATGATGCTGTTAGCTATATTTCTATGATAACTGCAAATAGGACCAAATGTTCAATAATCTGAGAGAAATCAAGCATTTCTAATAACTGATTGAGGATTCTACAGTAAGTAGCTGGTAACAATTTTTTCAAATGTCTTTGAGAGTTGGAATTAAAATTAAAACTTCTTGGTGAAAGTAAAATGGGCTGACTCCAACCTTATTAAAATTCATCCTCATAGTTCCTATCCATAAAGTAGATGGAATTTCAGTAAAGCCTGCACTTAGAATTGACAAGCTCTTTTTTCTGCTGCCTTTCAGTTTATTTAATATAAATGTCCCGCTCTGCATCTAATAATTTTAGCTCTCTCCGCTATAAAGTTCAGGGTCTTCATTTCTCCATCTGTACCTTTTTCTCCTCCAGGTCCCCCCCTTATTATTGTAATTCATTCTACCCAGGGCTCCTGCTCCAAACATAGTCTTTGCCTTGTGGAAACAGAATCAATATAAGTTATGAAAGGAACCATGCCAAAAATCTGCCTTTAATTTCCTTGTCTGTTCTTCCTCTGGTCTCTTTAGAGGTGAAGACATCCATTCCTCTAAACATTATATGAGCAATTCCAAAGTAAACATGCCATTTGCTATGAATGCTTGCAAATGAACGTGACTTTTCATTACAATTTTTTCCACAGTTTTGTTTTGGTAACAAAAAAGTGCCTTACCATTTTGGTTTTTGGAAATACTTTCCATGCGTACATGTGCACATACACATGTAGATAACCCTTGAAAGTGAGGGTATGATTCAGTACTATACACTTATGACTAGTGTGTGATATTCCATATATATTTAACTAATGCTGCAATCTGAGCCTTAAATTTATTCAAAAAAAAAATTCTTGCTTGAATATTTCAGTGGTCTTTAAAAGAAATGTGTTCACTTGATAAGCAAGACAGGAAGACACAATCTAATTTTTAACATAAATAGGGAGAATAAATACATAACTACCCTTTTTCCAGATTCAGCCTGAAAGAAAAAGGCTCCTTTTTCTCTCTGATCTTCATCTAGGCACCAGAAATCTCCCAACCTTAAGGAACTTACATCCAAGGCAGCTGGTGATTCATGGAAAAACTGCTTTTCAGCCTGACAAAGTATCTGCTGTCATTTCAAAGCTTTAATCTTGGAAGTCAATATATATTATATTAAAAAGCAGTGTTATGCAAATAGTGCTTCTTGATGCTAAATCCTTTGAATATAATTCATTTTCTCGAACTTAAAGATGAAAAAAATGCAAAGAGATGTTCAGATTAGCACCATTTGCTTCTTAATGCAAAGACATCTGCCCAAGCATTCTCTGTAAAATATTGGCCCAGGGCCTGGCTAGGGTTGCCAGGTCTGCTTCCAAAAAATAGCGGACAAGCGGGGGGGGGGGGTTAAGTAGTAAAAAAAGTAGACTATACAGCTTTAGATTACGTACCATTTCATCATAAAGCTTTTGAATAAAAAAAATGTCCACCATCCATCCATCCATTATGTGGTTATCAACTAGATACAGCTGGTGGCCAAAGTATTGCCATACAGTTAATAGTTCTGAGGCATGCATAACATGTTTTCATTGGGTTTTTTTTCCAGAAAGGCTGAAGTTTTCCCCAGACTTACTCAACATTTGCTTTTCTCTAGGCCTGGGCCAGGCCTAGGGTTGCCAGGTGTCCACTATTTGAGTGGACAGTCCACTAAAAAGTGTAATACAAGTGATAAAACACTTTTTTTTATCACTTGTAAATGTGAAAAAAGTGGACTGTCCACTCAAATAGTGGACACCTGGCAACCCTAGGCCTGGCCCAGGCCTAGAGAAAAGCAAATGTTGAGTAAGTCTGGGGAAAACTTCAGCCTTTCTGGGAAAAAACCCCAATGAAAACATGTTATACATGCCTCAGAGCTATTAACTGTATGGCAATACTTTGGCCACCAGCTGTATCTAGTTGATAACCACATAATGGATGGATGGATGGATGGATGGATGGATAGATGGATGGATGGATAAATGGATTTTAACAATTTTTATTATAATAAAATCTAATACAAACTAAATTTAGCAAAGAAAATAAAAAGGAATACAAAATGCAAGGAAAAAGAAAGGAAAAAGAAAAACAGAAGAAAGAGAAAAAAAATCCAATCTTCAGCACAAGTATAAACAAATTTAGTAACCTTCTCTAAAGTTACAAACATTTATCTCTTCATCCTGTATGCCATCTTATCTATAGATAAATCCACAAAGGACTGTCTTGTCAGTCCTGGTGTCAGCAGAAAATCCAAAAATGGTAGCCAGAAGTAACAGCATATTTTATTTAGCCTTGATCAAATAAACCAACTTTATAATCCTTACTTTTACTTCTAACCGTCTTCATTTTTAGTTTATTCAAATTTTGTTTTAGGATTTGATTGCTCTTCATTTCTTCTTTGTTCCATCACAGAGTTCTTCAGGGCTTTAAGAAGTAAATCCAGAGAGAGGAAGATGATGATTATCCAAGCTGTTGCTATTGAAGTTGAAGATCAGGTGCACATTCTTTACATCCCAAAATAGTATAGGTGAAAATGAATGAATAAATAATAATAACAATTTAAAACGCTTCCGAGCAGTCTTAGAAATGATTTCTATCTGAACTTTTTTCCTGAATGTTATAGCCTTCCCTTCCAAATAAATGACCACAAACACACATACACATGAACACACAGAGAGAAATCTTTAGATAAGCCCTCGGTCCCATCCATATCACTTCTGAGAGCGTTTGCCTTCCTCAGATAACTGCTTGTTCAGGAGAAAAGCCTTCCAGCATAAGGAGGCAGTATCCTGGATGTACATATAGAAACCTATACATGTATGTGCAGAGAATTTTTGCTCCTCACACTACTGGCCTGGGCTTCTAACAGGGAAGTGAGCAGGACAATGGGGTTGATAGAATTATGCAAGCCGAAGGAACAATTGGGACATCAGATTGCAACATATACCACAAGTTTTAAACTCTTGTATTTCCTTAACCGGGTCAGCCAACATTATAGTAGCAGAATGAGATGCATTTAACTGTTTTCAGGAGACTGGGGAGTACCACGGCATAGACGCAGCCAATGAAAAAAGAAAGTGTACATGATGAATTTTCTTCCCTATGTTGGAGGAGATTGGGGAGGAGAGGCATTTTTAAGAAATGACGATTTTATTTTAAAATTCCCGCTAACTATACTTTTATCTTTTATCTCAAAATAGCAGGATCCTACTCATTTTGGGCAACTACTGCAAGAAGTAGCCAAGGGAGTTACTGGTGCTACCTGCAAAGAGGTAGGAGTTCCAGAGTTACAGCAGATTTGCTTTGTAGGGGATTTTCTCAAAAACCAAGCGTGGAAAGTACATTACAGCTGCTATGATTTTCTTGTGATTGCTAAGTTTGTCCCTAACATTCCTAAAAGAATTTTTAGGAATGTATGCTCTTATTTTATTTCAGTTTGTTTGTTTTACTGTTTTGTATTTTATCTTTTATGATAAATAAATAATATTTTTTAAAAACATTTTTTCTGAATTATCAAAGTATTTTGTTTCTTTGAATGTAATGTTCAACCTTCATTAAATTTCAATTGTTTTAGTATTAAATAAAGAAACCTAAATACTTGAGCCAAACTGGGGTTATTGAAGTAAATATGCTAATTTGAATCACATTCATCTCCACAGAAAAATTTCTAGGTGAACGCATCTGGAGGTCATTTCAGGTTGCTTTGGCTTGGATATTATATAGAGAAAAGGAGACTGATCAATATCCAGTTCTTATTTCTTCAGGAGATTCACCTTTAGTGCAGCTGCTAGTTTATTCTCTCATTTAAGCTGGTTTGTGAAGAATCTTGAGTGAATATAATATACTGGAGTAATACTGTGAACAATTGCAAAAAATCACCAGTGGCAAAAATTAAATAAAGAGGGTAATCTGGAAACTTAACATGTAGTGAGGAATCACATGCCAGTTTTAATGCTTGGAACATTTCTCACATACTTGCTGATCTGGTGTTTGTGGCACACCAATCTCATTACACTGAAAAATCTTGCAGTGTCATATCTCCATGCATTTCAAACCAGACACACAGAGGGTTGATTCATGAGTATATTCTCATCCCTCAGATTTGAACAACTTAATTACTGTATGGGTCAACTCCATTGGAAGTCATTGTGTTTTCAGTCAAGACTGGCAGAATCAAAAATTGTATTGGAAGCATTTCATCAGAAATGGCCTATTTGCAGATGGAAAACACTACCTGTTACAATAGTGATCAGGTAATGTTATATATCAGCTAATCCATGAATTGATCTGTATCCATGATTTGGTACATCATCCATAAAATGATACAGACATTATGTCAATAAAGAGCACATTGTTTTAACCTTGGCCCCCGGCATATCTCTTTAAGCTCAGTTCTCCATCTTCTCACAATCTCTGAGTATTGTCTTCATGGCTGTGGGGCCCCAGTGGTCCTAAAATTATGACTTTGGGAGCGATGGGTTTGCCTATTGAAACAATTTATTCATCTGTTTCTATTACCTTCAAACACTTTCTCTTCCTTCTGGAAAAGGAAAACAGACATAAAAGGATGATGCTGACTATTATTACCCTGCTTCTGCCACTCCCAGAGGGAAAAGTGCAGAAAAGAGTAGAAAGCGCACATGTCCGACAATGTCAGTTATGAAAAGTAGAGCCTTTTGTTCTTCTAAAAGCCTTCTATAGATCAAGCTTCTTCAAACAGATGGTCTCCAGATGTTTCAGGCAACAGCTTTTATAGTCTTCTAAATGTCTTGGGGCTTTGAGTGTTGTAGTTCAACACATCTGGAGGCCAGTAGACTGAAAGAATGTTGCGGTATATACTGACCACAATTTCAAGAATAAATAAACATGCTAGTTTTCTCTGTGGTCTTCTCTGGCAAAGCTCCTAGCAAGGCTTGCTCTACACGTCAACATTGTTTTTATTGTTGCCATTGTACTCCAAAAGGTTAAAAAATAGGTAGCATCTTTGTCAATCAACACAGAGGTCCTTTCTGGAAGCTTCTTCCAAGGTCTGCCAGAAGACTCAAGTATGTGTGCAAACTTGGAATCTCAGCTACTGTAGTTTTCACTCTTTGGGGGTTTTTTTACACATTGATATAAATTAGAAGCAGGTTTGGTGTTGTGATTTGAAAATGCAGCCAATGGCCTAAGCCCTAAGGCAAGGAGTGTAATGTTTTGCTGCTGCAGCAGAAAAAAAAGAGGCGAGAGGAAAAAGGGAAGGACAAAGAAAGGTATATTGTTTCCTACTTAATCTTAGCTCCCGTTTTTTGCAAGAAGCGACAAGATGTTCCAGATAAATGTATATCAAAATCTCTAGTAGTTGCCTCTGATTCCCACAAAAATTTTACTTAGTTAGTATTATGCCTAGGGTGGGAGATTAGTGTTTGGGTAAATGGTTGATGACTGTTCATATCCAACACAGCAGCCATTTGGTGAATAGCCAAGTCTCTTTTGGTTATTCACATGACTGCACATCACATGTTCTCCAGCTTGCAAGTCTGCAACTACCCAAAAGACTAACCTACACTCTACAGCAATAAAAATTAAGAGAATCCCTGTTCTAGGTGTATCCAATAGCTGCAGATGCAGACACATGCCAGACAAATCTTATTGCATTCTTTGACCAAGTGACAAAATTAGTGGATCAGAGGAATGCTGTGGATATAATTTACTTGGACTTCAGTAAAGTATTTGATAAAATAGATCACAACCTACTACTTGATAAGATAGAAAAATGTGGGTTAGACAACATCATCACCAGATGGATCCGTAGCTGGCTGACCGGCCGTACTCAGCATGTGGTCCTCAATGGAACCACATCTACATGAAGGGAAGTGTGTAGTGGGGTGCACCAGGGCTCTGTTCTGGGCCCAGTGCTCTTCAACATCTTCATCAATGACTTGGACGAGGGCATAGATGGGGAACTCATCAAATTTGCAGACGACACCAAGCTGGCAGGAATAGCCAACACTCCAGAAGATAGGCTTAAGATACAGGAGGATCTGGACAGACTTGAACACTGGGCGCTATCTAACAAAATGAAATTCAATGGTGAAAAAAGTAAGGTTCTACGTTTTGGCAAGAAAAACCAAATGTACAGGTATAGTATAAGGGGTACCTTGCTCAATAGTAGTAACTGTGAGAGGGACCTTGGAGTCCTAGTGGACAATCACTTAAATATGAGCCAGCAGTGTGCTGCAGCTGCCAAAAAGGCCAACATAGTGCTAGGCTGCATTAACAGAGGGATAGAATCAAGATCACGTGAAGTATTAATACCGCTTTACAATGCCTTGATAAGGCCACACTTGGAATACTGCATCCAGTTTTGGTCACCACGATGTAAAAAAGATGTTGAGATTCTAGAAAGAGTACAGAGAAGAGCAACAAAGATGATTAGGGGACTGGAGGTTAAAGCATATAAGGAACGGCTGCTGGAACTGGGTATGTCTAGTTTAATAAAGAGAAGGATGAGAGGGGACATGATAGTAGTGTTCCAATATCTCAGGGGCTGCCACAAAGAAGAGGGAGTAAAGCTATTTTCCAAAGCGCCTGAAGGCAGGACAAGAAGCAACGGATAGAAACTAATCAAGGAGAGAAGCAACCTAGAACTAAGAAGAAACTTCCTGACAGTTAGAACAATTAACCAGTGGAACAACCTGCCTCCAGAAGCAGTGAATGCTCCAACACTGGAAGTTTTTAAGAAGAGACTGGACAGCCATTTGTCTGAAATGGTATAGGGTTTCCTGCCTGAACAGGGGGTTGGACTAGACCTCCAAGGTCCCTTCCAACTTTATTATTATTGTTGTTATTGTTGTTGTTATTATTACATAATCTTTGGTAGTCAGTAATACCCATCCTCCACCCATGACTTTTTCTGTTGGTTCAGGAACCACAATAAAGGTGGCCAAAACACATCAAAATGCTTTATTCACATGCACTGTAAGAGTACAAAGAATGAACATGCCAAATAATCCAGTGGCCTAAATTGAACATCCAGTTCCATTTTTAGTACTGTAACCCGTTCTTGAGCAAGTATAAAACATTAATTGCATGGTTGTCAGTTCTGGATTAGTGCCACTTTAAAGTACTTTAAAATACCAGAAATATTATGGTTCAAATTAATATGCACGCGCCACTACTGAAAAGTGCAACTTTGCAGATTTGATGAAAGGCTAAAATTCTTTCAAAGAAAAACAGGCTCAGCATTCCTCCGTTCTCCCTGCATTATCCACTGCCAAACTGTTTTCTACTTAACTGTCCAGCTAATATCCAGCATCAGATGGATTAAATGGATTACCAGGTATCTTTGCCAGGTATGTTTACAGACATTAAACAAAACTCACTGCAAAATAGTGCAGGACCCTGATGAAAAAGTGAGAAAGGAAATACCTGCTTTACTTTTCTATATTTGGGTAAGGACTCTGGAAAACATTTTGAATTACCATAATAAGCAATCATGTTGAAGAAATGGTAGAAGCATAGCTATTCTAACACAGTTTTTCTTTAATAAGCAAACAGAGAAGAGCAACAAAGATGATGAGGGATTGGAGGCTAAAGCATATAAGGAATGGTTGCTGGAATTGGATATGTCTAGTTTAACGAAGAGAAGGACGAGGGGGGACATGATAGCAGTGTTCCAATATCTCAGGGGCTGCCACAAAGAAGAGAGAGTCAAGCTATTTTCCAAAGCGCCTGAGGGCAGGACAAGAAGCAACGATGGAAACTAAGGAGAGAAGCAACCTAGAACTAAAGAGAAATTTCCTGACAGAACACTTAACCAGTGGAACAACCTGCCTCCAGAAGCAGTGAATGCTCCAACACTGGAAGTTTTTAAGAAGAGACTGGACAGCCATTTGTCTGAAATGGTATAGGGTTTCCTGCCTGAGCAGGGGGTTGGACTAGATGACTTCCAAGGTCCCTTCCAACTTTATTATTATTATTATTATTATTATTATTATTATTATTATTATTATTATTATTATTATTATTATTCCATTATTTTGGTGTTTCTCAAATATGGTGGGATTACAACAGAATTCCTAGTCAAGATCGGCAAAATTCATGTTAATGAAGAAATATGGCACTCACAGCACATTTGAATGGCAATCAGAGAAAACTGTACTATTGTTTATTTTTTTTGTAGGAATTAAAATAAAGCTCAAATAATGAAGAATGTGCAGAATATTGTGAGAAACAAAGTCCAATGCTTTGGTATATACAGACAGTAAGTTTCCCACATTAGTAGTTTAGCAATGGACAGAGTACCAGAATAAACCAGAAGCAAGATCATCTTCTCAACAAATAAACTAGACAATGTCCTATTGAAAGCCCTCAATGTTCTTTAATGGTGTTCTATTAACTTTCTTATACTTTTCAAACTAATCAGTCCTTGGAATATCTGCAGTAGTTAGGTTTACACTGTGTATTTTGTATGCAAAAACAAACCACCACTGTGGAAGAATGAATACTGTACTTGTTATTATATCCTGCTTTTACTTGTCTGTTTTCTACAACAATGAAAAGACCCCATCTTCAGAAAGAAACTGTCTTATTACTTCAAATAATTCAATATCACCACCTGGATACATAACTTGATGCCCTCAAGATACTTTGGCCTATGCAGCAATCTTGACCATCAGTAATGGTAACTTATGAGAGATTATAGGCATTAGTACAGCAGAGAGTGGGGAGGAGGGATGTAAATGACTTACTCTGTGAGGTGCAAAGGCTATATAAAAGTTTCATATGTACATCAGATTTTGAGATACAAATTGGTATCATGGCACGTACATGACGATAACGGTTTACATTATATATTTTAGTATAATTGTGGTTTGTGGCAGGTATTGTTTGTTGTAGGTCAGTTTCTCAAACTCAGCAATTTTAAGTTGTATGGATTTTGGCTCCTAGAATTCCCCAGCCAGTATGTACACACATCTTAAATTTGCTAAGGTTGAGACATACTGTTGTAAGTGAAGATATGTGGAGGATAATAGGTAATCTTTGAGTTATAATGGCAATTGGAACCAGGATTGTGGTCAGTAAGTAATATTGCCATAAAAAGTACAATGTTATGTGACAGCAATCCAGGCAGTTTCCTTGTTGTTGTAATCCTAAAATACACAGGTCATTAAAGGGAAGCAGAAGGACTCCCAGATAAAGAGCATAGGGATGCTGCAGATAGATGGGGGAGACTCTGGGAGACCGGGCGCATGCTGCATGCAAGTTGGGGAAATTACTGTGATGCATGTGAGTGAAGGTGATGATGTGTGTGTGTGTGTGTGTGTGTATGAGAGAGAGAGAGAGAGAGAGAGAGAGAGAGAGCGAGAGAGCAGGGGGGTGCATGGTACATTTGAGTGAGAGAAGGAGAGAATAGTATGTGTGTGCCAAGGGAAAAAAGAGAGTGTGGGTGTGTTAATGATGAAAGGTTGAGATAGGAGATAGAGACTTACCCTAGTGACTTACATCTTCCCCTGCCAGCTTCCCCATTGATTTCTTATTGGGAGAAGGAGGCATGGAAGATTGCAAAAGGCAATCATATGATTGTGGAGAGCTTGGCAACCAGCTGCAAAGGTAAATCAACCATATGACCATGGGGGCACTATAACAGCCATAACTTTGGGGACCAGTCATAGATCCCTTTGTTCAGCACCATCGTAACTTTTAATGGTCACAGAATGGTCATAACTCAAGGACTAACTATAGTTCAATTATAAGCAGTTCTTCAAGGTTCAAGACACAACTTTCTCCCAGTCTTGTTAGGAACATATGTCCCTCCTGAAACCCTCCGTCTCCATGTATCCACCTCTTTTTGTTAAATACAAAAAAGCAACCTTACCAACTTTTTGCTCAGTTATATCTATACTCATCAACAGTTTTCTACAGTTCTGGTTCAATTATAATGTGACTTGTTTCAGTCTATGTACAATAGTAGTGTGTTGTGTGAACCCAATCGTAGTGACAACATACTGACTGTTATTTCTTAAATCAGTCCTTGTAACATTTAACTAACTATGATTAACACATTTAATGAAGTCAGGCATAGCCTGATTCATACCATCCAGATTCTCTTTCATCTGAATCTCAAAATATCCAAACTATTCTGCTCTGGTAGATTACTTAAAATGATTTGCAAGAGTCTCTAGTATGGTGGTTTGTTCTAGTTTTATGCAAAACTTTTATCAGGCCCATTCTTAAAATTAACCTAACAAAAGTATAGCATGCTTCAAGATATCATCACTGAAATAAAAAATAAATAAATGGGATGTTTTTGGCTGTAACCAGAGGAACTGTCAAGGGAAATAGACAGAGAGAAGGGATCAATGCATCTTCTCCTCTGCTAAGATTTTCTAATACAAATAGGTTATTCTTACATACCTGGATATATTTAAGTAGGCTGAAATCCACTACACAATTAGTTTTCTCCATTGATCTTCATCGGACTTACTTCACAACAAAGATGCTTGGGAGTATATTGGTAAAAATAAGGCAACAGCTTACCATGTTCAGACGTGCCCTATTCCCTTTTGCCACGTCCTGTATTTATATCCTATATAAGATTCCGGGACAGGGCTTTAATCTCCTTCTTTTTCGCTTGCATTCATTACCGCTCAAGTCGATCCCTTTTCCAATAGCAACTTGGTCGCTCAGAACGCCAGACGTTCAAGTAGTTGGGGTTTCTACATTTATCTTTGAAGTAACTGCAACCACAAGCACCCTCGCCAAGACGACGTCCCACCAGCGAACTTGAATAGTTTACGCTTCCTGTCACTCATCCACCCATCCAAAAAGAGGTCAGATTTCCCCTCCCCTCCAGATATCTGCGGACCAGTTGCTAAAATCGTTCAGGATGGCGCAGCGCGGCCGCGGTGAGAAGCGTTTGCTTTCCTGGTCTGATCTTGGACGCGTGTTAATGACAGCCAGCAGCAGGTCTGGCGACATCGGGCTAAAGCAGCCAGCCCAACTTTAGTTCTAAAGTCCTCCAGGTTTGCAGATCCTACAGGCTTGTAGAGAGGGGATAAGGGGGAGGCTTGTTCATTGTTGACGTCCTTTTCACAATAAAAGCCCTCTTTCCCCCCCCCCCCCCGCGGAGAAGTTAACGGTGGGCTTCATTAGAGCTCAAGGCTATTATATTATTTTCTGTAAACTCTGTGATTGTTCAGTGAAAACTGGAAGGTTTGACCCAATGCAGGCAGATGGAGGAAAACAAGCGGCTTGAAGGAAAGTGGACAGAGTAGAGTGACAGACTGGAAGGAGGCATGAAAATAATGTTGCCTGCTGTTTTTTCACCCATTCACTACACCTCTACTCCCAAAAGATAAGTTAACTTTATTCAAGCAAATGAATCCCTGTGGCATCTTTACAACAGAAAAAGCTGCACAAACAGGCTGCTATGACAGACAAAGTGTAACTGGGCTCTTGATCCCAAGAAATAGTAAATGCAGGAGTTGTTGAGCCACAGGCTAACCAATGTCTTATGCAAACCTAGCCAAGTAGGTTAGTGAAATCAACAGGCCACAGTTCAATTTGGTATATGTTTGGCAAACACAGCTTGTGACAGCTTTGAATCCCTTGGATTCATGCCTTGGAATCTAAGGGTAAGTGGTATCCACATCATTTTTACTTGACAATGAAAAATTGTGTGGTTTAAGTTAGGACATGCAGACAAAGGGTCTTATCATAGTGTCTGGAAGAGTATAAAAAAAAAATCAAGATGGTAGCCCTGACCATGCAATCAATTCCCTCCCCCCTTTTACTGTGTCACAACATCACCTGACTCATCCCTTTTCAAAATCTCTCTAGGTCTTTCCCCATTGCTGATCTGAGATGCTCCCAATTCACTTTTGAACTAGCACAAAATGTGCTGCTGTCTTTGCTGCTGATTCCCTCTCCTGTCTCTATTGCCTCTATTCTGAGACACTGCACAATGGTACAGTCCTGCAGACACGAAGGCAAAGACATTTTTTAAAATAAATTGTTGCAAGAAAAATCTTCATCAAGATCGAGTCCAAGCCAGGAATAAACAAAATGGAGACAGCTTTAGAAAGAAGGTTGTAGTTTATTGAAGAGCAAAGCCAGACAGAAGTGTGGTTCTGGGAAAGCTGACCACATGTAGCTGGGAGTAGTGGCTTTTTATACCTTCTGGGGCTTTTGTGTTTGGAGTTCCTGTTCCTGTGGCATGAACTTTGACCTGAGGTTCTTTTGAGTGTGCCTTTTTTGGTATTGGTGAGTTAATCCTATTATGTTTCCAAAGGACCTATCCTGCTTCCCTGGGGCTGTGGCTGATGACTATTTCCTGTGTTAGATCTTTTGTCTTTCTAATCCAGACATGTCAAACTCACAACATCACGTGACATCACGCAACGTATCGGGACGATTTTGCCATTGCCGGCAATGCGGTGGGCGCGGCTTCTGGATGACACATCCAGCCCGCAGGCCGGCAGTTTGATACCCCTGTTCTAATCCCATCAGCTCTAAGCTTCCTAGTGCCAGTCTTTCTGAAGGGATTATGATATCTGTATTTCTGCAGAGCTGGTTTCTGCTTGGGGGAGGGAGACTTGCGGCTATTAAGAAAAACTGGGCATGCTTTTTTGCCTTTTTAAGATCCTTTGAGGAAATATAACATTCTGCCTTTTTAATATTTCCTTCTCTGGGGGGGGGGTCTGACTTCCCACAAAATCTATCATTTAAATGTCTAGGGTTACCCACTTGCCAAGACCCTTGGTGATAAAGTAAAAGCTAGAGTAAAAGCTGTCAAGGGTGCCCACAAGGAAGGTCTCAAAAGTCAAGATAGTAGCCACAATCATGCAATTAAAGTTCCATCCATTTTTACATGTGTTACAAAGCAAGAAACAAAGGGGCTGAGCTTTGATTGCACTGTGGCCACCATCTTGACTATTTGATACATACACACCCTGCAGGCAGTCTGGAAAATTAAAAGCGGGACCTGCATAATAGTGGCGATTCAATTTTGTTGAACGAGTATTTACCAACTTTCCTCACAGACCTTATAAAGATTGTTACATAGTTTTATTTTAAAATGTCTTTTTATACTATCGGATCCATTTTAAAAAATATTTTGCTACCTCTGTCTTTGGCCCTCCCCAAACAGTATATAGATCACCAAAAAGATAGGGAACTTGCATAATATTTGCATGCAATGATACATAGGTGTGGATACATAATTAGCAGCAGTGCTGCCATTTATTTCAATGCATTTGACCAAGAAATGTATTCTAGAGAAGCAATAATGATTAGATAGCTCTGTCTACTTTCAAATGCCAAATGTTGTCCCCTGCTCATTTTCCTAATTTTCCATCTGTCAGTCAGATTTGGCATGGACAACTTTTTAAGTAACAAGACTTTTCTCTGTAATTAGAACAGATGACCTGCCTAACAATCTATTGATCAATCATTCAGTCCAGGAACCAAATCAGAATAATTAAATTCCTAAATACCTACCCTGCTAATTTTCATACTTTGGAATGAGGAATTTGCATCCCTTATGGGCCAATCGGCATATTTTCAATCTTTATTGGTTGTGTTACAACATCGATACTATAGTTAAAAAAAAAAAAGCCTACAAGCAAATCAATATGGTTTATCACCCTTCCAGCTTGATGAATAACAGCTGGCCTTCTCACACTTTTTTCTTCTCATGCATGCAATAGCATTTACTCGAAAAAGGCAAGCTGGCATAGGCAAAAGAGGAGAGACTTACAATATGATTCTCTTGTCTGCCATCTTGCCTTTTGGACCTTTTCCGAACATTGCAATCATGCATGCACAAAGCCACATAGCCACTGCAGCAAGATGAATGAAAATGTCTTCAACCAGGACTTTAGTTTACAAATTGCAGCAAAGGGGTCCATTCATTCTGGGTTTCTTGCAGGCACAGGTAGTTCTCTAGTCAGAAGTCTTGGGCCATTGAAATGGTTAGGTCTTTAGCTCAGAATAACAGAATAACAGAGTTGGACCTTGGAGGTCTTCTAGTCAGTGCAACCCTCTGCTCAGGCAACCCTCTGCCTATACCAGGGGTAGGCAACCTTGGTTCTTTTATGACTCGTGGACTTCAATTCCCAGAATTCCTGAGCCAGCATGGCTGGCTCAGGAATTCTGGGAATTGAAGTCCACAAGTCATAAAAGAGCCAAGGTTGCCTACCCCTGGCCTATACCATTTCAGACAAATGGCTGTCCAGTTTCTTCTTTAAAAACCCCAGTGTTGTAGTACCCACAGGTTCTGGAGGCAGGTTGTTCCACTCTTCAGTTTGGAGAAAACAGATCCAGCCTTGGGTATTCTGTTTCTGTTCTGTACTAAAAATAATATGGTTTGCACTTCAGCAGTGTCACATACCCCATTAATGGGAGAGACATTAATGCAATTTTGACTCTTTTTTTCTGATTAATTGTAAGCCACGAAAAACTGCTGGGAATCAAGCATTGGAAGTCAAGTCTCCTTGTGCACATGTCCTCTGTCTAGCAGACATAAAATTAAAATCAATATTGCTGGCTTTTTGAGTATCTAACAAATTATTTCTTCCTGAGCAGTTTTTCCCCCTTACAAGCACCTTCTGTGACCTCATGTATCGTTTTTTTCATCCTGCTTTCGTCAGAAATTGACCTTACAATAATCACTGGCACATTCCTCTGAGTGAAGAATCAGATCCAGATTACTAAAAAGTAATTTCATATACATTTAGGGCTAAGTATGATTCTTTTTTTCCAACTATAATTTTGATTGCAGATGCTAAGAAAGTTAGTTATTGTATCCTCATCCCTTCCCCACCCTTTTTCCTCCTTTTCAATTGACTGTGTCCTTCTTTGCCTATTCAGATATCTGGTAACTGTACAAGTCAGGTGGTCTATAAGTTATAGATTGGGAAGACTGCATTCTGTTTAGGAAAACTTTGTGAACATTTAATGACATTCTTATATTACAATTTATGGGAATTTGTCATAATATTCATTCATCATCAGACTTCCCAAGTATTACTCCAATTCCCTTCAAGTGGAGACTAGTTCATAATATAGAATATAAAGCTTTCTGGACAAATGAAAGCCAGTTTGATGTTGTGGTTAAGGTGCTAGACCTTGGGCTAGTAAAACTCACTCTCGGTCCAATCCACAAGTGTGTTATTGTGCAGAATATAAGAGGCAGGAGAATTCACCATGTTCACTCCCTTGAGTAATATATAAAAAGACAGGATAAAAATCTTAGATAGAAAAAAAGGCCTGATATTATTTGATGAATGGTGGTTGTCTTATACAATATCAATTGTACATGTTGTTCTATCAATCCAGATTTAACAAGGGAAAATTAAAAATGGATTTATACAAAAGCCTGACAAACACAAGCTTGGCTTATCAGCAGATGACCACAATTCTTCAGGAACTGCCCATGAAGACATAATGGAAGCTACAGCCTAGGCAGCATGGGATAGACTGAAGCCTATATACTTAAATATGATTACAACTGTATTCTGTGCCAAAGCAAAATCCATGTGCAAAGAGATAATGGGGATATTTAAAATTGTAAAGAGCATGGGCCATATTTGAGGAATCATATACTATCTCCCAAAAATTAATAGGGATTCGAATCATCACCAGAGTGTTATATTTCATGTTATATTTCATGCCAGGATGCGCATTCCTATCCCATTATAAAATGTCTTCTCTTGTCAGCTACCTCTAATATTGGCTTCATTTCAATGCATATACCAAAATAACAAGCCATTGAAGCCAGAAATTGTATAAGCACTGGATACGGTGCCAGATAGCAGATAGATAGATAACCTTTATTGTCATTTTTTACTGTGGGCACAATGGCACACATTAAGAAGGAAATTTAGTCACTTGGTCTCAAAGTGTACACATACATAGCACACATGTAAACATAATATATATAACATATGTATAGACCTACATCCTTACATATAAGTAATATATAAATATTAATCACTTTGAAAGTACTTTGAATGCTTGCACTAGTCATAGATTTTGATTTTACAAAATAAATTTTGACCTAAGTATTTATAAAGACATAAGATCGTTTTAAGAGAAGTTATGTAAGATAAGATATATTTCAATCAGTGTGTACTATCTACTCTAACATATGCTGATGAAACATGGGCATTAACCTCACAATCAATACAAAAGCTACGAGTAGCTCAAAGAGCCAGATTCCTATGGGGTCTTGTAGAGGTCCTGACTGGCTCTACTCTTCCATTCATAAAGCCTACCCTCTTTAGGCTTCTGCTTGAGGCTATTTTCCTATAGCAAAAAGACTGGGGCTGCTTTCTGCCTTGGTTAAGGAGATTTTTCTCCTCTTCTCCTTTAGGGGAAATATTCTATTCTGCCTCTTTTAATATTCTATGGAATAAATTTAGTCTGGAGAGGGGGGGGCTTCCCACAATTAACACTTTAAATAGGTACCCTTTGGAACTTCCAGATGCAGGTAATCAGTGTTGCACTGATTTCATACATTGTATGTTTTGAATTCACTCACAGTTTTCCTATTATAAGTTGCTATTCATGGCAACCTCTTGAAGCTAGCCTAGCTCCAGATTTTTGAAGCTGACAATCACTGGAATCGCTTCCAGGCATGTCAATATGCAAAGTGGGAATAGAATCAGCTGGAACTGTTTGGCAGTTATTGTGCTAAACAACTTCCTTCTGTCTCCCACAAATCTCAGTTGCTTCTCCTAATCCATGCACAATGAACACACCGGTATGGAAATTGAAGGGGAATTATAACAACAACAGTAATAATAACAATGGGGTTTTCTCCCTCTGCTTTTGTTACAATACAGCAGGTTTCCTGACATCTCTTAAATCACTTTTGTCATAAAGCTGTCTGCTCCTGCTCCTGCTGCTGGAGATCTCTGTTCAAAAATATTACATCAGAACTTAGGGCCATCCAATACAGATCTCACAATCATGGAGTCCTTGATGCTCTGAGCTTTGTTGTTTGCTTGCAGGTGTTTCATTACCTGACTTTGTAACTGATGTTACCTAGTCAACACATATGAGTGCATCAATGCACTGTTGATATTACCTAGTTGGATAATTAAATGTCTGCAAGCAAACAAACACCAGTGACTCCACAGCCCAATCCCAAGCTACATTATAGTCTTTTGTATTAGATCCCATAATCCCCAGCAGTCATGGCTAAAAGCTATGTTGGCCAAAAATGAGAGAGGTTGCCTTCTGCTCATCATTCCCCCATAGCATCTGCTTTTGAATTACCTGCTTTAAAAAAAGATTGCTGGGTTTGGAGCTGTAGCTACTTCATTACATGACATTTGCCTCCATTATGTTCTCTTCACATGTAACAGGGATTAAATGTTGGAAGCTGAAAGCTTGAATCAGCTTAATCAATAGGCTAATGAACTTACATTTTAATTGTTTAATCAGTGACAGTCAGTTTTATTCAGTGCAGGGCTGCTGGTTGGCAGCACTTTTGTTCATTTTTAAAATAAATTATGCTGATGGGCTATACTAATGCAGAATGATAAATATTAAGCACGAGTGTTGTGGACTCATAAGCCCTCCTGGGGGCTTTTCAGTAGATGATTTATTTAAAGAAAGACAGAATGGATGCAACAGCAGAGCGATAGCCAAAATAAGCATTGGAGGGAGGGAGGGAGGGGATTAAAAACAAGGCCAGAATTCTCTAGGAAGAAATGCAGATGTGTGGCAAATACATTAACAGTAGCAGGACAATAAAGAACAAAGCACTGGTTTAAATTCAGTGAATCTCCTTGTTGAATGAGATTGCTTTCTACTACAAGTTTAACAAGAGTTTGCTAACTTGAAAGTACAGGAGAAAAGAAGCATTCAAAAAAAAGAGAAACACTCATTCCACTACTCCCCCATTGCAAAACTCCAGAACATTTAAATGACACCTCTTCTGTCTTCTTTCAGGTTGTGTCTTAATGTCTGTCCCTTTGATTGTTTGGAAAGCTTAGCCTAATTCTCAACAAAAAAAGTTAAGTACCGTATTTTCCGACGTATAAGACGACTTTCTAAACCCTGAAAATCTTCTCAAAAGTCGGGGGTCGTCTTATACGCGCAGTCGTCTTATACGCCGGAAAATATGGTATATAGAGAATCAGAGGAATTGTGATAAATTCACCCCCGGTGGGAGTAACTTGGGGGAGGCGGAGCTTGAAAGGAGGCAGTGCAGTAGGAGATGCTCATGGGGGATGCAGTGGCGGCTCATACTGAGCGTGCGACCAGCGGCTGCGGAGGTGGGCAGGCAGGCGGCGGCGGCACAAGGCATTCCCTCTTTCCTCGCGCCCCACATGGTAGGGAGGAAGGAGGAGGAGGAGGCTATGGGTCTGGAAGGGGAGGGGTGTCAGCTAAATTCCTCTCGGATTTACGAAGCAGGAATGGAGGGGGGACAGAAAACAGCTACACGGTCCTTTCGCCCATCGACTTCCACCAAGCTTTTATAGTATTTTCACTTCCCCATTAATTTTTCTTGTTAAATGTAATCAAATAATTACAGAACTTATTTTTATGAAGTAATAACATTTGTTGTCTTGCAGATCTTTGAGATATTTGGCCCAGTGTCACATCCCTTTTATGTAGTACAGTTTAATAGTCCTGAGCACATTCAGTCTAAAGATATTAAAATAAAAGATGCAGTATGTTTTGCTCCAGCTGTGGAAAGCTTCCTCAGTATATATTTCCAGAAAAATTGAAACAGTAAGTTCGACATATACATTTTTTGTGCCTAATGTTTTTTTGCAAGTGCAAGATCTGCTTTTTTCAGATCAACCAAGTGTTGATCCATTGGTTGGGGCAGGAATTGACCAACTGGCTTGTTGTTTGATATGTGATGTTGTGGGCTGAGAGAGTGACTAGCCCAAAGTTACCCAGCCAGATTTCATGCTTCAGACAAAACTAGAAATCACAGTTTCCTATTTCTAACCTGGTGCCTTAACCACTAGACCAGGGGTAGGCAACCTTGGCTCTTTTATGACTCGTGGATTTCAACTCCCAGAATTCCTGAGCCAGCCATGCTGAGGGGAAAGGGAGAGGTTTCCAAGCTGAGCCATGCTGGCTCAGGAATTCTGGGGGTTGAAGTCCACAAGTCATAAAAGAGCCAAGATTGCCTACCCCTAGCTTTCAAAGTTTGAAATATACATGCACACACACAAATAATTTAAACAGTAAAAAAATTCTAAACTCTTTTTAGCGGTGTCTAATTTATTTATCTTTTTATTTTTTATTTATGTAGACTTATCCCACCTTTATTATTTTTAAAAATAACTGAAAGTGGCGAACATATCCAACACACCTTCTTCCTCCTATTTAGGCCCTAATGACCTAATCCTAATAATCTATCTCTGCATGTTTAACTAGATCTCAAAAATTGAGAGTTGAGA